>NC_086178.1:75794975-76105600 GCF_023053635.1 Elgaria multicarinata webbii | reverse complement strand
AAAATATCAAGAGACAAACTTTGGACAAAAAAGAATATTTTACCTGCAGTGCACTGTAATGGGATGGTTTCCTGTCTGCTGTTGCTGTTTTTGGACAGCTGCAATGAGGTCAATCATTCCTTTCCCTTCAGCAGGAATCCCAATTTCTGGCCATCCATGAAAATGAAACTGTCGGACAAGTCTTCCCAGCTTCTCCTGATCATTCAAAACCAAGAAATCCACAAATTTAAGACAGTTGTAAGAATGGGATAAATTATGTTTAGTCTCTCAAATTCAACTATGCAACCTGTTAACTATTGGGGCATTTCTATTTACGGTCACAAAAGTTAAGCAAATTATGCCAAGATTATTGTCCATAGATATTATTATGGTTATTATGATTATTTATTTATATAGCACCATCAATGCACATGGTGTTGTACATATTAAAACAATAAAATAGCAACACCTTACATTCTGATAAAATCACAATAAAACAACAAGAAAGGTAAGGGAATGCACCAAAGAGGCACAGGGGACAATAAAACTAACAACATTATAAAACAATAAGATCAAACTAAAGTTCTAAAAGTTTTGGAAAAAAATAAAAGTTTTCAATTGAGCTTTAAAGACGGTAATTGAACTTGTGGTCTGCAAATGCTCTGGAAGAGAATTCCAGGCATAGGGGGCCTTGAGAGAAAATAGACGAAGCCAAGCCAGGGAAGTAGAAACCCTTGGGCAGGTAAGAAACATAACATTCGATGAGCGAAAAGCACAAACGGGACAATAATGTGAGATAAGAGAAGAACGATAGGAAGAAACTAGACCGTGACAAACTTTGGAAGTTAACAGGAGAAGCTTATATTGGATTCTGTAGTGAATTGGAAGCCAATGAAGGGATTTCAGGGGTGGAGTAACATGATCAAAACAACGAGCCAAGAAGATGATCTTAGCAGCAAAATGATGAATAAAAACTAACAAACTAACGTCAGAAGAAGAAAGGCCAGTCAGAAGAAGATTGCGATAATCCAGATGAGAAGTGACCAAAGCGTGAACCATAGTCTTATAGAACACCTTATAGAATCATAGAATTGTGGCGTTGGAAGGGACCACAAAGATCATCCAGTCCAGCCCTCTGCGATGTGCAGGAAAACCAATTAAGCCATCCATGAGAGGTGGCTGTCCAGCCTCTTCTTAAAAACCTCCAGAGATGGAGAACCCACAACCTCCATAGGTAGACTGTTCCACTGTTGTACAGATCTTACTGTCAGGAAGTTTTTCCTTATATTTAATCGGAATCCAGGTAGCTGTAACTTATACCCATTATTTCGGGTCCTGCTTTCTATGGCCATGGAAAATAGTTCTTCACCATCTGAATCAGATTTACATAGACTTTTAAAGAAAACCTAAAGTTCAGAAAATTACAGTGGACACACACACAATTAAAAAGTTATCAAAAGTACCTGACTGTGTGTAATCAAGAAGTCCCTTATGCTTAAGGCATCTGCAAGCGAGTCACTCTTTATCTCAATGGTAATCTCTCCATAAGTAACAGAATCCTCTGATGGCCAATATTGAAAACATTTTTCCTGTAATGTTAAAAAAAATTGGAGTAAGTGCTGTTTTCAAAACTCTCCTCTGAAAAATCCAAAGCCACACCAGGCCCACACCAGCAGGGCAGAAGGGGAAAGCAGTGGTTTTTCCCCCTCTTTCCTTTTCCAGTCTTTTCTTTCTTTCTTTCTGAATGTCAATGGGTAGGGAAATGAACTATGTCAGCTGCAGGGCTGGTGTAGTTTTCTCATTGTTCTGGGGCATGGAAGGGCTGTGGATTCACTCCTGGCATGCCCATAGGCCCTCTGATCCATTCCATAAGAGTATAAGAAGTGTCATACTGAATCAGACCATGGGTCCATCTAATCCACCACTCTGTTTACACAATGGCCAACCAGCTGTCGACCAGGGACCAACGAAGAAGGACATGTTGCCACAGCACCTTCCCACCCATGTTTCCCAGCAGCTGGTGCACACAGGCTTACTGCCTCAGATACTGGAGGTAGCACATAGCCATCAGGGCTAGTAGCCATTGATAGCCTTCCCCTCCAGGAATTTATCCAACCCCCTTTTAATGCCATCATGTGAAGGTGAATTCTTTGGTTTAACTATGAGATGTGTGAAGAAGTACATCCTTTTATCTGTCCTGAATCTCCCACCAATCAGCTTCATGGGATGACTCCGGGTTCTAGTATTTTGAGAAAGGGAGAAAAATGTCTCCCTATCCACATTCTCCACACCATGCATAATTTTGTCCCCTTTTTGCTTCTACGGACGTAGGAGCTCTGATACTGGCAAGGTAAGGGCTATAGAGATTTCCCCTTGCTGGGGGAGATCCGAAATATCCTATTGCCCTTGGGATTCCCTGCCAGCGAACATTAGTTAGCAAATGTAGGATAATGCTACACCAAATATACAGACCTCTTGCTATGATGTAGTTGCAGACACTGAATGCAGTCTAGAGAAAGCTAAGTAAGCACTATTAAGCCCCTTTGACATCTGAGCACTCAATTGAGCACACTTAATTCCCATTGATTTCGCTGGCACTTGTTTATGTGTAACTTTCTCTGGATTGTGGCAATGGTCTCTGAATTTTCAATAGTGAGAATGGTCAAGCCAGGTTAGACTCACTTGAATCTTCACACTCCAGGCATATCTTGATGTTGGAGACTGTGGCTCAGTAACCATGCAACTGCAGCCAGCACTGTCCCAATTCCTAGCCAGGAGATTTTTGGACTCGTCAGAGCAGTTGAAAATCTTCCTAGCTAAGAGTAGAGCAGTACTGGTAGTAGTTGCATAGCCTCTGGGATGTGCAGCACTCTGCTCCCCAAAACACCTGAGGCGTGCTGGGGGCATCCAAGGCATTTTTGTGGACCGTTTTATAATCACTCTGCAAGTTGATTGCACTGAATTTTGTCCTGTTTTACAAGTTTTTAATAGCAAAGCATTAAAATACATTGAACAAAATTGTCATACTTGTTCTCTTTCCAGAACTTCAGTTAGCATAACGATTGTATGGCATTTCCACTCCCACACCATTCGCCAAAAGTCTTCCACTGTATGAGGAAGTGGTCCTTGAGTTGCAATGAAGTAATCCTTTTGCCGATAGCCCTTCAGGCAAAAAGAAATGCAAAAAGACGTGATACTTCTGCTATGTTGAAATTTAAAATTCTGAACCATCTAAGAGTAAATCTAAACAAACTGAAATATCAGAATACATATTTCTGTCAGGAAATGTTGTAAAGCTCCTGCCAGTGCCATTAAACAACTTTAACACCAACCCAAGAAAATCCTAGTTAAGCCCAAGGATCTCGCTAAGGTATGTCGACTGTGGCATTTACATGTGTCAAATAGCTCACATTTCCTCTGACACTACAAGGGCCAGGGTTGCATCGAGTTATTGAATAATGGCTTTCCTTACTTGCAAGAGGAAGATGGAGATACCAGGTTCAGTATGAAGAATCACATGGGGAATATATATTAAGGTTTAGAAAACAAGTGAACTATCATCCAAGTCATTTCTGTCTCTGAAAATGTAATGAGGTGGCAGTGGGAGCAGAGCTGTGAATAAAAATTATTTTGATTTCTCCTAGAACTATCTTAAGAGGCATTCTACATCTTGGCATAGTAAACACATAAGGCACATAAGTGCACTAACCCTTCCCTATCTTCGTGTGTTTCCATTGGATACAAGATTCATGAAGGCTTTCTATGTGATTTTGAACACTGATTTTCCAGCAGTTTGGATCATGTGGAGAGCCTCCATGGATACAGGAGGCTCTTCTCTTCAGAAAGTCCCCCTCTACTAGTAGAAGACACCAGAAACGCATGCAGATGGAGCAGGGTTAGTACACTCCTTCTCACCATGCCTTTAATTTAACGAGATGTCGAATGCCTAAATAGGGCTTATCAGTCAGCTCAATATATGAGGGTCACGACATTGGGCCTGTTCAGACAACACACTAAGCCATGGTTAGGCTGCTAACCCTTTTTGCAACAAATAGTGAGTGAGTGTGTTTAAACCATGGTTATGTAGCCGCCACCACAGTTAGGAATGGTTCCCACAAAATGCTAAGTCATGGTTCACATGACACGCTAAGCCATAATGTTTAGCTCAAAATGCTTAACCACCGTAGCTTAGTGTGTGATATGAACAGGCTCACTGTGTCAACAGAGGTGAACTCCACCACTGTGGCCCTAATGGTGACATTATGGAAATAAAGATGACCCCCTTGAGGCTAGAAAGAAGTACACATTGTCGACCCTCCTCGTTGAAGCTCAACTCTAAAGAAAAAAAAGAGCAAGGATGTTTGCTTCTCTCTGTTGTCTTTTTAAATTCAAAACCATATATTTTTAATGATGATGAATTGATTCTTTTTGAAAATTCTCACAGAATCATTGAGTTAGAGATCATCTAGTCCAGCCTTTCTCAACCTGGGGCGCTCCAGATGTGTTGGACTACAACTCCCAGAATGCCCCAGCCAGCTCTGCTGGCTGGGGCATTCTGGGAGATGCAGTCCAACACATCTGGAGTGCCCCAGGTTGAGAACCACTGATCTAGTCCAAGCTACCGCTCACTATGGTCTCTGCACTGCAAGGCATAGCTACAGCAAGTTACTCTTGAACACTGCTCATGTGGCAATGATAAAGGCACACATGCAACAATGTTGCTTCCTTGATGAGTCCTAAATAGGGATGCTGCAGAAATTAGAGACAGACTAAAATGATTTCGGATTTTTAAGAATCTGACCTGCGAAATCTGCTACAGACCAGCCTTCCTAGGCTGCGTGGAGTCAACAGACTTTACTTTCCCGAAATTTATGCAAATCATTTCTGTTCATTCATTCATTTCTGCTGAAATGTATCTCATGCTTGAAAATATATGCAGGGAAAAGTCAAATGGAATGGGGAACAATACACTGAATGTTATGTACTAACATAAATTAAGTGACTTGCTGCGAACTTTCTTACAGGATTCTCTGCATAATCTTCCAGAACAGGGAAAAATTTGAATCTGTCTGTGAACAGACCCCAGAATGAAGGACACTGCACACTCCACAAATCCACCCGGGGTGGATTTCAAAACTTGTTAAAATTTGAAAAATTCATGTTATACACTTATTCCACATGCAGAGAAGTACTTACATCTATGAAGGAAGCATTGATATAATCTGTGTACTCCTGACCTCTTTTCATTGAAAGAATCACTCTGTTAAAGTCATCTTAAAATACAAAAGCACACACACACATACCATACATTAGATTTTGTAAAATACAAAACATTTTAAAATTAATAATACTATACAAGCGATGAACTGCATGCTTTTATAGAATCAAATTTACAATATAATTTATTTGTAGTTCAGTCTAGCAGTGCCACCTGCTGTTGAATGCATGACATTACTGTACTTTATTAAACAATTTGAATTAACGAAATAGTTACACAGTTTCTATTTAGAGGGAAATTAATATCTTACATGGAATGATTTGGATAACTCTGGCTTTCTTCATATTCGCTGGCAGGTTACCAGTTCTCATGTTTTCTTTCATTATTCGAACATTTGTTAATTTCTACAGCAAAAAAGGCACATATTGAAAATTAGGCTAGGACTTTGTGGATTACTGTATTGAAGCTCAGAATGCAAAAATAATTCAGATATCATAGTAAAATATTCTGAAAGATTTCTTACTGATAAACCTGATAAAAAAGCAATGCAATTCTATTTTCACACATACTCACATTCCACCAATATTTAGCAATAAAAACCAGAAAGCTTGTACTGTATAGTACCAACTAATTTCTTTGTCTTCTGTAGGAAGCTATAAAAAGTATTAGCAGGGGCTAAAATTTTTCATTTTTGTTCTGCGTATTTGTCTCTCGGATTGCAGTTGATGTTAGTATGCAAGTATAGAATATATATCTCAACTATCAATAGTATGATTTTTCACAAACTTGTCTATGAATGGAAGATCGGAAACTTCCAAAAGGTACCTGCACTGAGAAGGGGAAATTACTTTTGTTCAATTTAAGTTATTTGCAAATTCACCAGCAATCAAAAAATGCATATAGGAAGCTTGAGGCATTGTTAGTCAGAAAGCATAATTTGAATTAGCTTTATAACAGATCTTTGGTGTACTCTAACTCTAGATGTTTTACCTATGGATAACATGATGTTGCCAATAACTAAACGAAATTTTAAACAAAACAAAACAAACACACCAAAGTTCTGAGACGATTAACTTTTAAAAAGTGGAGTAATATAAATAAATACTCATTTCCATCTTTTAAAGCTTGAAGCTGACATCTTTGTAAAAACTTATTTAATGCTTACTTTAAACTCCTCTTCTAGCCCTATTTTGACGAGATTTGGTGCTGCATTGTGCGATGGCTGCAGGTGCTTTTCTAAAGACGACACATCTAGTTCTGTGTCACCATAGAGGTAGTATTCAAGTAAGGCTTGATAAATGAAGGAGTACTGCATCTGTAAAGAAGCAAGACGCTCTATAAACTAGGACACTTGAAATATGTTTAGTTACATAACACAATTTTATAATCAGACAAAATATAACTGTTGCCTTTAGAAGAAATCAGTAAATTGCATATAGGCTGTGCTTAGACATAACACTAAACAATATAATATAAACTTTAGTAATTGTTATAGGATCAAGCTTAGCCAAGTCTTAGGCATAGCACTTCTTTTATGTTCTTATGTTCTTTCCTTTTCCATAAGGAAACATCATTTAGTGTTACCTCCCAAGCCTAAGCTGTAGTTAATCTTAACTATGGTTTATTGAAACAAGCCAGCTTCATAAATCAAATTTTGAAGTTGTTTTTTTTTCATTAAACCACAGTTAAGACCAACCATAGTCTGGATTCAGATGAAGCAAAATCATCCAAACTCCTTCTTGGTGCTGTGCCAGAGGAGGAGTGAGGAAGGCAGAGCATTAGTCCTGTTTCTGTACTAATAAACTATATTGTTTATCGTTACATTCTAATGAGGCCGTGTAAAGATGTATCTTTATGACAATTTTTTTGCTGCATGCTGAATTATCTTTTCTTCAGGAATCATTGTGGCGAAGAAGGGATATAATAAATGAAACCATAGAGACAATGAGGTGAAGTACTGAGTCAGAGACATGCATTAGGAGATGTGCAGTGGCCATACGTTCTTCCTCTGACAGTATGAAACTCCACTCAAACCCAGTTCAGTACAATATTGACCTCCTTGATAGCCTACACATTCCTAAGCTAATATTTAGAACCACAAACACTAAAGCCTTTTTTGAAAAAAAAATATGAAAACTGTGTCTTAAAAGTCATGAAAAAATCCACCAGACCATGCTAACAGAACTGGAACTCTGCAGGCCAATCATAGTCATATAGATATTTCGTATCCCTGCCATACTGAGCCAGGCCATTGGTCATCTAGATCAGAATTGTTTACTTGTCCTCCGTGCCTGGCAACTGCTCTCCACTGCTTCATACTGCCCTGCCACTTTCCTCCCCTTTAAAGGGTTTATTAGCTGTCAGAGAGAGTACGTCTAGTAAAAAAACTAGCATTTACATTGGTCTCCTCTCAAAAAGAGCACATTATTTATTTATTTATTTATTTATTTATTACATTTTTATACCGCCCAATAGCCGAAGCTCTCTGGGCGGTTCACAAAAATTAAAACCACAGTAAAACACCCAACAGTTTAAAACACAATTACGAAATTGTGCCAAGGAGAAGAACAAATGTGAAGAACAAAATGGATGTCAGATATTAGTCAGTCAGGATTGTTTAGTCCTGCATCAACGGAACAAATATAAAAGTTTTTTTTCTCTTTCTGCTTCCCCACATTTGTTCTTCTAAGATAAAAACAGTGAACAGGTACAGATAGGGCTACACTGAGTTTGGGGAGCAAATACTTTCAATTATGAAGTGCTGGTATTGACATTTCAAGCCCCAAACAGCTTGGGCCAGGCTATCTGAAGGAACGCCTCCTCTCATATCATAGACTCATAGAATAGAAGAGTTGGAAGGAGCCTAAAAGGCCATCGAGTCCAACCCCCTGGTCAATGCAGACCCTAAGGTCATCCTCAGGGGTCCTTCTCCATGAGTCCCTGCCAAAGGAAGTGAGGCAGGTGGCTACCAGGAGGAGGACCTTCTCTGCTGTGGCACCCCAGCTGTGGAATGAGCTCCCTAAGGCAGTTTGCCTGGCACCTGTACTATTTTTTTTTAGATGCCAGGCAAAGACCATTTTTTTGTCTCAGTCTTTTAACAGTCTATAAATTAAGTTTAACTTTGCTGTTTTAAATTTGTATTTTAAATTTGTATTTCTGTACTGCTGCTGATTTTATCCTGGTTGTGCTTTTATATAGTATTTTATATCATGGTCTTTTGCTGTTGTTTTATACTTTGAATGGTTTTAATTTTTGTGAACCGCCCAAAGAGCTTCGGCTATTGGGCGGTATAGAAATGCAATAAATAAATAATAAAAAGTAGGTCTTCACCTTTTCAGCCCAATTTACTACTAATTACTGCCCTGATTGGCTGCTTTAGGCAACTAGCCAACTAGATTTAGCTATGACACTGTGGACTGAGGTCACGCTTCAGGGAAAGTCTGTGCAAATATCTGAGTTTTTTTTACTTACATCAGTCTGAACCATTTGTGGGCGTTGATTCCGAATTCTTGCGACAAACTCGAAAACATCAACCTTTTGTTCAGTATGCATCATGTCAATCATGGCATCTATTACTATGAACGTGCCTGTCCGACCCACACCAGCACTTAGAGAGAAAAGAAATGCAGAGTTGGGTCAAGACATATTGTAGTAATGTATTTGGTTTTATGGCTCCCTCTTCTAGTGTTGATATTCCTTGTTCACTTAAATTACAAGTACTTTAATAGGTCACATCTGTATAACACCTAGCACCATTCTGTAATAAGTTTAGTAATAGTAGTAGTATCACTTGCTGCATTCAGTTTATTGTTAGACAAGGAGCTTTCCTACATGAGGCTGAGGCTGTTAATCTGCTGTATCTACTTTCAGTTTTGTCACAAAATTGAGATCTGAGCACTGCACAAAGAGCATTTCTTTTCTTGCTTTTCCATGTCACAGTGTCTAAGTGGCACTGTAGTATAGCAGAACAGCACAAATACACAAGTGAAAATGTGGTTTTGCTTGCTTTTACAATTATATACCACATTTTCCATGTTCTATAAAACCTTGCTGAAAGTGCTTGTCAGACAGAGAAGCAAAACTGGAGGGTTATAATGTTGTCCACAGAACCTGTAAACAGCCCTGAGTAGAAAATGACAAGCATATGATAAATGCCTCAGAAAAGCCCAGGGATTAGCAATAAAAAATCTGTATCTATATTGGGATGTGATCCTAAAATTTCACAGATCCAAATGCAAATGCTGCAAATAAATAAATATTAATAAATATTGTCAAAGAAATATGCCAAAACCAATTCTAGAACCTGTGATATTATACCATTTCCACAATGATATAAAAGTTAAAGCTAATAATGTATTGATATACAGTTCAGTGCTAAAAACTTATCATAGTATTTAATATTGCAAATGCTAGAACTACCACTAGAGGGAGCACAATTACTACTGATTACTGATCAAACTATTCACCACAAATTATTTTGGGACTTCTTTTCACAGAGGAAAAGGGCATGGCATCCTGTGCTAGGCATAAACTTTTCTCTTGTATTCTAATAATGTATTTATTTATTTTGTTATGATGTCCTATTCCAGCTTTCTAAAACATAATATTTGACCTTCTAGCATTGCCAATCTATTATAGATACAATTTAAAGTTTATCAGTAATACAGTTTCTTCTACAATAACATCTGGGAATAGATTCTACAAAGAGCATGTTGATATAGAACTGATTGTTTACAAATATGATTTAAAAATTAAAGATTCACTCTTCTTTCCTCAATCCGACTCAGCTTGCCTCCCTCCACTTCTTTCATGGTCCTGACAGATCTCTCTCTCATTCTCTCCATAGAAAACTTTGGAACAGCTCTTACACATACACAAAAAGAGTATATAACTATGAAGAACTTCTGCCTGTAATTTGTTAGATTTCCTGTTTCCTCCCCCAACCCCTTTTTCTTTGTATTATATCTAAGCTTGTGGACAGGGACTGTGTGTTTTCATTGGGTTGTATCCAATTGTGTCTCTGCTGCTGACAGAAGCTCGGCTTCTGAGAGTTGGGGAAGGCAATTTTTGCTTATATCTCTTTCCCTCTGAACCCCTAAAAATCTGCTCTAGAGGGTTGTGGGTCCCTTTGGAACAGTGTGGCAGGCAGTGTGGGGGAGGAGGGTGCTGCAGAGGGAAAGAAGGAATGTGTGCAAATCACCTCCTTAGCTTTCTGCCTCCACTGGATCAAAGAGCCTTCCACCAGTGGAGGGGACATGACTTGATACCACCCTTAATCTAGTAGACTGTAGTTGCTTCATAAATAATATTTCCTTCATGAGAAAAGTTTCATACAATGGCCTATTTTTGAAATTATGTTTGAAGGGAAATTTGGGTGTGCAGCATTTTTACTTGTTTGCAGGGAAACCCACACTACTTCACTGTGGCATAAAACACAACAGCTCTATCAGAACACAGCAGGGGACAAATTATTCCCCACGGATATCTGATCACAAAAAGAAAATCATCCAAGCCCCCTGGTGCATCTAGTTTATAGGGAGACCACCTCTTTTTTCTTGAGATACTTCAGATCAATATAAATCATAGCTCTAGTCTTAGGAAGAATGCTCTCGTTCTGACTTGGGATTCCCAACTGATGTGCACTACCATATTGGAGCTGTGAATTCGAAGTTGATCTGTTACTACTTCTTTGAATGATGATTGAGTCCATCTAGTCCTGGCTGAACACTAGAGCACCATTTTCAGAACATAAAATTTATATCAGACCAAAGGCCCACCTAGTCTAACATCCTGCTTCTGACAAGCGGCCAACCAGATGCTCCAGGAAGCCTACAAGCAGAGCCTGAAGACAACGTCCCCATTCTGCAACTAGTATTTAGAGCAAGGGTTGGCATCATAGTGCCGTTTGGTGCACCTGCCCCACCACAACCCCTTGCATCCCCTTCTACTCACTTACGCTGCTCCAGCTTCTTCTCCTCTGCCTTCCTTCCCATCCACTGTCACCACTTCTTGCTGCAGTCTCCATTTTACCATGCTAATTCCACTACCTCCCCTCCTCCACTTTGCCTGCTATCTCCCCCTCTGCTAAACAGGCACTTCGTAGGGCCTGTGGGGCCATAACGGGAAATCTTTTTCTGAGGAGGGATGGAAGAGGAAGGGCAAGGGATCAGGCTGGACTGGGCAGAGAGAGCCGTTCCCACTGTTCTCGTCTCCTCACCTCCTGCTTCTCACCTTCCCTAGCTAGAGCTCTGGCTGGATTGTGAGATGCCCTGGGAGAGTGACTGGGCTGAGAGAGTTGTAGGGGTGGCAGTGGGAAAGCTCACTGAAAGGGAAGCAACTTTACTGAGTGAGTGATTAAGTGGCCCAGTTTACTTCTCCTGTGGCATTTGTTACCGCTATCAGAAGTGCGCCCTGTGAGTGGCGTTTGGGGGTTATTCCTTGGTGAGCACGAGGGAGAGGTACTCCTGTGAGTGGAGAAAACTACCCAACCAAAATCCAGCGAGAGTGCATTTCTCTCAGTGAGTCTGCCTGTATGAGTGGAAGGATGACTGGAGTTCCTCCCCCCACAAAAATCCAGTCCTCCTTCCTGAGTGAGTGACTATGTATGTGTAAGTGTTTGCATGTATCTGCCTGCCTGTTCTTCCTGTGTTGAGAAAACCGTGTTCAGTCCATTACTGCCTGTTGTCCTTCGCAGCTCAATGGTAGAACATGTTCTTTAGATGCAGGCTGTCCCAAGTTAACTTCCCTGCATCTGCCTCGCTATTAACATTTACCTATCTTTAACATTTAAAGACAGTTTGAATATATTCTTCTACAATTTAACAACTTTGGTGTCATTTGTTTTTCTGTGTCATGTCATTGAGCAGTACAACGAATGGCCACACCCCAAATGCAGGCAATTTATGTTGGTACCCTCAACACTTCCTCAAACTTCCAAATGCACCCATGAACCCACAAACCAATGTCTCTGTGTCAGATGGGCGATCTGCAGCAGTTCTTGACTAGAGATATTTATGTTTGGTTTTGCAAAATAAAGAGTCTGCTTCTTTACTTTACCATAACATCCTTTTCTTATCCTACTGTAACATCCTTTCAAGAAGCTTAAGCACTAAAATAAGGAAGTTTAAGTTCTATGGTCTACATTGGAACACACTTTGATAAAACATACTCTGATATAAGCTAGTTATTTTAAGTAAACTCTTATACCCCAGATCTCTTAACAGATTAACAATTCTCAATGAGTAAACTGAAATGTAGTGTGAAAAACCTGCAGAATATATTCTTAGTTCAAGAGAGGATTATATATTCTGAATAAAGTTAAGCTTTTCCTTATACTGAAGATGAGTGTAGTTTTGCCAACACAGATCCAGAAATTAATCCTACCCTTTCTTTGCTAGTTTTTAGATTCTCAGAAACCTGGGAGTGAAAATCCGTCAGACAGGAATTGAGGGATACAAAAACTGGTTTTGCCCAGTCCCTATTAAGCCCAATTCCAAGAGACTGATAAGCATACATGCATGTACCTGCACATATATGTACACATACCTGCAGTGAACCACAATAGGTCCAGCATGTGTAGGATTCAATGATTTTACTTTCTTTAAGAATTTGAGCATTCCAATAGGTGTGAAAGGCACTCCAAAATCAGGCCAGCTGGTGAAATGAAGCTGAGTCACAAGCCTTGGAGCTTTGCAGCCATCGGAAACCTGCTAGAGATCCAGAAACAAAATATGAATATGACCATTTATATCCTGGGCTAGAATCAGACAACTTACTGATGTGACTGATCCCTCCCTCTTAACAAAACACATCAACAGTAGCAGCATAGTCTAGGTTCAAAAACCCTTCAGCTTAAAAAGAAGTATTAAGGACCCTTCCAAACTCACTAATATAGCAAAAAAGTGAGAAAATTGCAAGTTAAGGCATCTGCCTTAATGCCTGAACCACATAAGCAGTAAAAAGGAACTCTTAAGAAGCTTCAGAAAAGGAGGTCATAGAAGAGCCTGAAGTGGTTCATGACAATGACCAGATTCACATATGGTTTATTTAATCAATGGGTGGAGAGAGCGTGCAAAGGAAGAAGAAGGAAATAAGCAACCCAGGGATTGAGAAAACAATCTTCACTATTTTCAGTAGTCTTCCAGATAAACCCTGGGTAGGACAACAAACCACTGATTAACTATGGGTTAAATAAACCATGGGTTAGTGTTATGTGTGAACCAGATAATTACAGTGATCAAAACTGTGCATGAAATTCCAAATGAAATCTCACTAGAAATCTTACGCAATATAATTAAGAAAATCAAAGTAAGCATTAAGCAACGCTGAATTTTCATCTGAATGTTACTTCTAAACACACACATACAATTCCAAATATTATTTGCTTTAAAAAAGTACACAGACCAGGAACGTTTTATAATACTAAGTAAGTAATTACTTACTGGCTGAATACAAAACTTCCGAATAGTGTAATCTACAAGAACTATACAGTCCTCCACAGAAACTCGGATGTTTCCATAAGTCCAGCATCCTTGATCAGGCCAGTATTGGAAACATTTGTCCTATGTAAATATTAGGAACACAAACACATACAGGTGAAACTGTGTTGTATGCCGCTCCAGAACTGATTGGTTACAAAAATATACAATTGCTCTGAAACTAGTTACAGTATACTTTTTTAAATTTTAAAATGTAAACTGACTGTGACCATCTAATTACATTCACAGTAAATTCAGAGTATGTTACGGGATATCGCAGGACCAAAACCTCATTGGCTAGGTTCAGACAATTGTGCAGGGGGAAGAAGCCATCATAGCTTCTCCCCCTGCCCCCGTGTGTGCTGCATGCACTGCTGCAATTCCCCTATTTCCAGGTGATGCAGCATGGGTTGGCTGCTGTTCAAACCTTGCATGAGGTGCAGCAGGGGTGGCTTCACACCCACCCTACAACCCACAACTGTGCAGTACAGGTTGCAGGTTCAGTATGAAGCCCCCGCTGCAGTGCCACACACTGAGTTTGGAAAATGTGCCGACTCACATTGCATCATCGGGGGTTATGCAAATGTAGTCTGCACACGCAGGTCTTGTGAGGGGAGACTCCCCAATGGCTTCTTCTTCCCAGATATTCGTCTGAACACACCCATTGAGATATGGCTTCATCCCCTTTGCATTTCTGATGTTTAAAAGCCAATTTTTCCAAGTATAGGATCAATTACAGAATAGGAAATACCAGTTGCCTGCAGACTAGAGCTATTGTAGCAGGGATAGACAGAGACAGAGGGTGGTAACATGCCTTCTTTTAAAAAATTTAGATGGCATATAAAAAGAGAATTATTGAGAATTCCATCAACATTTTTTTTAAATACAAGGAGAGCAATGAAAAGGTTCATACTTCTTAGGGACTGTACTGTTTTATTGTCTCCATTTCATTTCTAGCTTCCAGATATACCATGTTCACTTTTAATTAGCTCCCTAAAATGTATGAACAAGAAATACACATACATACACACACACACACACAAACACTAGCCTGAATACGCTATAGTAAAATTTGTTAATTGAAAAATTCCAGTCAATTAGGAAGAGAAAAACACGGTCAAGTAAAGAAAGCACAAGGTGACAGGAGCAGGTGGAGGAAACATTGGGGCCTGCTCTAGTTGGACTCCCCTCCTTCGGGAGCAGGACAATCCCATCAGCCCTGTTCCCGGTCCACTTAATCTCTCTCCCTCTCCTTCTCCCCTCTTGGACTCCTTTTCTTTGTGTGTCATGTCTTTATTAGACTGTAAGTCCAAGGGCAGGGACTGTCTTTTTTGCTAACTAACTATAAGCTGCTCCGAGAGCCTTTTTTTGGCTGAGGAGCCGGGGGGAGGGGGTTATAAATATGATAAATAAATAAACAAGTAAGTAATTGACACTAGTTTTTCCCAACGTAGGGCTCATCCATTATTTATTTATTTATTTATTTAGCACCAACAATGTACTTGGTGCTGTACCGAATATACAAATAAAACAACAATACCCTACATAGAGGCTTACAGTCTAAAATCACATTCAAACATATGAAGGGGGAAGCAGTTACACAAAAACAGAAATAAGGGAATAATCATAGCAATATGAACAGTAAATCAGGCTAAAAAACCAAAAGCTAACAAAAACAAATGAGTTTTCAAATGTGTTTTAAAATCTAAGATGGAACTCATCTACACCAAGCAGGATATTCCACTATGAAAGTGGTATATAAAAGGCAGGAGCCACACTACTGCTTTATAGTGGTATTGAAGTGCACTGCAGTGCACTTACTCGTGTGGCGCAGAGTGGTAAAGCAGCAGTTTCTGCAGCTGAAACTCTCCCCACGGCCTGAGTTCGATCCCAGCGGAAGCTGGTTTCAGGCAGCCGGCTCGGGTCGACTCAGCCTTCCATCCGCCCGAGGTCGGTAAAATGAGAACCCAGTTAGCTGGGGGAAAGGTAATCACGGCCGGGGAAGGCAACGGCAAACCACCCCGCTATAAGGCCTGCCAAGAAAACAACAGCGAAAGCTGGCATCCCTCCAAGAGTCAGTAATGACTCAGTGCTTGCACGAGAGGTTCCTTTCCTTTTTTCCTTTAAAGTGGTACTGAAGTGCATTGACGACTGTTGGGGTCCATGACACATCTACACCAAGTAGGATATTTCACTATGAAAGTGGTATGAAAGGGGAATATGGTATGTGCCAGTGGGCCCCAACAGTTGTCAGTGCACTTCAATACTGCTATAAAGCAGTAGTGTGGCTCCTGCCTTTTATATACCACTTTCATAATGGAATGTCCTGCTTGGTGTAGATGAGCCCATAATAATTACCAACTCTACACAAATTTCTATTATCCGATAGTAAACAGTTGCACAACAAATAATACTATTTTTTAGCAATGTAAGAAAAAAATATAAGTTTAAAACTAATTACCTGCTAAAATTTCAGGACTAAAGCCTGAAATTTCACATGGGAATTATCTTTCAGCTAAAAACATGATTCAAAAGGCTGACATGATTCAGATTAATTTCCTGAGTTAGTCACCACTGACTTTTTGTAAGCTCAAAAGGTTTAGTTAGGTTGTCATACTGCAGCAATTGTGTCAGAGACTAAAATCTTATTAAAGAACTAGAATAGGAAGTGGTTATATTACTAAGAGTCTTGTGGGCTATGGGACGGCTCCACACAGGATGAGGGGAAATAACTTTGAAAAAGTCTTAATCACAGACTGCTTGGCTAGAGGTCAGACCCTACAACCACTTGGATATTGGCAGCCACACACAGGGTACCTTAAAGAGAAAGGTAGCAAAGGAGATCGCTCAGCAGCTTTTGGCCACAGGATATCAATCAAAACTGCATACACGTTAAGGGACTCAAGGCAGGCAGAATATAAAATTGATCAAATATGCAAGCAACCAGTCCTAAAATTATTTCCCAGTCATGATTAGAATAAAACGCCTTCAACGTGTAAATAAGAGAAATTGAATAGACTGCAAAGGTTTCACAACTTTGCCAAGTTGAGAAACCCCTCCGCTGGACCGAGAATCCATTTGTTTAAAGTATCCTCTTTTGTATTTTACGGATGGCTCTGGCAGAAGGGTGACCAAACCTTTCATTTTCAGGAAGGAAGTGAAATTCCTGATACTTAGGAATTTCCCTACAACTTACATGTTTTAGTCACAATAGACATAAAGTGTCTATTTCTTTATACACTTTCTTTAAAGTGTATAAAAACCCAGAAAGTGTACCAGTTCCTGGATCAGTTCCGACAGTGGCGAAGCTCTGGACTCTTGGTCAACCTTTTTATTCTCTCAGTATTTTAACACTTAATTTTAACTTAAATTTAAATTTTACTGTTCTAACTCTGTATTTCAATCTTATATCAATTTTGCTGCGTGGTTTTATCCTGGTTGTGCTTTTTATACTGTATTTTGTATTTGTGTTTTTAACCTGTTGGTTGTTTTATTATGGTTTTAATTTTTGTGAACCGCCCAGAGAGCTTCAGCTATTGGGCAGTATAAAAATGTAATAAATAAATAAATAACCCAAGTTCCATGACAAGAGGTCTGACTGATGTCTCACAGGAAGAGACAAAGCTCAGAATCCCACTTAACCTCAGACAAACCCAGATTGAACAGTCCTGCAGGGTGCAGAATACTGCAGTTCTGTGGCTCATCCACTGCTTATTTTGCCCAGGCTAAGCCTAGAGAGATCAGTGATAGCAGCAGGGATGGGAGGCTGCTCTCCCCAGCATGGGCGAGCCTCAATGTCCAGTTCCCCTCATCCATGCTGCAGGGTAGCAGGACTTGACTGCACCAGGGAGACCATCCACTCTTCCCCACACAGGTGAGTCCCTGCTGCTATCTACAGATCAGATCAGTGATAGTGATGTCAGATCAGATATAGTAATGGGGTTTTGAGGCAGCCTAGGTGCCTATCTTCATCCTAGGAGGAGGCACAGTTCCGGGCCTCCTTCCAGCATGAAGAAGAAAGAGGACAAGTGATGTCAGGGATCAGGGCTGTGTCATCTGGCACACAGTGGATGATGTGAGGGTCATCTGGCACACAGTGTCATCTGGCACACAGTGGATGATGTGAGGGACAATCTGGCCTGAAAGCCCCAAACCATTCTGCACTAAAACGTTCTGCGTTTTAAACAGACACATTTAACATGTTGCCATTGAACGAAAGGAGTTTCACCATGCTCCAATCTTCAGCTATAAAAATGGGTCAGATACATTAAAAGCTATGCTTGAATCCCATCTGTCTTTAGACATCTTTCTACAATTGTAATGTCCACCCCCTTTTCTATGGTGTACATGTGAATAATTGGATCTAACCTTTAACCTGTTCAGTTTGAAGCTCTAGTCACTTCATGCAAGATGCTCTGGGTGGTACAGTTCCTATACTGTTTATATCCCAGACCACCCAGGGGGAGCCCTCCATTTGACATCAAATGGTAAAATGTGTACTTGGGTAAAAGCAAGTAGAAAATAAATGTAGTTGCTTTGTGAATTTTCAGATAGTTCCCCTCCCTTCTTGTTACTGTGCCTGTGCAATGCAAGCTCTCTTCTTAGGACAAACCTTCAGTTCTGTTCTTTCACCCGCATTCTCAAATGCTTTCTCCAGTCTGCTTCCAAGAGTGTTGGGGACCCCGATTTATCTAATCCCCAAATCACTGACCACTCATACTGACAAACCCTTCCTACAGGAGGCTGAACAGTCAGTGCATATCCATGGCCTAGATTAAGGTACAGAGTCAGCCTCCGAGAGAACTAGTTTTCCCCAACATACCACTCTCTCTCCAGGTTTTGAAAATTAATTGTTTTGCATGCTTATGTTTTAATTACAATTGCTCTACCAAGTTACTTCCCCCAATTTATTTATTTATTTTATTACATTTATATACCGCCCCACAGCCGAAGCTCTCTGGGTGGTATATAACCCAACTTATAACCCCAACTTAATGAGCATGCATTTTAAATACTTGCTTCTATTTAATAGATTCCCCATTGATTGAAGAAGCATGTGTATTATTATTTATTATTATTATTTATTTATATAGCACCATCAATGTACATGGTGCTGTACAGAGTAAAACAGTAAATAGCGAGACCCTGCCGCATAGGCTTACATTTTAATAAAACCATAATAAAACAATAAGGAGGGGAAGAGAAAGCAAACAGGCACAGGGTAGGGTAAACAGGCACTGGGTAGGGTAAAACTAACAGTATAAAGTCAGAACAAAATCAAGTTTTAAAAGCTTTAGGAAAAAGAAAAGTTTTTAGCTGAGCTTTAAAAGCTGCGGTTGAACTTGTAGTTCTCAAATGTTCTGGAAGAGCGTTCCAGGCATAAGGGGCAGCAGAAGAAAATGGACGAAGCCGAGCAAGGGAAGTAGAGACCCTTGGGCAGGTGAGAAACATGGCGTCAGAGGAGCGAAGAGCACGAGCGGGGCAATAGTGTGAGATGAGAGAGGAGAGATAGGAAGGAGCTAGACAGTGAAAAGCTTTGTAGGTCAACAGGAGAAGTTTATATTGGATTCTGAAGTGAATTGGAAGCCAATGAAGAGATTTCAGAAGTGGAGTTACATGGTCAGAGCAGCGAGCCAAGAAGATGATCTTAGCAGCAGAGTGGTGAACAGAAACCTATTTCAGTTTCTCCTCTTTGTTATAGATGCACCATTGCCAATGTTAAAAAGACACTTGAATGTGTGTCTTTAGAATGTTCACAAGTTTGTACACGTATCTAAAAGGAGCACACTCTGTGACAGTGTCTTACCTCTTTTCTCTCTTTCACATTTGTTAACATGACAATGGTCGCAGACTTCTGTTCCCATATCATCCTCCAGAAATCATTTACTGTGTCTTGCTTAGGACCTACACACAAGAGATACAACTACTGAATCAAAAGCTATGCAGAACTCAAGCAATGATGCAAGGAGGATAGTTACCAAATCTCATCTTTACTTTATTTAGTTAAAATGATTTTTATTCCACTTTTCCACTAAAGGGATAGCTTGACCACTGTGGACCACTCATTGGAAATTATGTGGGGTTGCCCCTGAAGTTGGAATGGAAGCTGCGGTTAGTGCAGAAAGTCGTAGCCATGTTAGTAACAGGAGCAGCTTACTGTCAGCATACTACTCCTATAGTGAGGGAACTACACTGGCTACCGACATGCTACTGTGCCAGGTTTAAGGGTTTGGTACTTGTTTACAAACCCAGCACTACTGCCTGATGAGCTCAGCAACCCTTAGGTATCCTGGTCCTGAGGGCTTTGTAAACCATACTACTACAAATTAGACAGGTTTTTGCACTTATTGAAAGCATTCTTTTGCCAACAAGCATTCCAAAGGAAGATAGTCTTGACTTTTGTATACAGCAATAACACACAATATTTAATTATGATCTTATTGTTTTGTACATTGCTTAGAAATTTCTATTAATGTATGTGATTCATGAATATCAGAAAAATAAACAGCTTGGCAACAGGATATCGAGCAGACCACCTTCCCTTATACACATCCAGGAGACTTTTACGATCTGCAGAGGAGACCTTGCTGGTCATTCCAAAATGAACAGAATGTCATCATAAAATACCCAGACAGCAGCTTTTCTCTGAAGCAGCACCCACCATGTGGAAAACCTTCCCTGGTATAGTTTGGGAGTCGGAAAATGTGGCATCTTTAAACACCCCCTGAAAACACACTTGTTCACCCATGTTTTTCCTGGGGTGTGCCACTCAATTTCACAGCTCCTTAATTTTTACTGCAGTTGGAAGTGTTTTTAATACTGTGTTTTAATATTGTGTTTTTAACATTGTATTTTAATATTGTGAACTTCTGAGAGTTTATTATATTATGCAGTAAATAAATGTCACAAATAAATGAATAAATAAAATGTTTAAAATCTGAGTTTGTTAAAAGTTTTGGTTAGACTCAACATAAGAGGAAACTGTAGTCCACATCTCTGAAATTGTTTTGCACATGCAGATATACAGAACAAAACCTTTGAAAAGAGAAGTACATGCAATAACGGAAACTAAAAAATACCTTGAGCTGCTATAAATTTATTCTTCTCCTTGTAGCCCTGGGAGAAAAAGAAGCACATAATTCTTTTTAATAGAAAATACAAAAAAGATACACTTTAAAACACTACGTCAATGTGCTGCTTACTTTTTTAAAAATTGTAATTTAAGCAGAAAAGCTATTCACTTACATCTATGTATGAAGCATTAATATAGTCTGAACTCTGAACTCCATCTATCTGCATTAACATTACTCTGGAATGATCATCTGTAAAGAACAAACATACATAAATAGAACCATTTATGGCAAATATGGATGCAGCATCGACAACCCTCTGAAATGTATTTTTCCTCTCAAAACAAAACAATTATTATTAAAGTATTATCCTGTCTAATACGTATCTAAGGTCAACAGCAATGTTGTATGATAAGTTGTTTATAAATGTCATGGCTTCCAAATGGAGCAACACCATATGTTCACATGTCTCACATAATAAGTGAAAATTTTACAAGCACCACTATGGTCAATATAATATTGTAAATACAAATTGTTATTAGAGGAAAAACTGTGTTAATGCTTTTTATAACTTTGCACTGCTGCTGTTATGCTTAATTATGTTCTTCTATTATTGTTTTATGAACCACTTAGAGAGCTTCGGCTATTGAGCAGTGCAGAAATAGAATACGTCTATATATATTTAAAAACTGTTTTGTATGCCATCTCATAATATAAAGTTATCTAGCCAATAAACAAATACAAGATAAAACATAAAACCATAAGAAATGCAGCATAAAATACAACAAGAAAACAAAACTCACAGCACCACAAAAGTAAACGCATAAGTTTTAAAACTGGGGTGGGGGGACAGACTATGTGACTTATATATTGTGGAACCTTAAAGACTAATGAATTTATTGGGGCATATGCTTTCATGGACTAGAGTCCATTTCTAGATGTGTGAAATTGTACTGACATTTGGCAGACCCATATTTTTAGTATATGCTAAAAGACAGAGGGATTCTTGATCGGGGATTCTGGTGACTTTGAAAGTCCAGTGACTTTCACCCTGTTTTCAGTAGGGTTGCACTGCCCCTGAAGAAGTAGTTTGGAGGTATTCCTAGATACATAAATGGCATCCAGTGGCCAAGAGTGCCTTTTACCAACTTCAGCTGGTATACTTGGTATTCTGAAGAGGTCAGACTGACTTCTGTTTAGGCTCTAGTCACCTTCAGGATAGATTATTGTAATTCAATCTATATGCTACTGCCTTGAATGTATGTAATCCAGAAGCTTCATTTGGGTAGAAGTCTGTGGCTAAAATATTGGCCAGGATTAGCAGGACCATATTAATGGAACATTTATTTATTTTATTTATTTATTTATTTAAAATATTTATATCCCGCCCTATATCACTAAGATTTCAGGGCGGCGTACAGATAAAAACATGCAGTATAAAACAATAAATATACACAGTTAAAAACAAATTAAACCATGATCCAAGTTAAAACAATATATAATTTAAAAGCAATAGATAAAGTTAAAACAGTTAAAACAATGTGCCAGTGAGTTTAACCATCAAAGGCTTTGTTAAAAAGCCATGTTTTTACTTGGTGTTGAAATGAAATCAATGTTGGCGCCAATCGGGCCTCCAAGGGGAGGGCATTCCACAGTCGGGGTGCCACCACAGAGAAAGCCCTCTCCCTTGTCCCAACATAGCGTATATGTTGCCTTGATGGGATGCGGAGAAGGGCTCCTCCAACAGATCTAAGGTCTTGGGCAGGCATATATAAGGAGAGGCGCTCTCTCAAGTATCGAGGTCCCAAGCTGTTTAGGGCTTTAAACATCATTACCAGCACCTTGAATTCTGTCCGGAAGCGTATAGGCAGCCAGTGCAGTTCCTTTAAGACCGGTGTTATGTGGGCTCTATAAAATGTACCCGCCAGCAGTCTAGCAGCTGCATTTTGCACTAGCTGCAACTTCCGTGTCATCTTCAAGGGCAGCCCCACGTAGAGTGCAGTAGTCTAATCGGGAAGTTACCAGTGCATGCACTACTGGGGCTAGGTTGTCCCTGTCCAGGAAAGGCCGTAGCTGGCAGATCAGCTGAAGCTGACCCCAAGTACTCTGTGCCACAGAGTCCACCTGGGCCTCCAGTGACAATGATGGATCTAGGAGTACTCCCAAGCTACGTACCTGCTCCTTCAGAGGGAGCGCCACCTCATCCAGAACAGGCCGCTTACCCAATTCCGGGACTCGGGAACCACCAATCCACAGAGCTTCCGTCTTATCAAGATTCAGCTTCAGTTTATTGGCCCTCATCCAGCCCATTACAGCCTCCAGGCACTGGTTCAGCACCTTCACAGCCCCAGCTGACTCCGACGACAAGGAGAAGTAGAGCTGAGTATCATCAGCATACTGATGGCACCCAACCCCAAAACCCCTAATGACCTCACCCAACGGCTTCATATAGATGTTGAACAGCATGGGGGACAGAATAGAACCCTGTGGAACCCCACAGCTTAATTGCCATGGGGTGGAACACGAATCCCCCAATACCACTCTCTGGGATCGGTCCCGCAAGTAGGAGCGGAACCACTGCAACACAGTGCCTCCTACTCCCATCTTGCAGAGCCGACCCAGTAAGATGCCATGATCAATGGTATCAAAAGTTGCCGAGAGATCCAGGAAGATCAACAGGATAGCACTCCCTCTGTCTTTCACCTGGAGTAGGTCATCAGTCAGAGCCACCAAGGCTGTTTCAGTGCCATGCCCTGGCCTGAAACCAGACTGAAATGGGTCCAGATAATCCGTTTCTTCCAAGAACGTCTGAAGTTGCCCAGCCACCACACGCTCAAGCACCTTGCCCAAAACGGGGATATTAGCAATGGGGCG
Organism: Elgaria multicarinata webbii; assembly: GCF_023053635.1. Classification (NCBI taxonomy): domain Eukaryota; kingdom Metazoa; phylum Chordata; class Lepidosauria; order Squamata; family Anguidae; genus Elgaria; species Elgaria multicarinata. The sequence continues at coordinate 76,081,982 of NC_086178.1, read as the reverse complement.
GTAGTTCTCACATACCTCTGGGTCCAAGGAGGGCCTCTTCAGGAGAGGGCGCACTACAGCCTCTTTCAAGGCAGCAGGCACCACTCCCTGACAGAGGGAGGCATTTACCACGCCCTGGACCCACCCAGCCAATCCACCTCTGCTAGATCGAATTAGCCAGGATGGGCAAGGATGAGGCCAACCTAAATGCCAACTCTGTCCCCAAGTCCACTTAGGCAACATTATTATTATTAATAATATTTATTTATAAAGCGTCATCAATTTTCATGGCGCTGTACAGAATAAAACAAAACAAGACAATCTGCCATATGGCTTACAATCTAAAATCACCTTAACAGACAGGAGAGGAAGGGGAAAAACCAATAGGGGTAGGGGACATTAAAACTAAATATAGTCCAGTATGACCACGCTACGGTTAAAAAGCTTTCGAGAAAAGAAATGTTTTCAAGAGAGATTTAAAAACAGAAATTGACGTCGTGGTCCGCAAATGCACTGGAAGAGAATTCCAGGCATAGGGGGCAGCGAGCGAGAATGGTCGAAGACGAGTGAGAGATGTGGAAACTCTTGGGCAGGTAAGAGACATGGTGTTATTGGAGTGGAGGGCACGAGCAGGGCGATGAAGTAGTACACTAGTACAGGGCTTAATAACATGTGGGATTCATTAACCTACCCATCTACCAATATGAGATATATGGCATCACCTGCCAACAATGGAATTACTGAACTAGAATGTATCAATAAGTTTGATTCTATTTGTTTAGGCAGTGACCTGGTTTGGACAGTGACCTGGTTTGGATGCAATGACAACCCATCGGTTTATTGCTGGGTTAACTGCTGGGTTGTTCAGCCCCTAAACAATCCAGCAGTTTGGATGTCATGCTGCACAACAATGATTGATTTTTGAACAGATGGATTGTTGCTACGTGAGAACAGAGCTAGTGCTTTCATCTCCAGTTAGAAGTGTTTAAAAGCAAATCTAGAAAGATTTATCACCCATTATTGCTTCTGTGAATGGTCATTGTGCTTATCCCCAATACAGTTAAACTTCACATATTTTTGGCGCTATTGTTTGGCCACATTATTTACAATCTTCCTCTATGCCATGTATATATGTATCTGCCAACTGAGGTTAACAACTTCATGCATCTGATGAAGTAGACTCTGGTCCATAAAAGCTTACACCACACTAAATGTGTTAGCCTTTAAGGTGCCACAAAAGTATTAGTTGGTTTTTGAAAACAGATTAACATGGCTACCTGTCTGGAAAATTTTAAGAATATTCAGAATGTTGCACTTCCAAATACATGCCTCATACTGAAAATAAAAATAATTAAACAAATACATACAAGGTAGTATGTTGGGATATCTGTTTTTTTCTCTATTTTCCTCTTTATTTGCCATCTCAAGTGTTCCTTGCATATATCCAGGTGGTAATGACTACAGAGAAAATAAGTCATGTCAGTTCAAAACAACACCCTATAATGAATAAACAAATCCATTCATTTAAATAAAACATTTATGCCATATAAATTTTAATTGAAATGACAATTTCAAATTTCAAATATTCAGCTCAAAATTTATTGGAAGCATCAATTAGACACAAGGGTATTTTTGTTTTTTCAGCTTAATCTGAAATGAGAAGTTATAGATATGCAAGTGGGAGAAGTGAAAGAACAATCTCAAAGCAGGAAACTTCTGTGTGTATATAGATGTAATTCCATGATAAAGCTGAAATTATTAATAAATTACTTTCTGTTTCAAACAATGTAATTATGTATAAATGGACACTGCAAACCTATAAATGGACACTGCACGGCCTATAAAACTTATAAAGTTTGTAAAGAACATAAATATGTACAGAATTCTCTGTCTCACACGCAAGTATACAGACCTAATAAATAATTTGCAGCCCAATTCTAGGCAAGTTTATTTGGAAGCAAATCCAACTGTGTTCAATGGGGCTTACTTCCGGGAAAGTGAGCATAGGATTGCAGAATAAGAATTCTACACGTATATGGAACGGCCCAATTTACATTGCACCCACCAGTTGTTTTAAAAACAACTGTTCACAAGCACAACCAGGATAAAACCACGCAGTAAAATTGATATAAGATTAAAATACAGAGTTAGAACAGTAAAATTTAAATTTAAGTTAAAATTAAGTGTTAAAATACTGAGAGAATAAAAAGGAACATATGTGGGGCAGGGGGGGAGGGAAGGGAGCTTTAATCCTTTGTCCCCAGTGCAATCTCAATCAGAATCTCTCCCCTGTTTAGCAGCTTTCTTCCTATGTGAAGGAAGAGGGCCTTCTTGGTGGTAGCCCCCCAACTGTGCAATACTTTCCCCAGTGACACCAACAACATTGTCATCCTTTTGGTGCCAGGTTTCTTCTATTCCCTCTTTCCTCTACTCCCAGGTATTTGTTTTCATATGATATAGCTTTTAATTTCAGCTGTTTTATCAGCTCCCAGTATTGTACTGTAACTGATTTTTTTATTATTATTATTATTATTATTATTATTATTATGTTCTTCTAAATTGTTTTAAAATTTTGTGAGTGAAAGAAAAATCAATTATGCGGGAGCAAACTACCTGACAAACATCATATCTAGGTGTGGTCCTTTAAATAAAAGGAAAATGTCAAGAGCATTAAAAAATAAGAAATCCTCACAAAAAAGGACTGTACTTTATGGAATTTCCACTGAAAACCACAGTACTAACCAGACTGGTGGGATTAGACAGGCTTTATCAGTTGATAAGGAAGTCACCTTGTATGGGTTACTTTTTGTTGCCATAACACATCTAAATTTGTTTGTGGTTTCAATGCCTGGCCTTGCTTTGCCTCCAACAACTTGCTTCCCCCACCCCCACCCCCACCCCCACCCCAAAGGAAAATAAAACAAGTGGGTTTGCCATGAACAACTATTAAAGCGGTTTAGATTATTTGAATAAACTGGCTTTCCTTAATTTCCCTTCAAAAATATTTGACAAAAAATAAAAGTGAGAACTTTTAAGCAAAGACTTGCTTTAAATTTAACTACTCTGCTTTTTGCAAATTCATCAGAAGTCTTGTGTAAAACTGGTAAACTGAACTTCCCTTTTCAATATGAAATTGCAGGGCAAAGTGAGGCAAGGCGATCTCACACTTCTTCCTATTTCAGTTTTTCAGAAAAGCTGATTGAAGAAAGCCAGAACCATCCCTCATACGTTAACTCTCCTTTCTTTCCTTGTTTCACGCAAATAGTTTTTTATCTGGTAATCTTAGCCTTACAATCTAAGGTGTAATCCTATGGATATTTAGACAGAAAAAAGTCCTACAACTCCCAGCATGCCCTAGCCAGCCATGCTGGGGCATGCTGGCTAGCTGGGGCATGCTGGGAAGTGTAGGACTTTTTCTCTCTAAACATGCATAGGATTGTTCCCTTAGTGTATCCACATGCACTCACAGTCTAGGATTCTTAAGGCACAGGTTGAATGTTCTACTTAAATGATTTGATCCACATGAATAGCATGAGATCTATACTTGCCCAGACTGCAGCATTGGAAGTAAACAGACCTACCCCAGAGGGCTCTGGATGCAGTGGCATTATGCTGTAGGGGTATTAAATTTCATTTAGTCTAATGGATGAATTTCATTTTGGGGACTATATTCCAGTGGTGGGTGGGGCTGAATGCTAAGGCTGGGGAGCAAAAATACCAACATCTTTTAACTTAAAGCTCTTACTGCCAGTAAGGAGATACATTTCAACCACTTAGAAATTGCCCCAATTGGTGGTTAGGGAAAACAATTGGTGGTTGGGGAAAAGCAGGTGGAGCCAGGAGAGAGGGCACTGCCCTATGGGGAACCCCAGAGGGCTGGATTGAGAACCCAGAAAGATCAAATTTAGCTCTTGGGCCTCAGCCAGGAGAGGGTTGGGTTTGCACTGGAGGAGTCCTGTGAGTGTTTGCTGTTGCCCTCCCACCCCAGCAGCTGCCAGCAACCTGTGCTCTTTCCCCAGGTATTAAAGCCTTCAACATCTTGTAGGCGCGAGCCTGAGGCTCTCTGCCGTGGGCGTGAAGCCGCTCAAGCAGAACAGCTACTTTGGAGGAAGGACCCCAGCCTCGGACCTGTCTCTGAAGCCTAGCATCTGGGGTGCCCAGGCAATTTAATGGTTTTATTGAGCTATAGAAGATTACTCTGAATATGGTCCTCACAAGGCATGGATGTAAGGCTTTGGGGATTTTCTCCCCCATAGTGCTTGAACTACCTCAAAGGAAAAGGCAAACAAAAATATCATCCTTTTTCCCCTTAAAAAAAGAGCAAAAAAAGAAACAGGGGAAAGCAGTTACCACCAATACAAATGTCTCAGACTGGTCTGTGGATTATTCATGGAACAAATATGAAACATCAATTGAAACAAAGGGAACAAATTTAGCAACTGAAATTGCCCAAGTTGAAAGCTCAGCAGGTCTAACCCTTGGCTCTCAAAGAAGACCTGATTCACCTGAGATGAAATTAGAAAGCTCTCTTGATGAACTTCCAGAAGAAATAACTTCTGGGAGGAGCCAAACCACATGGACCAACCTAAGGGTCCAAGAGGGTGACGAGTCCCTTGAGGAGATAAATTATATATATTCCCCTGTTATTGATAAACAAGATAAGATTTTTCTTCAGGGACTTTTGGATTCAAAAGAAAGAATGTTTGAGAACTATATTATCCCAATAACCAAGGATTTGGAGTTAATTAAGCAATTCCTGTCAAAATGCCAACAGCTGTTAAACACTATGGCTGAAATATGTAAGGGAGTCATGGAGCCAGTCTGCTCTACTACAAGCAAGGGAAACTAAAGGAGACATATGGAAACATTGACCAGAAAAACAACATGCTCCATAAAAAATCTATCAAGGAAAAGAAAAGTAAACAAAGGAAAGGCCCACAAAAAAAGAGCAAAAATATCAAAGTTGGTAGGAAAAGTCAAAAAATGACTCAGCAATATAAGAAAATGAATTTTAACAAACTCTTTAAATTGCTGGAGGATTCCTCAAAACCTACCCAGCAGAAATGTAAGCAGTGCCAACATAGCAAAAAGGAGCCTGTAGTTCAAAATGATCCTGAGCTACCTGTACCTACAAATGGATCAAACGAACTAGTGGTTAATACGGATCTAATACAAAACCCATGGCAGCATGTTCTTAACAGGAGGCCTTGCCCAGTGAACAAGTTTAAGAACAAAATCTCCACCCAAGACAAACTAAAACCTAGATGTCACAAATGGGAAATAGTTCTAAAACGTCAAAAGCTAGCCTTTTCTAGTTTCCCTAAACCCAAAGGCATGCTCTCCCAGGCTCAACGTAAAATTCATTTTCTACAGCTAGCAGACGAAGCAATTCCAGGGACTCTTAACATTGATGATATAATAAACATACAGTATCTTTTCTATAATTATCACCATGCACGTGCCATGGTGACATTTGCATCTTGGCAGTCTGCAAAAAAAGTTTATTTATAGCTCTTGGGCCTCAAATTCTGCACCCCTGCTTTACCACACTCCTGGGGATTAGGCCATAGATAAGCAAGTAAGCTGCTCTTCCCCTACCCCTCTACATAGTTTCTTGCCCTTTTCTTATTTAAATTGCAAAATTGCATTAGGTGTACAATTATTCTGTTGCAAGCATTTCTAATCCTTAATATAATATTTGTACAATTTTATACCCTCTGGGGGATTAAGCTAAGGATTTACATTTAGTGTCCCTCTTTTGCATTGCTGCCATGAATCCCATCTGAAGCTTTTAATGGAGCACTGCAAATGGAGGAAAAAATTCTGAGGAAAATGTACTTGCTGGTGACAGAGATGAACAAAATGCCATTATAGAGATGAACAATCTGTTGCTGTTTGGATTGCTCCTGTTAAGGATACTAAATTCCATTCCTCCTCTCATCTGATTTTCTGTCTTCGCCCCACCCACCCCCACCCCATAACAACCATTCAGCTTTCTGTGCCCACTTAGCATGCTATCTCAATTGGCTTGTTGTGGGGGGCACTTCGGGCATTTTAAAGTCTGCACTCCTGAACCTGTCTCAGTTCCCTGGCCCTTGTACCTCTCTCTTGTGTGTTGGTGGTGCAATTTTGGCTACATAAGGAACAGCAGTCACAACACTGAACAGGGGGAATTATATGTATCCGTTTCCACATCTGCCAGCTCCCACAATTTCCAATAGTTCCTTTTTTGCTCCCTTACTCTTAGAAATGTTCACCAAATTCTTAACCTACTATTTGACCATCCAGTGCTTAAAAGCAAGATGGCAATCTTTATTTATTTGATGGATTTATTTATTACACATGCAAAGTTTAACATTTAAATGACACAGATAGAATACTGTAACAGCATATTTTAAGCATATAACCATAATACAAATTGCTGACGTACTGCAGACCTGCCAATTACAGAGCTCACTTCACACTATATTATAGGCTTAAAGCACTACCCCATACTTGAGACAGTTTAATTGGCATTTACTTTTTCACTTAGATGAGCTCAAATTTAAAACAAATGCAGTTTCTCCATTGCCATAGCTGAGTTGTTCAAAGATGAAAATGTGAATAAGTTCATTTTGCACAACTGGTCAGAAAGCAAAGCCAATATAGTATAATCCTTTCTGCTACTTAGCTAGCAGCCAGGCCAAAACATGCAAGCCAAACTCACGTTTGCAACCACAATGTAGCAGGAAACAAAAGAACAAAATTTTCTTTCTGACCAAGGTGAGGACACTACTTACAAGAAACCTTTAAAGCCTACAAAAGCGGCCCTTGAGAGATTACTATTAATGGGCAGCAAGCAAACACATTGAGAAGAGGATCCTGAGCAGCACTTAAAAATCTCTGGGATTATGATCAACATGCCTCTTGTTCCTCAAAAATGTTACTATGCTTCTTTAAAGGTATGAAGGTTCTCCTATGTCACTGATTCTCAAAGGGAGGTCCATAGATTTTCTGGAAGTCTGGGGAAAATCAGTTCTCCCATTCCCCATCCCTTAAACATGCATAGTGAAGGGGGCGGTATAAAATGCAATCAATCAATCAATCAATCAATCAATCAATCAATAAAATACTGAGAGCCTGTGTGGCATAGTGGCTAAAGTGTTGGACTGGGAGTCGGGAGATCCAGGTTCTAGTCCCCACTCGGCCATGGAAACCCACTAGGTGACTTTGGGCCAGTCACAGACACTCAGCCCAACCTACCTCACAGGGTTGTTTTGTGAGGATAAAATGGAGAGGAGCAGGATTATGTACACTGCCTTGGGTTCCTTGAAGGAAAAAGGAGTGGGATATAAATGCAATAATAAATAAAATGCATAATAGTTTCTCCTACTCTTGTGCAAGCGTTTGTGGCCCCGATTAAGACTGGGACCATGGCACTTCAGGAGAGGAAGGTTTATGTTTTCCCCCTACATGTTTTTTATTGGGGTGTTTTTTTTAAAAAATGGCAAGGCGGTGATCTTAAACCGCTCTCTCACAAAGTAACATGGTCCCAATCCAAATCAGGTCTGCACATACTTACAGGAGAGTAGCAAAAACAAATATGTGTTATCTCCACTATGCATCATTAGGAAAATGTTTAATTCCTCCCTAAATGGCACAGTACCTTCCAAAATGGGACATGTCCCTTCCAACTCAATGGGCAGTATCCAATGGGGTGCTTATGCTCATTGATTCTGTCATGCCCTGTCCACAAGCAGAATGTAGATTTAGTACTCTGTGGACATCCAGAAATGAGTGAAAATCCTTGCTTATGGAACAGGGCAGGTCCGCAGAGCTTGCATAAGTTAGCTTTGCTGACCTGTCACAATCCAGAAACGAGCATTTCTCCAAGTTTTGTGGTGTCATCTGGGAAATGTTAAGCCTCTAATGCACAAGCAGTGGATCCTGCTTGTGCAACAGAATCAGTGGGATCAACTGCTTGCACAACAGAACTGTAGGGTTCAAGAGAATTGGCAGGGGTGGAAGTGCCCTGTTGTTGGATACTTCCGTATGATCTGTAAAAAGCAAATTTGGTAGAGTTTATATAGTATACCGCCTTACTGGATTCTAAAACAAATGCCAAATGATGTACACATGAGAATTTTAAAACATTTGGTCCTACACTGATTTTTCCTTTTAGTCACTTATTATTTGCTATGTCTTTTTTATTGAAGAAAAACAAAAAAACAAAATTAGATGACTTACATTAAACTCCTCCCGAAATAACTTTCCATCATCAGCTGCTCTTATCCGTATTTCGTCTTCAAGGCGCTCCACTGGAATAGGAAAATACTTCTTCGGGCCAGAGGGAGACCTCCTGAGAAGCATCACTCTTTGCTGTTCTGTCAAAATAGGATGCCAAGCATATTCTATGAATAGTGAAAGAGCACTGCATTTTTTCATTGTCATTTAAGAATAATGTATTTATTTATTTTAGAAGTGGATTTGGACAGTTAACTTTAAAGTACATTGAAAAACTTCCAGCTAGCAACCTGACAATTTCGGTACAAGCAAAAATATGCCAAGTACTCATTCAAAGGCTTGTGGTAGACTTAAAACAGTGCAAGAATCTGTGGAAAGCAATTCCAGATCCCGGGTTGTCACCCAACACTGGCTAATTGTGTCAAACATACTGGAAATCCAGTTAATTCTGGCATTAACTCTTCCATTAATAAGAATATTAACTTACTTATAGTGCCATGGAGTAATTTGTATTTTCATGGCAAGAAACAGCTTCATTAGTTGCTTTACTTTTAACCACATATTGATTTTCAATTTAGAGGGTGCTTAGAGGACCTCAGAGACACAATAAAATAGGTCAGGCACCGTAGCTGAGAAGTAAAGTTGGAACAGGGATAAAATGCCACAAATAGATCTCCATAACGAACTGTCATAAAGTACTCATGATTTAAAAACCTTGTTCTCACTGAAGTGCTAAATCCTGTGCCTGTGCTGTATATCAAATAGAAAAACTAACATGTCAATGAGAAGACTTCTAGCCAAGCTTTCTCTGGCATCTAGTTTTCTGTGTATGGTGAACTTTTGGTACAAAGTAGTATTTAATCAGGTGATTCCACACCTCCACATCTAAAGTCATTCCATCCAGTTATAAGTTTACAACACAAGCAAAAGCTAGGCTTAAATTAGCACAGGGTAGCAGTTTACAAATATCCAAACATGGTAGCAATTGACAAATATCCAAAAGGTCAATATAAAATGAGAAAAGGAAAGTTTTTATTACAGTCAATAAGGAAAGCCAGGAAGCAATGGGGGAAAAACATGGACAAGGCCTTTCAGAAGAGCAGATCAGGCTTTAAAAAAAAGCAAAAAAAAAAAAAAGCAAGAAACAAGCATCCTAATTGTAAGAAGGGTTGGGCAGTGATAACAATGTATAAAGAAAGTTGTTGATCTTTTTCCTTTCTTGGATATTGTAAAGATGACACAGTGAACATCTGCTGGAAATGGTTACATCTAGGGATATATGATATTAGGTGAGATAGAACTAGATTGTCTTGGATTCAAGTTCCAACTGTATAATTTTGTGAAATGACAATATCTGACCTTAAAATAGAGAAGTATTTCTTATCAATTTCCCATGCCCTTCCAATTAGATATTATAAGGCTTTCTGTACATTGAAAAATGTTAAATAAACAAGCTAATCATCATCAAATCCCTGAAAAAACGGGTGTGGATCCAGACAGTCATATGTAGAGCAGACGTACTGAAATCAATAGGATTTTAGTCACCAGTAACATTGATTTCTAAGAATGACTAAGTCTGGATCCAACCCAATTATTTAATTTCTTTAAACATAAATTATTTAAACACAAATCTATCAAAACAAGCCATAGCCAGGAGCACCTTTTAAACAGTTGTACACATCTGCTAGCACTTATTCCTGTCTCAGAAAGCTTACTATTTTTGGACAGCTTGTTTGTGCAAGGTCTTTGATTTATAATTGAGGTATTTTAATAATTAATATGAAACATAAATAGAAACAGATAAATGAATACCCAACAAGCAATGTAAACAGGTTTATGATCATGTGAAGTAGCTTCTTTAGAGAAATCATGATACAGGTGGCCACAATGTTAGGTTCCTGCTAACCTTAGTTAGCAAATAGGAGCGTGTGCTCCATTCCACTGCCTGGCAAGTATTCCTTCTCCTTCACTTAACTGTAGCTAGGCAGTTTGTATTATATATTATGTTAAGGAAAAACCCCTTTTAGCCCTACTTACAGTGAATGTGTGTGTTGTTGATCAAAATTGTGTGTGTCGGGGAATATTTATACATTTGAAAATTTATATTCCACCATTCCACTTCAAAAATGGAAACATTCAGCATGTTTTACACAATAAACCCCAAGTATAAGATAGACAGACAACAACATTGGTTAGTTTTTGGCATCAGATGAAAATAATCCTTTTCCAACAGGACTTTTGTTTAACAGTTGGGCCTCTGTTTCAGAGCAGGATAGCTGAAGGGCAGTATATATTTAATTTGACACAAACTGACTTCTGTATATTTCATAATGATAATTTATTGTATATTGTGACTGCCCTGGAATTCTTTTACAATGGAAGTCAGGATATAAAAACTTCATGAAACGAATACACAAAAAATAGAGTTAAAATACTATAAAGGAACCAATTAATAAGCAAATCATAAATATTACCAAACTGTAGATAAATCACACAGGCAATGAGGTAGAAAAATGAACTTCCCAAAACACCAAATTCCACATTCTGGCTGCCAAAAATAAAAGGTCATCCTGGGATAGAAAGGACTGTGAGCACTGTCCATGAGGCTTAGTATGCATCAACCTACTTTTATTCTTTTTAGGCAAAACAGACTTACTGGACCCATAATCAGTATGTGATGATGGATTAGCACAAATGTTTGTAGAAAGACTCGATTTGGGGGAAAACTATCCAACAACTGAATATAAGGTTTTTATAAAACACACACACACACACACACACACACACACACACACACCAGTAGAAGCTGCAGTTTAATAATTCTAAACTCATAGTTGAACAAGTTCAATTTCACAACCTTCTGTAGAGAAGGAGAAACCCGTTTTTAGAAACACCCACCCCCTTTCTTCAACGAAATCTGACACATTGTCTATTGCTTCATTAATTTTTTAACTCTTTGTATCAGAAAAGACCTACAGTGCTCTAGGCTAGTACTTTTTATTTTCACTTTGTATGTGCATGGTTAACAGTTTCGTACTTGGAAATGTAAGAGAATGAAGCCAAGCTATAAGAAAGCAAATGGGGTGGAGAGAAAAAAATGAAATAATTTGTCCTGTTTCCCTCTGCTTTTGTTTAATTATTGTATGATTGTACTATAGTTCTGCTTTAATATATGGGTGCCCTATCTTCCAAAACTTGCTATACTCGTACCTCTATTAATGTTATACATGAACACTGGTGCAACGATGGGTCTAATGCTATAAATTGTGAGCAGAGCTATAAATTTTAACAAACTTCTGAATTCTGCCTCAAAGCTTGTTCCGACTCGAGTCAGTATCAGATTGAGGTTTTTCTATTTTTGAATGAAAATCTGTGTGTATTTTCATGTATAATTCTCCAAATGTACACATCAATTGTGCGCATCTTTGAAATGTATCCATCCTTCTTCCATTGATTAAAGCATATTTGTGCACATTTTTCAAAGTACACATTTTTCCATGTGCATTTTTCCAATGTACGCATGTTGTCAAACACTGGGGTGGGGGGGCTGTTCCGCAAATCACATTGCAAACTCAGAAAAGTGCAGAATTGGACCTCAGAGGGGGGGGCTGTCTACATTCAGTTCAGAAGGTTCAAACTGGGTGAATCCTGATCAAAAACAAACTGAAATAAAATTCTCATACATCCCTAGGCATAGGTGGCTGCAAGGGAAAGGAAAACACCCTCCACCCCATATCACCTTCTACCAGCAGTAGCGTTCTCCTCCCAGGAACTCTGAATCCAAGCCACTGAGGCAGGATCTACACTTCTGCTTTAAAATGGTTTAAAACAGTAGTGACAACTGTTAGGGCCCAGGAAACTCTCCATATACAGTTTTCAAACCATTATCAAAGTGTCATATTCTGCTTGGTGTAGATCTGGCCTGAGACAATGTTCCTGAGGGGTTTTTTTTCAGCCTGAGGGCCACACTGCAACAGTGGTGGGGCAGATTAGACTGGCCACACCACATTCTTCCACACACTAATTACACATACATACATATTCACCCACATACACATAAGATACACATTCACACACACACCAAGATTGTGCTGCACTGCGAGTAAAGCCATGGAAGGCTTGTCCCAAGCCCAAGTGCAGCATGGGAAGGGAGCTATTTAGAAGGATTTGTCTCTGGATAGGGGAGGGTCAACCCTTCCTTGAGGAGAGTTGCAAACCTCTCCTCATCGTGCAGCACATGGAGGGGGGCAGGGTTGGCCTCCTTGGTGATCAATGTTTCAAGGGGAGAGCACAGTGCATGAGGAGGGCAGGGCCAGTCTTTTCCGCCCTGCAACAACCCATCCTCCGATGCCACTTGCATGACAATAAGGCTTCAGGAAATCAATCCATTAGCACCAGTGGAGGCACCGTAAGCAAGCAACTTGCAGTATGGGCAAGCAAGTTTTTGAGGGGAGTCACAAAGCACAATTACTCCATTTCTCCCCAGCAGTGACACTTCAGGCATTAAAAAGCTTTCACTGCCAGCAATGGAGTGTTTTTAAAAGCTTAATTAATGTGGGTTGGTGGGGGCAGCCATGGAAGGTAGGGCAGAGGGGGGATGGGGTTTATTCCACAGGTGTATGGTGACCAACTGTCAGGATTTCCCTGGATTTGTCCTGGCTTTTGTTCTTTCCATGGTGTCAGGGGGGATTTTCTATAATTTTCAATAATGTCCTGGAATGACACACCTTCCTCTTTAAGGCTGCCTTTAGCATGGCAGGAGGGAATGACATGCGTTCTTGAGGCACATCATTCCCCCACCCCGAGCTCCAATTGAGGTCTTAAAGGGGAAAGTGGGTCATTCGTGGACATTATAGAAAAGGCCCCAATTGGAGTGGATGGTGGTGGTGCAGAATGAAATCCTTTCCCCTCCTCCACTCCAATCGGGTTCTTTAAGGTGGCGGGGGAATAACGTACTTTCTGCAGGACTCAGAAAGCTGCTTCCCCACACACACACTAGGTGTCCTCTTTTTTGGTTTCCCAAATATGGTCACCCTACACAGGTGATATCCAGCAGGCAGGCCAGAGCTTCCCTACTCCTGATGCATCTGAAACACTTTGAACACTTGGAATGTAGTATATAAATACTAAGCATTAGTAACATCACACTAGCCATGATCAAGCACATAGACCAACATGCTTAAGCACCACTATTTTTAACCATGTGCTGTACTTATGTACTACAGCACAGTATTATTACATAATGAAAGCATTATTCATTCGCTGTTCTGTATTTTTTTGCAAGTCTAATTCACTTATTTAAGGTTGTTTCACACATTACAGTGAAATAAATCCAGATTTGCCTCCAACTGTTCGCTCAGCAGGATGCTACAACCAATTCTGACTTGTTCACATGTGAATCTGTATGGCACATGCATTTTCAAAATCCTTTTGGCACATTCACAAACATTTTGGTGTATTTGTTTGGATAGATAGATAGATAGATAGATAGATAGATAGCACCTCTCATCAAAATTGCAGTGTATACTTAATATATCTTTGTCTAACCTGACAAATGCTAATATTTAGTCTTCACTTAAAACAAAAGAATATATTCCATTTCCAATCTTTTCTTCCTGAATTAAAGCTTCCCTATGAAATCCTATAACCTGTTATAAATACAGATACATGTGACATGTTATAAAATATTAAAATATGTTTTAAAAAGTAAGAAATAGTTCTCAAATGCAATCTAAACTAAGAATAACTAATGTTTTAAAACGTATACATTTCTACTTTCAACATATTTTCCATCTTAAAACACGAAAAGTTCAATATGAAGAAAATTAAAGGTATAATTACCTTGTTCTTCTAAGATTCCATTTGGCATTTTTTTATCACTTGAATTCACAACTGCTTTTCTGTGTTTCCTGAACCTTAATAAATATAATGAGAGGCATTTAGGCAGAGGAAGTGTAGATCTCATGATAATAGATTACTTACAATTAACAAATACTACTGCCAATTATATTTCACAAACCACGTAATCCTGGAGAAACTTTTTCTAAACATCTCTCAATTCTAAACAGCTTCAGTTGGTGCAGAAAACAGTGTGCAACATCCTGTGCTTCTCTAACTAATGAGACTACAGTCAGAACAGCTGCCTGTATACACACTTTCATTTCCGTATTAGATCACATGGAAACAAGACATAACTAGTTCCAAACCAAGTGTCTGAGTCATGCTTACCTGAAAAAATAGCCAGCTAAAATAACTAAAATTATGAACACCAGAATCAGGATCAGCATTGAAGTCAATAGATGCTGTGGCTGGCCATTTACATTTGGAGGACCTAGGATTTAACAACAGAACCATGAAGTGTTGCAATGTTGTTTTGCTTAATCTCCAACACATAACATTACATACTTAATACTTACAAAAGTAAAAGCACACAAATTAGCCACATAAATTCTAGACAAATCTCTGGGCCAGTTCACGTGATCATGGACAGCAGTCATGCCATGGGCTGTTCTGGGGTGGCTTGTTAACCACAGCAACAATCCACCCCACCCAGATTATACATAACGATAAGCCTTGGCAACTGCCATCCATGGCCTGGATATTTAGAATGGCAGCTGGCATGTACCACAAGGCACCATGGCTTATTTAATCATGTGCTCCCTGTTTCTAAGTAATATTTTTTATGGAACCACCAAACCTTGGAAAGTAGATCTTAATATGAAAAAAGAAAGAAAGCCATAAGTGAAGTGAAATATTTTGGTAACTGTTTTCCTCACACTGTCAGCATTTATGCACATGTACAATCACAGATATCACTCTACTTTTGTTTGACCAATGTTAACATCTAATTATCCCTTCTGAATCTTTCACTTTCCATTTCCTGCAGCCCAAATGCTAAAACTGTAACGGATGTTTTTTTCCTGTAAATGACAATGCTGGGAAACCTAACGTCAGAGAAGAATGCAGAAATGGTTCCCTATAACCTGAACTTGAATGAATTAAAGTAGGGCTGATTCATTCATTCATTCACACTGCTTTAAGGACATCAATTATATTAAAATTATTTACAAATAGTTAACCCCGCACATCAAATGTTTTTTTTTGTTTTGTTTTTAAATTAGTTATGAGGGAAAGGATCTCTCTGATTCATCTGACCTGCACTATATTAGGGAATACCTATCCCCAATTTGGCTTTCATGCAAATGGGTTGGAGGGGTCACAAAACCTGGTCAGAAATAGTTTCCTCCTTTGCTAGCAGGGATCTGTCATCAGGCTACCACACAAACAAGGACATTCTTGGCTTTGTGGAATATATAACTGCTGGCTTTCAATGACTGACATCCAGAGCCAGCCCAAGACATTTTACTGGCTGAGATTAAGTAGGAAATACCACAGGAACTAAATATGTTATGGTACAGTAACTGTCTTAAAATACAGGAGGGGATTCTTATTATTACCTAGGTAACATAAAATGGAAGTGCAGATCTCCTGTTTATTGCCAATAACACAATTTATGAGGATGCAACACAGAATACAAATGGAGAATGGTATAGTCCTACAGCTTAGCAACAATGGAAGAAAATGTAAAGACTGTCAATAATACAGTGTAACAGAAGAAGGAACAATGCAGGAGAGAAAACAGACATCAGGAAAGGAGAAGAAAGAAAAGACAAATAAAAAGATATGGGTGATAAAGCAGTATATAGTCATAACACATACTAAAACAAACAATTTTTTTCACAATAATACTCAGAAGGCAGAAACAGAATCATTGTCTCAAGAATATTCAGGAATAGAAGTACCATGAATATTTAGTTACAGAAGCAATTTAGCTTTCTTCCACTTCCAATGTGGAAGGGTAATAACTCTCCTATTAAAAGTAAATAGCAAGGGAAAGCCATCCATATTTCCTAGAACACTTTGCAAGGTCCTAACCATCATCACCTTTCTTAAGTGGTAACCCAACTTTAATTTCTGAAAGACTTTTTCTGTCCATAATGAAATACACCTATCATCTAGAGTCAGGGCAACAACATAATTAGTGTCCACAGGACTATTCCAGACAAAGATAAAAAAGGATTAAAAAAAGTACTCTGCTTTTTTAAAACTTTAAGGAAAAGTAAGCTTAATGTTCACATTGTTAATAAGTCAATAACACAGAGAGAGAATTAGGAAGGTGGCACACAAATTTATTTAAAACACCCACCATTTAGTCTTTCCGGTAATCTAGATAAACCCAAATTGACAGTAATGCAATTTTCTTATACATTTTTGAAGCCTGATTTCTTTTGCTCCCATCTTTCAAACAAAGCAGTGAATGACTTTACATTCAACACAAAGGATTGTGCATGCGCAACAACGTGTTTGCTAAATGGTACCGCATGACAAGCTGCCATCTGAATTTGGCAAAGCTTATCATCAAGTTGAGATCAGATGAGTTATGCTGCTCTTGGACAAAGTAGCAGAAGGCCCACTTCACATGCTTGCACTTCTCTAGATTGGAGCACACATGCAAAGAACTGATCCAGTTATGATGCAAAATCACAATTGTACTGGGAAACATTGAGAGGAATAATACAATAATGGAATGTGTATCTTCAGTGAGTGATGTTCCACTACTATCACCTTCTAAAAATGCCCGATATAAAATCTGTTCTTGGAACGCTGGAAGGCATTCTTAAAAAGCAGGATCAATGCCTCAAAATTGCACCTATGTTTTCCATACCATTTTATTTCCTGTGCTGTGAAGGCATGGAAGGAGGGTAACTGGGTCTGCTTTACCAGCAAGAAGGTATGGATTAAATATGCAGATAAATAGATGCTAAAGACGATTCACATTCCCTGCTCATTTTGAATACATCTTCATAAGCAGAGTCTACTATTATGGTAACAACTTTGACTTTGTTGTGGCTATTCTTTGCAGCATGTTAACAAACGATACACGTCTAATGGCTCAAGCAAGGAGGGTGTTGTGGTTTTCACTAATGTTTCTTTGTAGGTTCATAATACTTGTCTCCCATGACTACAGAATGAGTTTCTTCAAGTGGGATTTGCAACAAAATGTTGTGTGTAAGATTATCCCCTAATGAGTAGGATTTATTTATTTATTTATTTATTTATTACATTTTTATACCGCCCAATAGCCGAAGCTCTCTGGGCGGTTCACAAAAAAGATTCCAGCCATTTCCTCCAGCCAGGGCCGGGCAAAGCTGGTAGTAGGCCCAGGCCAGATGGGAAATCTAGGCCTCATTTCAAAATACCCATGAAGTATTTTTAATCAGTTCTAAATACATATGAACTAGAATGATTTATATAAAAAGGTAATAGCAAGCACTTTTATTCAAGATGTATATGAGACATCACTTCTTCACATTCAGAAATGCTTTTTGTGCTTTTCTTTGGACAAATTCATCATCAACAACAGAAAAATCAAGCAACTTTGCCCAGGTGGACTCGGAGTAGGCCCCCTCAAAATCGTAGGCCCATGCCAACTGGCCCCACTGGCCCCCCCTCTGCCAAGCCCTTCCTCCAGCATAGAAAAGCTGTCAGAAACACAAGCAGGGCATCTTCCGCTAAGTTCTCTGTTTTTAGTTTCAACATGCCATTGCTACTGAGAATGCGAAGTCCTCATCATGCTTTTTTTTTCTGAGGAAGTTGCCTCTTAGGTTTGGCGTTTTAAAAAATATTTTCATACTTCTGCAAACCTAGGGTTTCCCCTGAGCATGTCAATACCTCCGTACACTTGTTTCTCATAGAGACCATTTTGGCTATAGGTGTAACTCCATTTCTTAGCCACTATACTACACTACAGAAAATCTTATGTACTAAGCTGAAATGTAAAAAATCCATATTGAGAGAATCTACCAAGTGAATTGTAGACTCTCATATGCAAATCTCCACCTGCAATATGCAGCTGGAGATGAAACAGTTTTGTGCTAAGCACTGCACTACATACACAGAACCACAGAAATACAAGGAGCAGCCTTACACTGCAATCATACCCTTTATCTATCTAGCTATCTATTGTCTGGTGTCCTCAAGATTGTTTGAACTACAACTCCCATTATTCCTGATCATTGGCCTTGCTGGTTGCCTACTCCTGGTCTATTCTGATGGACAGCAGCTCCTCAGGGTATCAGACAGAAGACGTTAAAGTTCACTAAAAGGGTATCTACATGTAAAAATATTGGGAAATCCTATTGTTGGCCAATTTCCGGTCACATACTAGGGTTTTCGATGACAGTGCTACATGCACTTCCTGATTTCAAGATAAAATTAACATTAGGAAATGGAACTCCCAAGCAACAGAACTTGTGAAGCTCCATCCTTCACTATCCTACTGAGATGTCAATGACAAGAATAGTTACAAACCAAGTCAATTTTAGGTGGCCTGAAACAAAAAAGACTGGTCAACTATCTGTGAACTGAGATGCATCAGATCAAAAGAAAGGGGCTGAAGTAAAAGTACAAAAGTATGTGATAGAGAGGAAAATAACAGAAGCACACACACCAATGTACAAGCATTTCGATATCACTGCATAACTGAAGATAGCTAATGTGAAGTAGAAAGAGAAAGCAGAAGACTGAGGCCTGGCCACATAATACTAAAATAACACCTAACACACAAGTGTCAATACAATCTACAAAGTTGTAGCTCTGAGTTTAGGGCTTTCAGCAAAATATACCTGTCCTGAGCTAAGTTGCTTGAGTTTGCTTTTCTTTCTCAACAGCTTCAAATACCACGTAATACCATGTTGGTGTTAAGCCCGAACTGCTATTTCTGCAAATGCTGTTATCCCCTCACCCCAAGAGCTAACCTGTGAATTGTTAAATTTCATGGAATGGCTGTTAAAAGGTGGGAACTGTCTTCCCCATGAAACATGCCAGTTTATAAACAAAAGCCCATTGCTTCATCCAGAATTGTTGGGTATATAAACTTTAGTTCCTTACTAAGTCTTACTGAGCTGTGTTACAAACATAACTCCTCATGTGTCTGATGAAATTGACTTAAGTCCATTATAGCTTATGCTGTAATAAATTAGTTGGTCTATAAAGATGCCATAAGACTAATTAGCAACAAACTAATGCAGCTACATCTTTGGAAATGAGCACAGGGAGTTGTTTTCCTTGTTTCACTTTTAATTTAATGCATTTAAATTAGAAATAGGGTAAGAATAAAGGCCAGTACCATCTAATAATAGAATCATAGAATAGCAGAGTTGGAGGGAGCCTACAAGGCTATCGAGTCCAACCCACTGCTCAATGCAGGAATCCTTCCTAAAGCATAACTGACAGATGGTTGTACATCCCATACAAGGCAAATCTGGCATTTAACAACATATGTTGAGTTTTTAACTGACAGATTGTATCTAATCTGTTTTTATGCTTTTTATGGTTTTAAAATTTGTATATCGGTTTTTAATGTTCACTGTTTTAATCTTTGTAAACCACTATGGGGCAGTATATAAATGTAATTAATCGTCGTCGTCGTCATTTTGAAAAGCAAAACAGCTTGCAAAGACGGACCAAGGCTGCATCTTATACATGCTTACCTAGGAGTAAGTCCTACTGAACCCAGTGGGAGTTACTTCTGAGTAAGCATGCAAAAGGATTTCACTGTATATCTCATGATTCAAACTATGTCTAAAGCTTATCATAGCTTTTCTACCTTTGTGCTAGTGGTGACTAAATTAGCATTACAACTCCCAAAACTTTTAAAACTACATAGATCACCAAATGTCACATGTTTACCAAATCATCTTCTCTTTGGGGCTTGTTTTGCAGTAGTTGAATATATATTTATCAAAATGGATCTGTTAGACAGTTTGTTTCTCATGCTTGCTTTTTACTTTTAATTGTTGAGTATGTTGGATTATAAAAAATGTTGGGATAATGATCAATCAAGATGCATTTGAGATGTCTCGGTCTCACGTATGTAAAGCAGACTTTAAACTCTACTCAGTTTGATGCCTACACTGCAGGACTGGGACATCTCTAGAAAATAAAACATAATAAAGTGGATAATTAGAAACACCTTGTTGCATTTCTAACATTTGCAAAGTTGCCATTTAATTTATGGGAGCTTGGGGAGAACTGTCATAGACATAGCGCTATATTTTGAGAAACCCAAGATTTAAAAGGAATATTTAAATATCTGTGTGTAGTAAGTTACTAGCTGGTCAGAAAATTTACTGGCCTAGTCAGTTTCAAGGTTCTCTTACCCATCCTCCACCCAACCCACCCAGGCAGCAGAAGTGGGAAGGAGACCCTGTGCTGGGTTGGTAGCTCCTTTTAGTTTTTTCCTTTATGCCTGGGAAACAGTTAGCATCTGAAATATGGAAGAATGACATGTATTGGCCTGGCATTATGTAAAGATGTACTGCATAGTAGTAGAGAGCTTGTGAGGACAAGGAATAGAGGTACACCTTAGTCTAACATCATGTTTTTCTGGGTTCTGTCCCTTTACCACTAGGTTCCACACCATGACATATAGGCTTTATCCCTTGATCCAACCATGTACTGCTTCATCCAAATATTAGACTTTGCTTTCAAGAATGGGCAATCCTAGTTTATGGGTTTTGTGTGTGTGTGTGTGTTGCTTATTTGTGTATAATCAATAAAGAATAGATATGAATACATTCCAACCTTTTCCAACACATGTTAGGATGTGTCCATTTTTCCAGATCTTGTTCCCAGAATAGTACTTCCAAAGTGGTATGCTTGATTATGACTCCACTTCCATGTTTTACTACAGGGAAGTAAGTACCTGATTGACTAAAGGACTACAATTATAGCTATATGGTAACTATATTTTAAATGGTGCATTTTATTTTGTTAAATCAGGAAAGCAAGTTTGGATTCTGTAATAAATAAAGTATTTTATATCTATTCTATTTTTCCTTAAATTTAACTTCTGCCAAGGTTCCCCCCCCCCCCCCCCAAATATGGCTTCAATGATATTCTGGAAATTGTACATCTTTTCCTCAGGTGTCTGTTTAAAGCTGGAGGTTGCAGAGGAGCTATAATCCCTTGTCTGCTACAAGTTGTCCACCCCACCCTAAACAAACAGCCTGAGAGGAGGGGTCTCAAATTAGGCAAAGGGAAGAATAGCAGCAGAAACAGAGGGCCAGTTCACAGAATCAAAATAAGCCATCTTGATTTAGTTAAATCAAGATGGTGCAGGGCACCGTTTCCATAATCACCACTTGGGTATGGGTTGTTGGGTTGTCAAATTCAGGTGGTGTGACTTGTTCGAGGGGGAAACAACCCTCCAATAACCCACAGGCCCAGTTCATACCACGATTTCAACAAAAATCATTTGTTGGCTGGGGAATGCTGAGAGTTATAAGACTTTTTTCTGTCTAAACATGCATAGGGTTGTGCTGTTAGGTGCCTTTAGAGGTCCATGAACATGGCATGAAGGGAACCCCTCCCAATAGGAGAAAAGGGAGAGAGAAATTCCTGTACTCCTGCTCTCCATGTTAATTTCAGATTAATTTATGAAACATATATGGTATTTCAGAAACTACTGAATCTCTGTCCCCAAACCCAGTTATCTTTTTTCTCTACTAAAATGAATGACATTATAAATGATTGTGGGCTGGGATACTGTTCCCCATAGACTAGAAAACTTAACATTAAAATATTGCATTGCCTGCTATTTATGCAAGGATAAGGGATGGTTGTTTAAAAGCAAAAACATGAAACCAATGTGTAATAAATCTGACTTACATGTGTTCTTCCTAAACACTACAGGAACAGCTGCTACACTATTTACTTCAGCTACTATAGTACAATTGACATACCTGTCTCCCCTGGGTATTACGTGGCTTTTGTCCAAAGTTCCTAGAGCAATTAGCATAATGGCTGAGCATAAAAGCTTCAAGTAATGCATTCCATAACGCTCTGCATGCAATGGTCTCAAAAGAACACAAGAGGTAAAGGGACTAATAGCGAGAAGGAACAGGAGAGTGAAGGAAAGGAAACTTCTTATATCTCTTCTTCTGCTAAACCAGAAACATATCAGTAAGAAATGCATAGTATGGACATGAGCTGAAGAGGCCAAACTGCCCTTTTTATTTTCTAAGAAAATAAATTCATAGGTCAGCTAGAATTATATTCTCTTTCCCCAGAGCCATCAGAGCAGTCAGCACTGGGGTGATGAGAAACAATACATCCTGGGGGAGGGGGGAACCCAACATTAACATCCTACTGGCAAGATCACCAATCCTTCAATACTCTCTCAATGCTTCTCAGCCAAAATGCCTCTTGAGCTAAAGCAAAGGAGACTGTTCCGTAGTGTTTAGTGAAGTTGTGAAGGGGGGCTGACAGGGGCCTAATCTACACCAAGCAGGATATTGCACTATGAAAGTGGGATGAAAGAGGTATATAAAAGGCAGGAGCCACGCAACTGCTTTATAGCGGTTTTGAAGTGTACTGACAACTGTTGAGGGCCATTGACACATACCATATCTAGGGGTGTGATCCGCTTCATTTAGAATCGGAGAAGCAACAGCGAACCAGGGTGATACGCCTCCCCTACAGGCGGAGAAGAAGCGGATCGGGGAGCTGGAGAAGCATGGCGAAGAGAAGCGACCATAAGCGGAGCGCTCCTCTTTTCGCGGAGTGCTCCGCCCGCCATTTTGGATTTTTTCACCCATAGGATTGCATTGCGGAAAAGATTAGTGGATAACTTTTTTGTTTTTCAAGCTATTTGAAACTCACTGTGCTTAGAGAGTCATGGGTGGGGGTCATTTTGAGCCTATTTTCAGCACTCTGCGTGGTGCGGTTTGCTTGCTATAATTTTTTTAAAAATAGGGTAAAAAAAGCAGGAGAGGTACCTTTTTGAAGTGCTGAGAGGCAGATTCAACTCCCAGTCATGATCACCTGACGAAGCATCCTCCAATCCCAAAGTTGGAGGGGGGGATAAGCAAAACGGGATACTTAGTAACTTGAGATACTGGGAAACTTTTCTTTCTTAGTCTCTGAACGGACTTTTCCCAGTGTTTTTTTAAACAGTAGCCCCACCAAATTCACAAACACAACCTGAAATCATATACTAAGCAAATAAATAACAGATAGGAAACACAGCACTGCTACCCACCCTAACCTTGGTGAATAACTGAATAGATATGGTGCAAGGGGATTAGGTCCCCTAGGGCATGTGGACGTGCCCAGTGCACACACTGTCCTGCCCTTGGAGGGTCATCCGAACACTCCAAAGCTTAAACAGTCTAGAAGCTAATGCTTGTCATGGTTTGAAGTGTCAGGTAGCTTCTTAAAGACTTGTACTTACATAGGGCCAGTCAAATTGGCATAATTCCCCCTCCCCCTGGGCACGTCCACTTTCCTCTTACTGGTAAAAGACAGACATAGCCTTTTTAAAAAAATTCTTCTTGTTTATTCAGCAACACTGCTGCTTTTAATTCCACCCCACTTTTGTTTGTTTATTTATTTATTTATTTATTTATTTATTACATATTTATACACCCCATAGCCCAAGCTCTCCTGGCTTTTCCTCTTCAGTGAAGTCAGGCAGGCTTTCATTGTGGTTCAACTCCTTATTATTATTATTATTGCTATTAATATTAATTAGTACTGCTATTATTAACGTTATTATTTTGTTGTTGTTTAATAATGGCTGTGATCACAATGCAGTCAATCAACTCTGAAGCAAGGATCACAAAGCTTTACTCTTATCCTCCTAGCCTCCTAGTTATGGGATGCAAAAGAAAAGGCATCTCTCTGTGCTGCTCCCGCCTCACAGGGATGGTTTGCATTACTGGTTTGCATTACCTTGGCTCACTTCCTTGTGCCTCCAGAAATGTCTGCTCCATGCCTGCCTTCCTGCCTCCGCCTGGGTGCTGTTGTGGTGGGGCATCTGCTGGGACTGACTTCCCCATAGATCTATGGCAAATCTCTGCCTGCCTCTCTGCCCGCCTGGTGCCTGGGAGCTGTACTGCATGATGGGCTTTGTGGTTCAACCCCACAAGCCTCCGGCATACTTGCTCCCAGGCTTGGATTTACTTGAGGCTTGGCATGCATGTGTATACATGGATAAGCTATCATGGTGCTGAGTTTGAGGTTTTTAACGTTAACAGAAAAAAAGTTGTAGGCTTTTTTGGATTTCAATGCAAGTCTATGGGGGGGGGGGAAAGCGGAGCTCTGATCCGGATCTGGAGCTTCGCAGCAAACCGGAGCGGACCCGATCCGTAAGTTGCGAATCTGGAAGAGAAGCGGATCAGGGGGTCCGTGCACACCCCTACCATATACCACTTTTATACCTCTATATCCTGCTTGGTGTGCTTTTATCTGCCGTTTTCACACCACTTTCATAGTGCAATATCCTGCTTGGTGTAGATTAGGCCAAGGTTACCTTGCACTTCTCTTATTTATTTATTTATTTATTACATTTCTATACCGCCCAATAGCTGGAACTCTCTTGGCGGTTCCTCTTTCAGAGGAGCGGTAGGAAAAAACCTCCATGATTGAGTTGACAAGGACTTCCTTGGGAGTAGGCATTCCCTCTGGTATTTTGGGGTCTCCAGACATCAAGGACTAGAGGCATCCATTCCTTAAGAGTGCTTTAACTCAAGAAATATCCATGAATGTCCTGAGAATCCATTGGCTCAGAGAAATACCTTGCTAAAGCTGGATGAAGATCAGGAAGTATGACCATAATAACTGCCTTGAAGGATCAGACCACGGTCCAGAGAGTCAGCATTCTTCTTCCAACAGTGGCCAATAACATCTGGTACACAGAGTTTCTATTGTACCTATGAAACTTAGTAGCCATTGATAGACCCAGCCTCCATGAATTGCCTAAAAATTAAAAGCTATTTATGGTAGCAGCCCTCATCAAACTTCATGGCATGTAACTTCTACCTATCAACTACATGAGCCACCATGATTTCTTTATTATGACAGAAGGAAACATCTTACATTATAAGGTAATCTAGTCACCTTATATCTAAACTTAAAAAAAATCTAAAATACATTAGCCTTCCCTTATAGATTGGGCTAATCTAATCCATGCAGGACTAGATTTAGGGTTGGACAATTAACTGCCATACTAGGCTGAAGCATCAGTTTTTGACCTTGCCATTTGAAACACTAGTTTCTAAAAGAGGAGAAGTGCTAAGATATCCTGATTACTAAAGGGAGTGGTAATACTTCTTTTTCCCCTCTTTTGGCAGTACTGAAAGGACTCTTTTAACCTCTGATCTCTACCAGGATGGCCTCCAATGGCTTGGTTCAGACAACGCAACAAATATATCTCTGCGCAGCAGCACATTTTTGACATGGTATCTATTTCCCCTTGTGTTGCTACGTGTCTGTGCTGGTGCACATCTCTGAGGAGTTATTAAAAAATATATTCCGTGTCCCATACCCATCTGCCTAATCCTGCCCACTTCTGCCGATACACATTCGGAATCACCGTCATGGGGCACACGTTCTCCTGCAACAGCTCTCCTTTACTTGCAGGTAATTTCCCTCTCATGTGTCCTGTCAGCGGCAATCGTGGATCTGGGAAAACTCACAACCACCCCTTCTCCCTTGCGAAATGGCAGGAGGTGTGTAGATGAGGCCATAAACAATGCTTAAACAGGAACACCTGAAATGATGAGCTGCAAAATATTCACAATATATGTGAACATAGACTTATCCAGACTGACCCCAAAAATTCAAGGTTTCCTTACTTGTTGTTGTATCATTAAGTGATGTAGTTCCATTGTCATGCAATGCTCCAATATGTAGAAAACTAATGGAAATGAGCAACATTGAACTGGAGTATTCCATCATGGACCTGTCAAGCAAACATGAAAAAATATAAACATCATACTAAAAATAAATACTCAAAAAGTCATATTAACATTCTAGTACAGCGGAGGGTTTAGCTTTATTTTTTAAAATGCCTTTTAGTTATTATTGTTAGGGATTTTGTGTCCAAAGTTTTCTCAGATTAGTGCAATTACTCCAGGTCTTAGGGCCAAACTAAATGTTTTGGTAATCACACATAGTTTAACTATGTGTAATATGTTGCCTTATGCTGGTGTAAGTGGACCTTGATTCAGACTGGGATCATGGCAATCTAGAAGGGGGAGGGGCTAAACCTTTCCTTGCACCCATTTCAGCAAAATCCCCTCCATACAGGAGCAGCTAAAAAAGTTTTCCTCTCAGGAGGGAGTGGGTGGAATTATAGGAAAAATGGGAAAAAGGTTGACACCCCCCCCCCCCACTCCTGGATCACCATGGTCCCTATCATACATAGCTAACTTATTTGTGATTACCAGAATATTTAGTTTGGTTCTTACTCTGCCTTTTGACTCCACAGAGTTACAAGTTTGAAAAATTAAGCTATTAGACTTCCCTATATGCATACCAAGAAAAAAGCTTACTACTTGGACGTTATACAGATGTTGCAACGCAAGACACACCTCATCCTTATTTTCAAGGCTTCTTCTGTAATATGCAAAGTGGTCATTCTTTCTTCTTTCCCCACATTTGGGTTGAATATCTCAGCATGGAACAATGCATATGTTTCCATATTGCATGTTGCATTGGAAACACAAAAAGAGGAAATGTGAATCACACAATCTCCTCTGTTGCTGATTATTTGTAACATCCCAAAACTTGGATTAATTACAGACACTGTTCTTGTAGAAGAAAAAGTGACACCCATTTTAATGAATGCAAGGCTAAACAACATATGCTGAGAGTAGAACAAGCTCCTAGTTCCTGCGATGATCATTTTGTAACAATCCGCTACGGTTCTAGCCTAGTTTTCTTGCTGACGTTGTTTTATATATCAAGAGTTACTGTTTTGTACTTGGTGTTTTTCCCCCTCACAAGTGTATATTCAAACATTCAGCTGTCTTACTTGCAGTCTGAAGTAGTACAGGGGCAGATCTACACCTTGGGTCAAATTGTTACAATCCTATCATGGTAGCACTATATCCCTCTTGTGCGTTTATACCTCATAGGATACACAATGACACTGGCTGCGGTATTTTGGATAATGTGGAATAAAAAGCAGGAAATTACAATAAGAAAGTGGTATATGGAATGTATAATGTGCCCCAACATCAGTGCCCTTCAATATTGCTATAAAGCAGCAGTGTAGATCTAGCCTAGGTCTGAATATCAACTCTTTATTAATACTAAAATAACTTACTCATTTCCTCGTAAAGGACTGCTTGTGTACCACATTTAGATTTTATAATACAGACTTGTAGTATATTTTTGTCTCTCAAAACCACAGACATAATAGGCTCAATCTGGTCTACCACAAGCACTCACATGTGCATGAAATCCCACAGGGCAGAGGTAGGGAATCTTTTTCCTTTCAAGATCTACATTACCTGGGTTGAAGCCTATCAGGGCCTACATTCTAGCAGTGGGTGGGGATGAACATAAAAAGAAGATGGGGGCAGAGCTAAAAGTGGATGTGGTTACAGATGTTACTCCTACTTTTGTTCACTTGTAAATGGCGAAAAAATAACTTGTTTCTTGTTTCCCTTGTGGAATATACCAGGAGACATACAAATTCTGGCAGCTTTATAACAATTTAACTATCTGTTAAAACAACAGGTAGGTTTGTGTTTATTGTTCTTTAGACATTTCTCCCCAAATTTACTGGCTCTCATATCTGAGACAACAACTTTTTTGAAGAGCATGTATGTGTAACAAAGCGTCAAGGATGGAAATTCAGCAATGCTGATTACATCATCAACCTTTTCCTAAAGTACTATTCAAACATCTCAAATCAAAACATTTTTTTTGTCCTTATGCAGCCTGCTTTCATTTCTGTAGTCACTGACAAACTCAGTAATTAAAGGATAAAGTACAATCCAAAAATTGACTCCAGTCCTGGCTCATCTTCTCTTAGACACATTGTTACAAATAAAGGTATAAACACCTACATTTTACACTCTGAACTCAGTTATGTTGACATAGACAGATTCAACCAGATGGGTTCATTGTTCAGAAAGTAGTAGTTATAACTGACAGCGATAATTAATGTAGGCAATATATAAAACAGTTCATAGATAATAGGGATGTGCTCCGCTTCTAATCGGACCAGCGAATTAGAAGCAGAGTGGGGTGCTTCGCCTGCCCTTAAGGCGGAGCGTGGCGAAGCGGATCGAGGTGAAGGCGGATCCTTCGCCTCGATCCGGAGCTCCACCGGAAAGGTAAGTGGGGTTTACCGGGCCCTGCCGCTGTCGCCCATGCGGCGACGGCGGCAGGGCCCGGTAACCCCCCCGCCCTCCTCTCCCTTACCTGCCTCCGTCCGCGGTCCGTCGGCTTCTTCAGTTGAGCCTGCAGTTCAACCAGGAAGTCTGGACTGCACGAGTGGCCCACACTTCCTGGTTGAACCGCAGGCTCAATTGAAGAAGCCGACGGACCGCGGACGGAGGCAGGTAAGGCCCCCCTCCCCCTTGGTCCCTTACCGGGCTCTGCCACCGTCGCTGCCCGTGCAGCGACGGCGGCAGGGCCCGGTAACCCCCCCACCCTCCTCTCCCTTACCTGCCTCCATCCGCAGTCCGTCGGCTTCTTCAGTTGAGCCCGCAGTTCAACCAGGAAGTCTGGACTGCACGAGTGGCCCAGACTTCCTGGTTGAACCACGGGCTCAATTGAAGAAGCCGACGGACCGCGGACAGAGGCAGGTAAGGCCCCCCTCCTCCTTGGTCCCTTACCGGGCTCTGCCGTCGTCACCGCACGGGCGGCGACGGCGGCAGGGCCCGGTAACCCCCCCGCCCTCCTCTCCCAGCCTTACCTGGCGCCACTCCTCTCCACTGCGGAGCTCCAATTCGGAGCTGGAGCTCGGCGGCGAAGAGGAGCGGAGAATGGGTGGAGCGGCGCGGAACAGGCCAATCCGAAATTTTCGGATCGGCCCGTGGGGCGGAGTGGGGGGGCCGTGCACACCCCTAATAGATAAGCTTAAGATGGTGACCTCACTCTATATTAGGGTCTACAATGGGAGGTGAAGGGCAGTATCTCAAGTGTGCAGCATGGGCTTTGGAGGTCATTTTTCAAACCTGTTTTACAGTTTAAGTCAAGACTTCAAGAGCATAACAGTAATGTTTGGGTTTCTTTTCTGTGAAATATACTCTGAATTGCCTAAACCCTTGTATGATTAAAATAAAGAAGTTCTATGCTACTTTCAGTATATGTTTTACTGACAAGGGCTAAAGTTGTAATAATAGTGAAGTTTTAGTAATTCTTAGATTCAGGGTGGGGAGACGAAGTGACTGTCTGTGTAAGTGAGAGAATGAACATTATATTGGCAATGTTAAGATGCAATGCTACACAAATATTTAGTGTTATGAAAATAAGCCACAGAAGCATTAGGCCTCCACCCCTACCCCATATCTGACACAGCCATGAGGAAATCATTAGAATCTTTCACTTCCATTTTAACCATTTAGTATATTATCCAAACTCTAAACTGTGGTTAATCGATAGAACAGGCATAGTTTTGCCCTGTTCAAATGACCCGCTAAACCATGATGGTTAAGCATTCTCAGCTAACCATGATGGCTTAGTGTGTCCTCTGAATGACATTCTTCCTAACCATGGTAGTTAGTGAGGGTTTAACCACCCTCACCAACCATGTGCTGCAGCCTGGTTAAGTGGCCCTAACTGTGGCTTAGCGTGTCGTCTGAGCAGGGCCTGTGGTTAAACATGGTTAACCAAGCACTACCATAGAGCTCCTTGGCAGGAACAGCTGAAAACATCCCTGCCACTCCTGCCATATCTCTAGGGTCGAAATGGGTCATCAAACCCTTGGCCATTGGCAGCACCATTCCTGTCAACAGAATTGGATTGTCTTGGTCCAGGAAAAATGCAAAAATTAAAGAACGCTCAAAAATGTGCATTTAGTGCAAATGCAAATTTTGGGATGTTTTTCATTTTTATTTTTGCATTTCCCCCAAAGGTTAAAAAAACAACAAACCAGCTGCTGCAGCACTGGCCCTGTAACGGCCACCTGTGGCTGTAAATAGTATTGGACTATAATAGCTGGTGGTGACAGTCTGGGCTGCTGAGGATGCTGGGATACGTGAGCCAGAGGACTGCAGGATTCTGCTTAATAGTAGATGGTTAGGGAGTGGTTAGGTTAACCATACTGCAGTGGGTCATTAAGTGATCGTCTGGCAGCAGTACAGTAGTGGTTAGTATTAAGCACCATGCAAGCATGGTTAGCCTAACCACCCTTCCCCAAGTATCACTTGAACAGGGCCAGTGATTGAGTTCAGATGTTATAACAAACAAAAGTTAATCAAACATAGAAATAAAAGATGCCAATCTACTCCTCACAGCTGTTCCAGAACAAGAACAGAGAAGTGTATTAGCCCAAGGTGTGTTGCAGCTCATTCCCATAATGGTAAACCATGGTTTAACATTACATCTGAGTGAGGCCAGTCTTACCTGTCCCTAAACTTCATATGGGATAGGATACAAATGTAATAAATGAATTAATAAATGGCTAGGTTGATGTTTATGTAGTTTTCATAAACCACAAGTATAAAAAATGGCTTCTTCCTGTGTTAGTTCTATAGAAGCCAATGGCCAAGTTAACAATTCTAATAACATCAGAAGATAGCACAAATTTTAAACCATGTGATCAGGAAAAATTGTTGCCTGCTAAACTAGTAATCTGGCAGGAATTACTAGATTTTTTGGGTTGTTTTTTTTACTGAACTAGAAAAGGAGAAAGGATACTTTCCTACCACATTTATAAATAGGTGCATTAAAGAGAAAATATTTCTATTTACTTAGATATTAGGTTCTTTTATATTATTGTACAGCAGGTGGTGCTGTTTCTGTACTGTATAACAATATACTTGAGACAAACCAAAAGCCCTTTTCCTGCAGCACTTTTGATAAGAAATTACACCAGCACGATAAAAAAATTAAAAGAGAAATTAGCAATATGTGGAAAAGGTAAAGAAAAATGGCATATTTGTAACATAAACAAGTGGAATAACGTACAATGATTAAATCAATACATCATAGCTTAGTTTTGTTTTTCTGCAGGAAACAAGCATTAACCATTATTTTGTTAAAAATCAAAGTCTGTACATACGATTGATTGAAATACATATTCTAAAAGTTGAAGTCCCTCCATATAAGAAGAACATAAGAAGATCCCCGCTGGATTAGACCAAGGGTCCATCTAGTCCAGCACTCTGTTCACACAGTGGCCAACCAGCTGTCGAACAGGGACCAACAAAGTAAGACATGGTGCAACAGCACCCTTCTACCCATGTTCCCCAGCAACTGGTGTACACAGGTTTACTGCCTAGGATACTGGAGGTAGCACATAACCATCAAGGCTAGTAGCCATTGCTAGTCTTCTCCTCCAGGAATTTATCCAACCCCCTTTTAAAGCCATCCAAGTTGGTGGCCATCACTACAACTTGTGGCAGTGAATTCCATAATTTAACTATGGGCCATGTGAGGAAGTACTTCATTTTATTTGTCCAATCAAATTCATGGGATGACCCCGGGTTCTAGTATTTTGAGAGAGGGAGAAAAATATCTCCCTATCCACATTCTCCACACCATGCATAATTTTGTACACCTCCTCTTAGCCTCCTTTTTTCCAAGCTAAACAATCCCAGCTGTTGTAACCTTCCCTCATAGAGGAGATGCTCCAGTCCCTTAATCATTTTAGTTGCCCTTTTCTGCACTTTCTCCAGTTCTATAATATCTTTTTTTTTTTAGGTGTGGTGACCGGAACTGTACACAATATTCTACATATGGTCACACCATAGATTTATTTATTTAATTTATTGCATTTCTATACCGCCCAGTAGCCGAAGCTCTCTGGGCGGTTCACAAAAATTAAAACCATTCAAAGTCTAAAACAACAGTATAAAATCATGATATAAAATGCAATATAAAAGCACAACCAGGATAAAAACAGCAAAGTTAAAATTAATTTATAGACTGCTAAAATACTGAGAGAATAAAAAGGTCTTCACCTGACGTCTAAACAAATATAGTGTAGGTGCCAGGCAAACCTCCTTTGGGAGCTCATTCCACAGCTGGGGTGCCACAGCAGAGAAGGCCGTCCTCCTGGTAGCCACCTGCCTCACTTCCTTTGGCAGGGGATTTGTATAAAGGCGGTATGATACTGGCAGTTTTATTCTCAATTCCTTTTCTTATAATGCCTAACATGGCGTTTGCCTTCTTTACAGCTCCTGCACACTGGGGTTGACATTTTTATCGAGCTGTCCAAGACAAACCCAAGATCTCTTTCTTGTTTGGTAAAGGGACACCATTAAGTCTCATTAAGATATGTGATTAGATTCAACATAATCCTCCTACAGACAGAAGACTTCTGATTCAGAAAGGCATTTCTGCCTCTGGAAGGGAAGTAGAGGCTAGCTATGCTAATGCCCCCTCCAGTACAGCCCCTTATTTTAATTTAAACCCACCTAATTTGCATTTCCAAAGTGAAGGGAAATGAAGTTATTCTTTAGTGCATATTAGGGTAAAGAGCACAAATAAAAAAAAGTAAATAAATGTGTGCAAAAATGCATACATTATGGAAAATAATTTACAAAAATGCATGATATTAAGGAACATTGCTTGCAAAAATTCATATATTATATAATTGCATGCATTAGGTAAAACTGCATACAACAATGTGTATATAAGGATAAATACACAAGAATGCATATAGATTTTTTGTGGATTTTAAAGAAAAATTGTAAACTGATACAGAAATAGAACGAGTTGAACTTAAGACCAGAAAAGGTCAAAACTGATAGAAACAAATTTCAGATTCACCTCCCCCATCCTTTTCCACCAATATGAACAATCTGAGTTATACTCTACTCAGAGGATATTTCCACTGGCAGAATGCAATGCTGGATCCAACCTATTGAGACAAAGCTCACCTCCAAATGCCACCTATTCAACAATTTGGATTCATGGAACTTCATTGTGCCACTAATCGTTTAAACTCTGCCCCCAAAGAGGCCTACATAACTACAGGCCAGGTTTGGATGTCACAATAACCTAGGGTGACCATATGAAAAGGAGGACAGGGCTCCTGTATCTTTCACAGTTGTATTGAAAAGGGAATTTCAGCAGGTGTCATTTGTATATATGGGGAACCTGGTGAAATTCCCTCTTCATCACAACAGTTAAAGCTGCAGGTGCCCTGTCCTCTTTTAAATCTGGTCACTTTAGTATAGCTCCTGCAGCTTTAACTGTTGTGATGAAGGGGAACTTTCACCAGGTTCTCCATATATATAAATGACACCTGCTGAAATTCCCTTTTCAATACAACTGTTAAAGATACAGGAGCCCTGTCCTCCTTTTCATATGGTCACCCTACAATAACCCATGATGGGTTAATAAACTGCACATACTAGCTTCTTTTTTTTTTACATAGTCCATGATCCTGCACTACACAAATAGGCTAATAAGTTACTGTGAGTAGCTTACTAAACTGTGTGTAATTTGACTCACCCCCTCGCAGCCTGTCCTGCTGCAGTCCTCCTGCCCAAGCGGTGGCACTGTTTCACCTCTAAAGTTCTGGAAGGATTGGGAACAAACGTCCAGCTCAGCCTCCCCCAGTTGGGTGCCACCAGATCCAGCAACAAAACCCAGCACAAGTGCTTATCAAAGCGCAAAAATTCCAAGTGCACCAAAAAGGGAGTGACAGCAATAAATCCTTGGGGGGTTGCAGGATTGGGATCAAAGACCACATGCAACCTAGCCTAGTGGAGAGGCACCTCACCCAACAAAAAAAAAAACCCACCTGCGCCAGTACCCCAGAGGAGCAAAAATCCCAAGTGCACCCAAAAGGGAGGGTGGTTATAAAGACTTGGGGCTTGGAGGATTGGACCAAACCTCATAATGAGTGAAAGTGCTGTAGTACTTTTCTCCCCATAGACACAACTACTGTAGAGCCATTAACGTGTTCCCCATGCCGAAATTGTGAAAATTTCTAATTGCAAATTTGTGCTATTGCATTTCCCCCCATTGATATTGCTGGTCACTTCAACTTGTTCACTTTAAGGAAATCACTTTAACATGTTCCTAAGCACTATGCCAGCAAACAGGTTGGAAAAGCAGTTTGATCACTCTTGCTGCACAGCTCTGTAGCCAGCCAAAATAACTCATGGTGACTGCAAGACAGCCTGATAAACCATGGCGGTATAAACTAACGCAGACCATAACTTGTCAGAGCAGGTTATTTTGGCCAAATAAACCATCTTGGGTTAAAAGATCTTCAACAGATAACACAATAACCCACCATGGGTTAAATAAGCCATCATGGGTTATCATGATGTCCAAACCAAGCCACATTCTAAAATTATTAGACTACACACGCTAAAATTGTTAGATAAAGCCTTAATTACTCCACTTCTAAGTTTTCCCAAGTTCTGGATTATTGGTCCCAATCCGGCATGCCAGAGTTTCCCAGATGGCCATGACCCCTGCCCCTGCCCCACCAAATATTTAGTGGTTTCCTGAGCTGAAATGCCTTTCCTAACCCAGGACTACCACTGATTATTGATTAGAAAAAGAGAGAGAATAGTCTAGCTCTGAATGAAGGCAGAATAGTTATTACAGTATTATAGATAGCTATTATTACTGCATCATTTCATAATAGGCACCCCGAGGCCTGTTTACACAAAGCAGTTTTTCTCCATGAGCATTCAACCTTCTCTTCTTAAATGATCTCATGTTAAAAAGAACCACATGACCTTGTAGTTTTTGTAATGACCCTGGAAGGGTGTGTTTCTGCTGTTCAAATTTTAAAAATTAAGATACCACTAATCTTTCAGAAGCTCCTGGGTTCTCAAAAGGACTCTTTAGACCTTGATGTAAGCAGTAATCGCTATGATTATGGGGGGTGAAATACTGCTGCTACTTAATACCTGTCCTAAGTCTAGATGAAAAACAGGAGAATTGTATAGTTGCAATCCATCAAGTCAGACAATGGTTGCTGTAAATTTCATCTAATGCCCACAAAAAGATGCAGCTGCAGCAATTAAGCACAATCTGGTGTAAATTACAACTAGTTGAACAACAGGACAATAAAAAGGACGGGAAATTTGGATAAATGTGAATGGTATACTGATATCTTAAGTATCATAGTGGACCCCACTGTAATTTACAGGTTCATGCTGAAGAATAGAGATTGGCTGTAGCCCTATGATAATGATCAGTGAATTGTTTTCATAACTGCACGTGCATGAAATAGTAAGATGAAGATGGAGATGATAATCAGAAACTAGTAGTATAGCCAGTCTCTCCTTTGTCTTCAATTCAGCACTCTGCATGAAAACATATACAGAAACTGCATTCTGACTATTCAGATCAGTTGACAAGAGATTTGAGGTTGCTTGGCTGCAGCCTATTTGCTGTACATAAGCACTGGTGGAACATTGTGCATCTTTGTTTCATATATGCCAATGTGCTTCTGCATGCAACTTCAAAGAACACGGGCAGTAAATTATATTTAGATCAGTTTCTGTCTAAAGCCATCCGACTAACTGAAACAGCAGACTGGCATTGCATATACAAGTTAAAGCAAAGGCAGACATGGTGATAGATCCTAGGGCCAAGCAGTGTACCACCAACATTCTCTCTGTGGGCCCTCAGATGGTTCACGCAAGAATTACAAAATCAAACAAAAGTAAGAAGCATTAATACTAGGGGGATTATTCAGTTCCTTATATAAACCATATTAGCTTATTTATCAATGAAGTGTAGCATTCAGAGGATTGATGCATAGGCAGTCAAAGAGGATTTAAATCTAGAGGCAAATTAATACAGTAGACAAAAAATTGGTTTATCTATCAGAAAATCAGAGCCAAGTTGAACATACAGAAATAGAGCAATGTATTTCTAGATCTGGCTAAAAAGCAAAATTCCTTTCTCTTAGGATAGTTTAAAGGGACAAGGCATACACTTCTTTAGTTAATGAGGAAGGAAAGATCTGTCTCCCATTGGGA
Source organism: Elgaria multicarinata webbii (assembly GCF_023053635.1). Taxonomy (NCBI): domain Eukaryota; kingdom Metazoa; phylum Chordata; class Lepidosauria; order Squamata; family Anguidae; genus Elgaria; species Elgaria multicarinata. The sequence goes on along the minus strand of NC_086178.1, from coordinate 76,045,797 downwards.
GTACAATGCTTGGTACTGCGGATGCTGTGGAGTCATTTTCCCCACCACAACTTACAGATATAAATAGAGCTGGCCTCGGCCAGAGGTGCAAACCTTTGGAACAAGTCAAAGAGTGAGAGCTAAAGAGCTTTTGGCCTGTGGCTCTTAGCGAGAGGCAATGATAGAGAGAAAGGCGCCATAGCTAGACAGGGCGGTATCCTGGGGCGATCCCTGGGATCGTCCTTGTGCATCCACATGATGCACAGGGGATCCCGGGAGCAGGGAGGGATGACCCCTCCTTTTCCCCAGGATCTCGCCCTAGCCTTTGAGCCCGCTTTTTCCACAGTCTCGGGCTAATCCCGAGACCGTGGAACGTGTGTGCAGGCATCATGGTTTGGCCCAGCTCCTCACGGTTACTCGCGAGGAGCCAGGACCTGCGCACAGGACACAGAGCTCCTCAGGAGCTCTGTACCCATCAGGGGCGGGGGGAATGGGGAAATTATTTAAAATAAAAAACCTTACCTTTTGCGCGCGAGCGTTCGTGTGCTCTTCTTTAACAACAACAAAAAGCACCAAATGGCGGGTGCAATGTCCTCTCCCTCCGAGGTCGTTACGCACTGCACGTGAACAGAGGGGGAGATCTCACAATAAAAGTATCGTGAGATCCTCACCTCTCTGTTGTGCTAGACCTGGTAGGTCTAGCTGTGGCCAGAGGGGGAGAGGGAGAGAGAGAGAGAGAGAGAGAGAGACCGACCTGCCTAGTTGAAGGAACCGTTTACTTCTGGGAGGGAGAGCTATAAGTAGAGGCTACTTTGATCCTCAGTAGCAACAGTAGCACTGGCATAGAGTGCTGCTGATGAAGCAGCCAGGGTGGGCTTTTTAAAATCACCATCTCTGACTGGGTTTCCCAAATGCTGCCATGACGAGGAACAGTGAGAGTAAGCAACATCTGTGGATGAGGAAAAGGTACATTTCCATCATGGAATCCAGATTATGAAATACTCTCCACAGACAAGTTTGGCTGGGTCCATCGTAGCTCACTTTTAAGAAGGCATTCAAAGCTGTATTGTTGGGATGGGCTTTGGCGGGGCACTGATTTTCTTCTCTCTCTTTTTTGGCTCTTTGGTTTCTCTTGGTTTGTGTTTTATACTTTTATAAATATGTTTTTTAAGTTATTGTAAAGAAAGCATTTTGCCTAGAAAGTGGGTATATAAAATAAAGAGGTAGGGAGTTTAAGAAAATTTAATCAGGGGAGCTTAATCTAATTAGAGGTTTTCATTCCATATTCTACTGAGTAGCAACTTTCTGCCAAATAATGAAAAAATCAGCATTTCAATTGGGATCTTCAGGAATTTGCCAGGCCTATGTATCCCCCAATAGTGCCTCCCAAAATGGGGTTTTGCCATTTTTGAAATAGAAGCTAGTAATGGCAAGCCAGTTAGGCCTTAGACATCATATCCAACAGAGTCCCATTTGATTGAAAGGTATCATATATCCATCTACTTTGGCTTCCTTTCCTCACGGATGAAGAATGCAAAGTTAAGTTTGTTGAATGGAGTCACCAGTTTGAAAACTCTGAAAAAAAGTACAAGTTCCAAGGATGTACACCAGTTTCCCTCCCAATGGATTGCGATGATGTTTTAGTTTATGTTTTTAATATTTGTAAACCACCCAGAGAGCTTCAGCTCTGGGGTGGTATAGAAATGCAATAAATAATAATGGTAAGAATCTAAGGCAGAAACAAAATTAATGGTGTGATGCTTTTTCCTCTTCTTTTTCTACACAAATCTTTCAAGCAACAACTCCAAATGTTACAGAAGGATTCTTTCTGGGTTTGTTTGTTTTTTTTAAAAAAACAGATAACTGTGTCCTATTGGTACACAGCCAGCCTTTCACAAGCTGTGTACCAATAGTAATGCTTTCCTATCAGGACTTTGAAATTAGGTTTTGTCTGAAGATGTTAGAAAGCCTCTAGCAGATCTCTGTGGTTCTGAAAAATGCTACTGACATTTGGCTTTCTAAGATTGGATTAGAGAGATTTAATTGTGTGCCTAATTAAATTGAATTTTCTGATAGTATCCTATGCTTTATTCACCATGATAAGCAAATATTACCATTGATTATATAATGCATCAATTTTTAGACTATGAAACCAATCTTTATTGTCAATGTTCACCTGCACTTACATCTTAATTTTAATGTTAAAATTAATACCATCTTAATCTAAAAATGCAATGTAGATTTGCTTTTTAAAAAACAAAAAAACACCGCAACACACATTGCAAAAACATCTCTTAAAGATAATGTAAATTTGAATAGATTATGAACATTTTCCAACCGTCAGGAAAAAAAATGCAGCTCAGAATACAAAATGGAACAATGTTGTTGTCATTTTTAAATCTAACAAATCCACATTTAAATAATAATAAAACAAATTCTGTTAAGGCACTGGAGTCCAGAAACCCATAAAACTCAAAAGCAACAGCAGTAAAACACAGTAATAAAGCTGGAGCAATAAGCTCACCCAGTAATCCTCAAAACAGTTGAAACAAACACACTTAATAGGTTTTTCACAAAGATACACAAGTGAGCATCTCCCGGTAAAATGAGCTTTATAGCTTCCCCGCAACCATTCTATCCCACTACTGTCCTGATTTCATTCAGAAATAGTAAATTACGTAAGAACTGTTCAGAGGATTTCAGTACTTGATAGATCTCTTATAATCCCATGCTTCAAGAAAGATTTAAAGCTCAATACTAGGACCCTCAATTGGCCCCAGGATGTATTTGGAAGCTGGTGCAGCAGCTACAATACTAACTATGTTTCCACCAGTCTTTCCCAGCAAAGATACAGAGAGGAGAATTAAGAATATAAGAACTACCAACCTCAATCAGACCACGGGCCACCCAGTCTTGCGTTTTGTTTCCACACCTCAGTTCCTCTATGTTAGAGCCATCAAGACCCTGTCAGCACATACATACCTAACATCACTTGGATCTGCCAATAATATCATCCCTGTCTTGTTTAGATTCAGATTCAGCCTGATTCTGCTTGAAGCACTGGGTTAGGTTAGGACAGAGACAACAGCTCCTGGGTGCATAATGGTCTGAGTAAACACAGAAACTGCTCGCAAGTTTAATATAAAATATTCAGGCCACAGCGCAGATGGAAAGCACGCAACCAAAGTTTATTTTTTTAAGACTACATTTTAGCTTCAATCATGAGAGGGGAAATGGACAAGAAAAGAAAAATAGCAAAAAGCACCCCCAAAGGAAGAAGAAAAACAGTATTTTTTTATCTTAATCTATAGAGCATTTCGCATATTTTGGAATGCAATATAATGTTACACATCATTCATCTTTACTGAGAACAGAGAAAAGGATTAATAGTTTGTACCATCATATATAAGATTTTTTTCAGAACTGTAACTGTGTAGGCATGAGTAACAAAGAGAAAATATATGTACATGTGCCATAAATGAAAGAGTGGGTAAATAAAACAATGATTACAGTATACTGTGCAGGAACCACCATACTTCTGGAATATGACTCTTAGCAGTCAGTATGGAAATGCGTGAAATGGAAGAGAAAAGCCTGTTATGCACACTTTTAAATATCAATGGTGACAAGGCGAGATTGCCAGTGCTATTAAAAATATAGCTATGTTAATTACCGTTATTACTGCAAATATTATGAACTTTCTTGATATTTTGATGAATCAACTACTAATTTTACCTGTTATCCTTAGTTTTATCCTTATCATGATCACTATTATGTTCAGTTTAGTCCAATAAATTTAATATTGGGTATGCTATTTAAAGTACAGTCAGCATGGTTGTGGATGCAGCCAAAACAGTATCATTGCACTAACAAGCCCTCTTTGCTACAGGATTATCTCATTGAAGCTGATGAGTTAATAGTTTGAAAGATTGGGAGTATGAAGATTTCAGCCTTAAGCAACTGAAGTTATGAAGGCTATCAATGGCTACTAGTCCTGATCACTATGTACTACCTCCAATATCAGAGGCAGTAAGCCTATATACACCAGTTGCTGGGGAATATGGGTGGGACGGTGCTGATGCACCCACGTCCTCCTTGTGGGTCAATGGTCAACAGTTGGTTGGCCACTGTGTGAACAGAGTGTTGGACTAGATGGACTTTAGTCTGATCCAGGATAGTTCTTATATTATTATGAAAAATGCCTGCATAAACAGAAGAGTATTTAAGACCTCAAATTACAGAGAAGGAAATGGGTCTATGCTACTTCAGCAAATGCATACTCAGATACATAACAAATGCACATTGGATAGTCACTATCCTTGGAAACTAGCTAAGCCAAGCATACTGCAGAATGCTGTCTCTTCTACACAGCCATTCCCCATTCCTATCCCTGCACATCTACTTCCCTAAAACTAACCCTTCCTGCTAGAACACATTAGGATATTACATTCATATTGACTACTTAAGACACTACAGTTTAGGAAACCAGGTGCAATTCCTACAGTACAAGTTCAGGACATATCAGGCCATGCTAAATCTCCTACCGATTCACATGGCAAGTAGCAACCTGGCTTCTAATAGCGTGTGGGGCTGTCCAAGAGAAATGGCACCCATTCTTTTCCCAAGACTAATTTTGTAACTAATTTTACAAAATTACTCCCTTGTAACTAATTTTACTTTTTGATAGTAAACCAAGACTGCAGAAAGCTGCTTTATTCACCAAATGTGTAGTATCTGTGGGTCATGAAAATAAAGTGATCCTGAATAAAGCTCTTAATGCATTTTTTTTTTAAAAAAAAACACCACTTCGCTGTTGTTTCTTGATAAAGAAAAACAAATATATAGGCTTGTGGGTGGACATTTATTACTATGAGCCATGCAAGATGACTTTAATTTCTCTTTTCAGGTGCCTCTTTTTATGACCAAAGTCATTACAAAGATGTCAAGCTTGCTGTTGATTGATTTTTAAATTGGCACAGTTCAAGTGACTAGCATTGCAATGATTTATTCTCCTTGAGAAATGAACAGAGGCACTAGAAAAATATCCTCCAAAGGCTTATTTTGTTTAAACAACCATACCACACATAAAAAGAAGGCAAAAGTTTCATGTGTTATATATCCATCATTTGAAGGTCAGTTATAAATATTCCAAAGGTAGAATATTGGTGACAAAAGTTATAAATCCTAAAACAAAATTACACTGTTCACAGAGCACACCCTTCTAATTAAAGTTGCTGGCTTTCAAGGCCCTATATCATTCCTTCACTGCTTGTTCTTCCATAAAATAGTTTTCTGAAGATATCTGAGTTCAAATGGGAGTTCATACTAACTTCTATTCCATTCTTCTACCTCTTCACCTCTGTTGCTGAAAACCCTCATTCACACATGCATGCAAACACCCATGTGTACACATGTACCCAGGAAACACAGTAATTTTGGACTATTTTTCAAAGGAATGGTGCACACTCAGTAGATTGAACAGTGTACTAGACTAAGGTGGGAAATCAGCTCATTAAGAAGGATTAAGAATGAACACAATTTTTTATTTCGTAAAAAAAAAATCACAAAAGAAAATTCATAAAAAGAATGATCAGTTAATATAAAAAACCCTAACAATGGATTGGCAGAATGTTCCTATTGACCATGACAGAGCACAAGACGACAAAGCTGGCAAGTTAGGGCTCACCAAGTAATGAGTGACGGGGTGCTACGGAAATGGTAAGGTGGACTTTGGCAGGCCTAAGCACAACAGAATGAACTCCAGTTTCAGTGGCATTGGAAGCCACTGAAACTGGCATCCCCTCTGAGGGGCCCAGTGGACAGATTTAGACGGATATTAGTAGGAAAAGAGAGAGAGGGTTTTTTAACAAAACAAACCAGAGTGGGCCCATTCAAAAGACACCTTAAACCATGGCTTTAACCATGGTGGTTAAGCCAGAAAGCCAGACCGTGTTCAAAAGACACCTTAAACCATGGCTTCAACCACGGTGAATAAGGCTTTTTTGCTTTATTCACCATGGTTAAAGCCATGGTTTAAAGTGTCTTCAGAATGGGGTCACTGAGTATATTTGTCTTTTTTCAGGGAAAGAGAAATAAAAAAAAATCACCTCCTGGTTAGTCAAAGCTACTTGAAAACTCACAATGGGTTAACCCTAACCCTAAGACATTATTAGGAACCCTGGAACTCCACACAAACACAGAATGTAGTTAAAAAAATAGAATTTGGAATGGAGAGAACTGGAACATAGTCTCTACTTGAACTTTGACTCACCTCAAGAAAATAACAAACATGGACAGAGCCAAAGGAGCTCACAGAATAAAGGCAGGGAATAGAGTTGTGCACAAAATTCTCAAAATTCTCCACCCCATTTGTGGCGGAGAAATGCAGGGGGAAGAAACTCCATAAGAGAAATTCTCAATGGTTTCTCACAGGCAGAGCTCAACATTGCTAGGGGATTTAGATCAGCTTTTCTCTTTTTCCCCCAACAGGTTTTTGAGGGGGGGGGTGTATGAGTGGAGTTGTGCTACCACTGCAAGTAGCAACTGTGTGGGCAGACTGCCATCCTCAGACCACAATGCAGGTGTGAGTAGGGTGACCATATGAAAAAGAGGACAGGGCTCCTGTATCTTTAATAGTAATGTAGAAAAGGAAATTTCAGCAGGTGTCAATTGAAGAGGGTGAAATTCCCTCTTCATCACAACAGTTAAAGCTGCAGAAGCCCTGCCCTCTTTTGTATCTGGCCACTCTACTATAGCTAGTGTAGCTTTAACTGTTGTGATGAAGAAGGAATTTCACGCACTTCAATTGACACCTGCTGAAATTCCCTTTTCCACTTTACTGTTAAAGATACAGGAACCCTGTCCTCCTTTTCATATGGTCACCCTAGGTGTGAGGATGGCAGTGTTACTTCAAAATGTCTTCACCCTGGACTTTAATTGAAGTGTGGGAAGCCAAGGAGACTACAGGCTGACTGTACAATGAAAAACAGTAAACTTGGGCACACTCCTTGGCCACTCCTACTGTAAGTAAGATAAGCACAGGAAACCTAACCCCAACCCATGATAATTTCTCCGAAATGTTCTTCTCCTTTGAATTTCTTTTTGAAAGCAATTTCTTTTCTATCAAATTGAATGAGAATGGTCAAAAAATGTGGGAGAAATTTTCAGCACAGCACTAACAAGGAAGGGAACCTATCTAAGTATTGAGGTAACTGTGGAAATCTAGCAAAAAAGCTTGACTCTTAGTTCAGCTATAGGAGGAATGAACCATTGTGCTTAAAGTCAACAACTCATAACCATCACACTTTCTTTCACTATGAATGCACAACTCCCTGAGAAAGGCCTGCAGAAGGTCAGCAGCCCCAATATTGTAGTCATGTTGCCAAAGAAGGAGGGCCCTCATGTATCCCAGGCAGTTATTTGAACTCCCAATGTGATTGGGAAACCACACTGAAATAGGATGAAATTCTATATAGGTTTACAAGGTAGGTGAAAAGCTCTGGCCCAAGAAACAGGAGTTTCGTACCGGAGGAGAAAAAGCATGTGTTCGTATGCATGCGTGTGTGCATGAATGGATTGCAAAGAACGAACAGCAGGCTAAATGAACTCCAGACAGATTTAATTAATGATCTTGGAGCCGGTCTAACATTATGTCAATCACACATCATATGGAACAACCTCTATGAACACACTGTCAGGATCAGCCAAATCAGGACCTTCACGATCTGTGCCTTGGTACCCCTTATGATGACTGCATAGATTTGAACAAAGTAAACTAGCTGCATAGTGAAGAAAAACCAGGACAACAGGCTTCAGTTCAAAGCTAACTGAAATAAACAATGACCTCAAAAAGGGTCAGAGAGAAGCTAGCCTGGGAATGTTTCAAAGTTTTGATGACACAGGAAAGCTGGATGAACTCTGAAGTTCTTTTTATAAAAACAAAAATGTAATTCTGTTGTTGAATAACCACAATGTGGCATTTCCACAGCACTCTCTGTAAATTATTGTATTGCAACCTATGAACAAAGTTTCATACTCTCTTTCCCACACAGAAATTGCTCGCTCTTCCCTTTTAAAAGTAAACTGCTCTCATCATAGTTATTATGCTATGCAATTAACTATTGTGTTATGCAATCCCATGAAGGTGTTGTAGCTCAGTCGTAGAGCACATGTTTTGCATGCAAAGGTCCCAAGTTCAATCCTTACCTGCCTGAAACCTTGGAAATCCATTGTCTCTCAGTGTCAACAATACAGGCTAGAAGAACCAATGGTTTGACTCAGTATAAGGTAGCTTCCTATGTTCCTAAGTCCCACTGAATCCAATGGAGCTTACTCCCATGTAACTAGCCAGTCTTAGACAAGTATATAGCCAAACAACAAATAATTCAAGTGTTGTTGCCATTTTGTTGTTTGCCAAATACAGTTTTCATAATGGCCATTTGTGGAAGTCTTCAGATGGCTTTTTCTATTATTATTATTTATTTTTATTATTTATTTAAAGCATTTTTATAGCGCCGCCTCACCATTTCTGGCATCGAGGTGCTTTACAATAACATATAAAACCCTCACCCTCAAACCATTAAACCGCCCAGAGAGCCCTGGCTATGGGAGAAGTATATAAGTTTAATAAATAAATTAATTAATTAAAAGCCCTCAACCCTAATTTAAACCACCCCCTCCCCAAACTCTTGTGAAAATAAAAATGCCTTACAAAGACGTTTGAAGCAATTGAGAGTGGGAGCCTGTCTAATCTCCAGGGGCATATTATTCCATAACCGGGGGCCAGCCACTGAAAAAGCCCTGGCCCCCGCACATTCCAATTTGTAGCGGGGGACCATCAGAGCACCCTGCTCCTGAGAGCGAGTCTGCCAATGGTGAGACACAAGAGAAAGGTGAGTGCTCAGGTATCCAGGACCCAAGCAATGCAGGGCTTTATACATGGTCAACAAGACCTTGTAGCGCACCCTAGCAGCCACCAGCAGCCAATGGAGCTCTTGAAGCACCAAAGTGATAGAAGACCACTTTGGGAGCCGCTTGACCAACCTGGCTGCTGCATTTTGTACAGCCTGTAGGCGTTGAATTTGCTTCAAGGGAAGCCCTGTATACAACAGGTTGCAATAGTCCAGTCTGGAAAGAACCAGGGCCTGGACTGCGGTGGTAAGATCAGCCTCTGACAGAAAGGGGCGAACTTGGCGGAGCACATGTAGTTGATAAAAGCAACTCCGAACCACGGCCCCCACCTGTGATGACATAGTTAGGGACTGGTCAAGAATAACACCCAGGTCCCGTGCCTCAGTCACAATCCTTGGTCGGATTCCTGAAATAGGCAGATCTACGAGCTCCTGCCTGAAATCTGCCAGCTGCTGACCTCGGCCAATCACCATCAGCTCAGTCTATTAATAATAGTTAATAACTTAATAGTTATTAATAGTTATTATTAATATTAGTTATTAAGTATGCTCACTCCGTTTCAATGAAATGCATTTTCAGCAAAACAATCACTACATCTCTGAATAGAGATAACATATCACTGCATGCTCTGGATATCTTTTTAGCAATATTCCATGTTATACAGTAAGAGTTTTATTATTATTATTATTATTATTATTATTATTTATATAGCACCATTAATGTACATGGTGCTGTACAGAGTAAAACAATAAATAGCAAGACCCTGCCGCATAGGCTTACATTCTAATAAAAATCATAATAAAGCAATAAGGAGGGTAAGAGAATGCACCAAACAGGCAGTATAAAAGTCAGAACAATTCAAGTTTTAAAAGCTTTAGGAAAAAGAAAAGTTTTTAGCTGAGCTTTAAAAGCTGTGATTGAACTTGTAGTTCTCAAATGTTCTGGAAGAGCGTTCCAGGCGTAAGGGGCAGCCGAAGAGAATGGATGAAGCCGAGCAAGGGAAGTGGAGACCCTTGGGCAGGTGAGAAACATGACATCAGAGGAGCGAAGAGCACGAGCGGGGCAATAGTGTGAGATGAGAGAGGAAAGATAGGAAGGAGCTAGACAGTGAAAAGCTTTGTAGGTCAACAGGAGAAGTTTATATTGGATTCTGAAGTGAATTGGAAGCCAATGAAGAGATTTCAGAAGTGGAGTAACATGGTCAGAGTGGCGAGCCAAGAAGATGATCTTAGCAGCAGAGTGGTGAACAGAAACCAATGGACTGATGTGAGAAGAAGGAAGGCCAGTGAGAAGAAGGTTGCAGTAGTCCAGCCGAGAAATAACCAATGCATGAACAAGAGTCTTGGCAGAAGAGACAGACAAAAATGATCGAATCCTGGCAATATTATACAGGAAAAAACGACAGGATTTAGCTACTGCCTCAATATGAGGAATAAAGGAGAGCAAGGAATCAAATATAAAGCCAAGACTACGAGCTTACTTGACTGGAGTAATTGTAACATTATTGACAGTAAGAGAGAATGAGAGATGAGGAGAAGGTTTAGGAGGAAAAACAAGCAATTCAGTCTTTGCCATATTAAGTTTCAAACGACGATGAAACAACCAAGCTGAGATATCTGAAAGACATGCCGAGATACGATCGTGAACATCTGGAGAAAGATCCGGAGATGAAAGATATAATTGTGTATCATTGGCATACAGATGATATTGGAAGCCATGAGATTGAATAAGATTACCCAAGGGCAACATGTATAAAGAAAACAACAACAGGCCAAGCACCGAGCCTTGCGGAACCCCTACTGAAAGGGGAAAAGAAGAAGACGAGCTGCTGTTAGCCAACACGCTGAAAGAGCAACCCGCTAGATAGGAGACAAACCAGTTATAGACAGAGCCACAAAATCCGAGGTCATGAAGGGAATCTAAAAGAAGATCGTGATCAACCGTGTCAAAGGCTGCAGTTAGATCAAGGAGAATAAGAACGGAATGAAGGCCTTTAGACTTGGCAATAAGAAGATCATTGGTAATCTTAGTAAGGGCTGTTTCAGTGGGATGCAAAGGACGGAATCCAGATTGAAAAGGATCCAGAGCAGAGTTACTAGAAAGAAAATCAAGACAACAAGAGTAGACCACACGCTCCAGGATCTTTGAAACAAAAGGCAACAAAGAGACAGGTCGATAGTTAGACAGAGATAGCATATCAAGTGTAGGTTTCTTGAGAATCGGAGAGACTGTAGCGTGTTTAAAAGCAGAAGGAAATGAACCAGAGGACAAAGAAGAATTTTACAATTGTACTGCTTAAACATAATGATTTTAAAACCTTTGACTAAATAATAGTGTACAATATAATCTGCTAGAATTTCTGTAAAGTATTTTAGCTCATAAATATGAAAGCCATATATCTGTTTTCTGATGAATTTGACCTACAATTAGATAATTTAAATGTTTTTGCCATGTCTTCTAAGAGGGATTTATACATACAGTACACTCATCTTTCTACAATTACAGATATATCAAATTCCAATACATTCTTCCATTACTACTCAGAAATGCCCAAAGCACTATTCTACTTACCAGTAGATAAGGAATAGTGTATTAACGCATGCATGTAACCTCTTAACATAGGGGAGAATTGTTCTTCAAAAAAATCTATGCTACCCACAAACACATATACAATTGGCATGATCACCGGTATCCTTATTCCACCACTTCTGTGCTCTATTTTACATGAATGTTCATATGTCAGCATCTCTAGTTCCCATTCGGCCATGGAAACCCACTGGGTGACTTTGGGCCAGTCACATACTCTCAGCCCAACCTACCTCACAGGGCTGTTGTTGTGAGGATAACATGGAGAGGAGGATTATATACGCTCCCTTGGGTTCCTTGGAGGAAAAAAGCCGGGATATAAATGTAATCAATCAATCAATCAATCCATAGGAAGACAATTAATAAAATATAATAGATTCCTGATCCAATGTTTTCCCTATATAATAGACTCCTGTAATAAGAACAGTAATCAGTACTCTAATCCTGGATGTTTTGTCATTTGAATTCATTCATTTCATTTCATTAGGAATACCCAGTTTACTAAATGTATTCTTGCACAAAAGTGTTGTGTGACCTAGTCATATGTGATCATCCAGGCTCAGTAAAGAGTTGTTAATCTTAGTAAATCTCCTTTTATGCTTTATTTTGAAGTAGATTTCAAGATCAAAACAGTCAAAATATAGCTCTTCTCTAATTCTGTATACAGACACATTAACATTATAAGAAATAAAACTGGAAACCTCAGTATATACAAACCAAGCCATCAGGATACAAATACTGTATCAAAACTCAAATGACATTGAGTTGTTTATTTTCAAGGACTGGTAACCTGGGGTGGGTGCCATGAAAGTTGCCTTTGGCATTCCTCTGCATAAAATTTAGCAGTTTGTATACGAAATGAAACATGTAGAGCCTTGCAACAAAGATAGAGATCTTTAACAAGTGAAGCCCTCAGAAACCACACAATATAACAATATTTTCGTAAATTTGGGACAGTTGGATAGGAGTAAATTAACAGAGCCAGAAATACTGCTGGAGACTCTCTTAATAGTCCTGGTAAAGTGCCTTTGGCTCCAATTTTAGATAAAGTTAAGAATGGGACAGCAGCGCACCAGGATGAAATTCATGAAACCCTCCCCCACCCCAAGATTAAAAAATAAATAAATCTCCTTTGGCCGTGCGGATTTCAGGAAGCTCTGTGTGTGTGTGTGTGTGTGTGTGTGTGTGTGTGTGTGTGTGTGTGTGTGAGAGAGAGAGAGAGAGAGAGAGAGAGAGAGAGAGAGAGAGAGAGAGAGAGAGAGAGAGAGAGAGAGAGATTTAATCCTCCCCTCCTGGTGCATGATGGTTTCCTCCCAGTGCTATTTTTCCTCTAGAGTAAAAAAAAAAGGTGTCAGCGATATGCTATGCAATTAATATAGCATATAGTTTGACCCTCAGAATATGCACAGGAATATATGGGAAGAGGCTGTCCTACATATATAGTGTTTCTTGTTTAAACTGTCTAATTTCTGTTGGGAAGTGCCTGTTTGGAACACTGCTTATGGATATACTCTGTCATTAACTGAAACCAGGATTCAGTTTCTTGGACAATTACTAAGCATCTTGCAATAAAGGATGAGGGCTTAGGATGATATACAGTTGTGTGAAAAAGAAAGTATACCCTCTTGGAATTGTATGATTTTACATATCAGGACATAATAACAATCATATGTTCCTTAGCAGGTCTAAAACTTAGGTAAATACAACCTCAGATGAACAACAACACATGACATATTACACCGTGTCATGATTTATTTAACAGAAATAAAGCCAAAATGGAGAAGCCATGTGTGAAAAAGTAAGTACACCTTATGATTCAATAGCTTGTAGAACCATCTTTAGCAGCAATAACTTGAAATAATCGTTTTCTGTATGACTTTATCTCTCTCTCACATCATGTGGAGGAATTTTGGGCCACTCTTCTTTACAACGTTGCTTCAGTTCATTGAGGTTTGAGGGCATTTGTTTACGCACAGCTCTCTTAAGGTCCCGCCCAGTCTAGACTTTGACTGGGCCATTGCAACACCTTTATTCTTTTCTTTTTCAGCCATTCTGTTGTAGATTTGCTGGTGTGCTTGGGATCGTTGTCCTGTTGCATGACCCAATTTCGGCCAAGCTTTAGCTGTCGGACAGATGGCCTCACATATGACTCTAGAATACTTTGGTATACAGAGGAGTTAATGGTCGACTTACTGACTGCAAGGTTCCCAGGTCCTGTGGCTGCAAAACAAGCCCAAATCATCATCCCTCCACCACCGTGCTTGACAGTTGGTATGAGGTGTTTGTGCTGATATGCTGTGTTTGGTTTTCGCCAAACGTGGTGCTGTGCATTATGGCCAAACATCTCCACTTTGGTCTCGTCTGTCCAAAGGACATTGTTCCAGAAGTCTTGTGGTTTGTTCAGATGTAACTTTGCAAACCTAAGCCGCGCTGCCACGTTCTTTTTAGAGAGAAGAAGCTTTCTCCTGGCAATCTTCCAAACAAACCATACTTGTTCAGTCTTTTTCTAATTGTACTGTCATGAACTTTAACATTTAACATGCTCACTGAGGCCTGTGGAGTCTGAGATGTAACTCTTGGGGTTTTTGCAATTTCTCTGAGCATTGCACGGTCTGACCTTGGGGTGATTTTGCTGGGATGTCCTCTCCCGGGAAGATTGGCAACAGTCTTGAATGTTTTCCACTTTTGAATCATCTTTCTCACTGTAGAATGATGGACTTTAAATTGTTTGGAAATGGCCTTATAACCCTTCCCAGATTGATGGGCAGCAGCAATTGCTTCTCTGTGATCATTGCTGATGCCTTTCCTCCTTGGCATTGTGTTAACACACACCTGGATGCTCCAGACCAGCAAACTGAAAAAACTTTGGCTTTTATAGAGGTGGTCATACTTGCTGATGATCAATTAATCACGGGCATTTGATTAGCAGCACCTGTCTGCTACTTAGCATCTTAATTCCTATGGAAGCAGTAAGGGTGTACTTACTTTTTCACACATGGCTTCTCCATTTTGGCTTTATTTCTGTTAAATAAATCATGACACGGTGTAATATGTCATGTGTTGTTGTTCATCTGAGGTTGTATTTACCTAATTTTTAGACCTGCTAAGGAACAGATGATAGTTACTATGTCCTGATATGTAAAATCATACAATTCCAAGAGGGTGTACTTTCTTTTTCACACGACTGTATCTACAGATATAGGGGCAGAAGAGCTAGCCTTTTTGTGGGTTTGTTATTGTGGGAGATATTCTTGGAGTTCTGTCAGGATGAAGAAGAGGATTCAGAGCTACACTAGTGTCATGGTCCAAGATCCCAAATCTTTGTCATTAGAGGATCCCAATCCCTTGTTCTCAGAAGAAGAGGCTGTTGAGTTAATGGTTCAGGGAGAAAACTCAGTTGCAGAATGGGATGAAGAGGCTTCCACCTCCTCAGGACCCATTTCCCCAGGAAAACTGCAGGGCACTCCCATCTGCATTCACAGGACTCCAGTCATAGCCCCTAGCCACCACCACATTATTCAGCCTGAGGCTGCTATACAACAGACCAGAACCCAGACCAGAACAGAGAAATAGCCTTAGTTAGTTAGAGATGGGTCTAAGAAGCATAAAGGAAGCCAAACCCTGCTTAAGGGTCAGACATGATGTGCTGCTTGTTGAAGCAACATACAAATAAGTTGCCTGGCTTCCAATCCTGACTCAGAGCACTCTGTGTTTCTGTCCTAGTCCCATTCCTGCCTCCCTGGTAAACCTGACTTCTCAAGACCTTGAGGAAAACCAAATCCGTAGAAGACACCCTATAATAGAGGTTTCACGAGCACCTAGTGCTAAGCCCCAGTGTTCCCAGCAGGGACAGCCTTGTAGGACAGATTCAGAAGCTTGGCAGGCTCGATTAGACCTGTGGGGCAGAGATTGCTCATCCCTGATCTAACTCAACTAATAATATTGATTTGGGTTATTTCTCTGATAAAAGTTTTTTTAAACATGGATATGGGTTTTGATTTCCTTGTTAATTCATGAAGCCACAAATACGTTTTTAGAGCTGTTTATGCACGGGTCAATAAAATGCTCATGTCTTCCGTAGTTCTGAACAGTGTCACTCACAAATAATGCTGAGCTCTGCTAAAGGTAAAATGGAAGCTGACATTCAGCAAGGGCATAGTATACACTCGAAAACACAGACACCTTCCAGCTTCTCCCACCTCACCCTCAAGACATATTCGTATAAATATAGTCTCCTAGAAATATTTTCCCCTCTTAGAACTTGCACATCTATTCTTTTTGACCTCGTGCATAAAGGCTACATCATGCCACATTCTCAGTCAAGTGACATAAAAGAAGCTAGGATATAATTCTGGGAGAGGGGACAAAGTTTCCTATCTTTAATCTATGCAATTAAATGCATTATACACAGAATGATGAAGGAACCGAAAATGCAATTAAATGCAACAAAACCAATAAAAGCATGAATACCCATCTCTCATTTTCTCCTATTGGGAGAGTGAAACATATTTATAATATTTATTGCTGATGCTAGGCAGAAGCTTTTGTTTAATGTAACAAATAGTCAAGACTTTCAACTGTGCTGTCCAGGGTCTATATCAAGTTATGCAGACACTTTGAAAGAGAATTAAACATTAATATTACTCATCACTTCCACTTAAGCAAAATACTGCTTTATAAATGAGGGAAATTAATGATTAAAACTACGCAAATAAATATTCCCATTGTGATAAGAAACTCCACTGAAAAGATTATGGTTGGTATAAAAACCTTGAAGACTGCATTAGGGAATAACAACTGCATTATCCTACATTTCAAAAATGTAAACGTATTCTGAAAGACTCCAGAAGCTAACATCTAGAGGCAAAATCTAGAAATCTGGATTTTGCCTTCAAAAAGGTACATTTTGAATGACTCTGAAATGCTCACTGAGAAAGTATACTAAAAAGCTTGAAGAGACTATGTATGGCTTTTCCCCAGAGAGACAGCTTCAGCTAATGGGTGATATAAAAATGCAATAATTTGGCCACAAGATCTGGCCACAATTCAAGTCACTCACATATCTGCTAAAATCTATGGCCAGAATATTCCCACTGGCATCAAAAATCAGAGGGCTAAGGGAAGAGACAGTGTCACTGGGGAAAACAGAGTAGTATGTTTCCAGTAGAGAATCCCACAAATATGTGTGAGATCCATGCCCTCTTGTAAATTTTGGATGACATAGACCAATGACTTGGATTTTGAAGGAAGCTTAACCTTTCCTTTTCCAGATAGAAGAAGGGGAAACATAGTCTCTAACATGTACAGATTTACTTTAGAACTTTCCTGATTTACCTAGGACAGTCATAATTTTCAATCTTCCTGTTTTTAAAGTAGCATCTACAAATCCTTTTTTTCTACTACACATGCCTGTGTAATCTAAATTTCTTTATAGTGATTCCAAAAGCAATAACAAAACAAAGAACAAAAACAGGTTCTTGATGATACGAGCAAAGAGACTGGTATTCAGCATATCCCTGAAAATGCAAAGTGCTATCATACTTCCCCCACCCCAATTCTCTTCCCAGAACACACTCTAAGCATCAAATTGAGGTATCCAGGAACCAACCATACTTTAGTCATGTATAATTTCTAATCCAGGAAAAAATATTGCACAGAGTCAAGTAGCAGGCTTAATTCTGGTCATGTACACATTTAATTTTGGTCAGGGTTAAAACATGTTTCAGAAATGCCAATTGAGGAACCCAATATAGTAATCCTTCTCAGTACTTTGGTTGCTGAGAATGCAACTGAGACCCTGAATGGTAAAGACGTTCATGACGACTGGGTTCAGCCGACACGTTAATATTTATTTATTTATTTATTTATTACACTTAGCCAGAGCTCTCTGGGCGGTTTACAGAAATTCTAAAATTGAGATAAAAACAAGTATAAAAAATTTAGAATTTTAAAACACAGAACATACACACATAAAGCATTAAAACCCATTAAAAAAAACCTAAACATGTGGGTGATTAAGATGTGCTGCCATATTGCCTGGGCAAAGAGAAAAGTCTTAACCTGGCGCCGGAAAGATAGCAAGTCATCATTTAACCCATGATGACTTAAATAAAACACAATGGTTTATTTAACCTATAATGGTTTCGTGTGTCATCTGTGGGCTCTTTTCCCACCCATGTTTTCACCAAATAAGCCACCTTTTGAACGCACAGTCTGCAGTAAGGATTATTTTACATAGATTATGGAGATTGCCTACAGAGCCACTCAGCAAGAGCAGCCAAAAACACTGCTGCTGCTCTGCTCCTGTCAAGCGATCTCTGAGCAAACTTATTTTCCTGCCACACTCAGTATGATTCCAAATAAATTCCCCATGTGGTTCACTAATGTTGTTATATCTGGATAAATCCTCTCTTTCCTATTTAAATGCAAAGTCCTGCATTTAACCAGTAGTGCATACCATAAAGAGGAACTTGTATATTTCATTCCATTTCTGCAAACTTCCAAGCCCCCTTTTGTTGCACGAGGGTAAAGAAAGGACCCAGTAAAGGTTTGAAAACCCGCAAAGGAACCTGGGGTAACTGCCTGGCCAGGTGGGAGGACTGTAGGGAGAGAAGGGGCGAGAGGTATAGCTTAATTGTCAAGTCATCTGGTGGGACACAGTAGGCTATTTGCAAAACAAACTACAGTGCATAGCTTATAAGCCACCATGGGTTAACGTGATGTGTGAACAGGCTCGATCACTTCCCATTTTTTAATACGGTGCAAGTAAGTGCTATCTTTTCTAATTAGAAGGCCAACCCCAAATTTGGCTTCTCTAATTTCCCAGGAAGGACCAACCAACATTCTGCATCAATAAATGTACAGGTGGAATTCAAGCAAAGAGTGCCAGAGTACCTCTTCAACACCATTGTTAGCTGATAGTTTGTAAGTATACTCCAATAATTTAATCTGTAACATACATCTAATATTAAAAACGTATATAGCCTAAGTGTACTCACACTTAATCACCCAAGCTATGTACTTCTGTTGGGATTCCAAATTATGATCCAAAATAATTGGTAAAATGTCCTGACATGCTCCTTATGGAACTGGACAAAAGATTTCATTTTTAATAACCTCTGCGGCCTTGGAAAGATAAAATGCAAAAAAATTCCCTGCAGGCATTCAGAGAGAGAAAAAAGAATATAATTTGAAGTAATGTTTAAGACTTGACAATGAGATGGAAAATTATGTACTTATTTTAAGGGAGAGATTAAATTTAGGAAATTAACTTTGAATAAACCTTATGAATGGCATGAGATTTAATCCCACTATCTTTTGGCACACATATTAGACCAAGACTCCATGCACCAAGGTGAAGCAACCTGCTTCAAGCAACACAAAGAGAGCAAGATACAATAAGACAAGAAATAGTGTCTGAGTGGTTTGAAGCAAAGGGTGTGTGTGTGTGTGTGTGTTTAAAAGTACTGGTACTGGGCAGGGTGTGGGAGGGACCCCACTTTTACTCCACTTTAGGCAGCAAGGAGTCTTAGGCTTCTACTGCAAATTCCCACAAGTAAAGATAAAATTGAGGTGATCAATTTTAACAGTAGGAGTGGTTTTGAACTAATGTTCCTCCACTCCCAGAAGTTAACCATCAGCAGAAAAGGGGGGGGCATGATTTTCAGTGATTCCTCGTCCCCCCTGCAGCTCCCCAAGCCATTCCACAAAATTGCCCAAGCTTCTACAACAGATTTGGTAGTAAAAGGGGAAAGGGAATAATTGAAAGATCACCCCCTCTCTTGTGACAGATGCCTTCCATCAGCAGAGGAACACTTGTTTGATACTACCCAACGTCATGAGCTCAAATTTTCCTAAACTGAATTCATTGACAACTTCTCTATAAATACTTAGTATATTAGGATTCTTGAAAAATTATTCTAGTCTTCAACACAGGGCATTACTGCCTCCAGGCACCAATCCATCACCTGCATTGGCTTCACCTGATTCAGATGACAAGGAATAATAGAGCTTGGTGTCATCAGCATACTTTACATACCTCATCCCCGGAAGACCTCTCAGAGGCTTCACAGAGATGTTAAACAGCATGAATAGGGACATGCATCCTAAGCACACATAGTAGCAATGTTTAACCAGCACATTTGTCTTTAATAAGAACCAATAGATCCAATGGATCAGCCCAATGTATAGCCTCAACAATATATGCACTGCAATTCTGTACATGTCTATTCAGAAATAAGCGCTACTGAATTCAATGTGGCTTACTTCTAGGTAAGTGTGTATTGCAGCTTTATTTGCCTATCCTTTGTACTCTGTAAGGCCTTGTATAAGAACAAACTGATACCATATTATCCTTCTATACTAGAAGGGAGACAGGCAGATCTCAAGGGAGAGAAAGAAAAACTGAGCTGCAAGAATTCTCCTTCACCCACACATATAGTATGTGGTTTGTTCATGTGAATCCATGTCATGTGAATCCAGACCTGTGGCTTGTCGCTACCCCAAATCACAAGTTACTTCTCTGGCTTGTCAGAGAGAAGCCAGAAGTTCAGGATTATACCACTCTAAACCAGGCAGGGGACCTCTTCAACCCTCCCCCACAAATGCACCACACTCCTGCTGCCATTATGCCACTGAATTCGGTAGTGGGGGGAAATTATATTGATAATTGTTGGTGGCAAACCACTACAGAAATGGGAAAAGAACAAATTTAGCTTGTTCTAAATATTTTAATTAATTAGTTGTTGTGTTGTATGTTTTCATCATCATTAAGAACTGGAAAATTCAGAGTCCCTCTATTTACCTTTATATACAGCTATTCAAAAAGAATAATTGAATGAATAAAAAAATATTTTCTATCTGCAATTTTAATCTTTTTGTTATACACTACAATTATTATTTTGAATATACTTCTACACTTCATTTACATTCTTTTGAAAGAGTGTCTTCATTCCCTTTAGTTAATTGTAACAGAAACACTGCCTGCAACACTTTTTTTCCCGAACAGCTGTCTCTCTAAACAGTGATGCCTTAATAAATATCTCAGAATGATTTGTGTTGAGCAAGGCTAGACCTGTATAATACATTTAAACAGATTTAAACGGAAAATAATAATTGGAAGAACTAAAGGATCCCCTTAAGTTGGTGTAGTATATATGGTTCACATTATCACCATTTTATGTTTATTATTCATCAATATGTGATTTTATAAAGTTATATGCAAGAAGCTTATTGAATGAAATTTGAGCCATAAAAAAGAAAAAAGGGCAAAGAAAGACAAAGGTAACACATTAATATGGTAGACTATAATGGAACGCACGTTAATTTTGTTTACAATTCTAAACGCTCAAAATTAAGTTCCACTTAAATCAATGGGAATTCCAAATAAACATATTTAGAACTGGGGTGTTAGGAAGTAATAGAAGCAATAGAAGCAAGATACAGACAAGGCAAGATCTTCAATGATGAACAGGCAACAAAGCATAGAAATTTTGGGACAACATTTAAAGTATAAGGAACAGCCTAGGAAAATAAGGCAGAGTCTGAAACAGACAGTGAAGACTGAAATTTGTGAGGCTAAGCTCTTTGTAAGATCTATAATAAGTGGAAAAAGTCCCAATGATTGCAATAGTTTTATACGAAACTACCATCCACTGAATTTTCTTCAAGAATGTTGTTTTGCTAATCCTGTTTGCAGTTTCTGTCATTAAATGCTTATAAGACACAGCCCTGACTTTACTCTTTTCAAAAGTCATCTACGCCCATTGGAATTACTTTACAAAAGTAGAAAATAACACACTTGTATTTTCCTATTAGAATGTTTTACGCAAATACAGACATGGTTCAGCTATATGTGAAGATCTACACCAAGGAAATATGGGTGTTAGCAATTCCAAATCGTTTTTTATTCATGAGAAATATTGCAATAATGAAATGTAATAATGTTGATGTGACATTATTCTAAATGAACCATAATACATGGTTTTATCAGAATTTGAGTTTCATTGTATTTTTAAACAATACAATTATTTTCAGCGACTGTCATAGTGATAATGTACAACTTCCACTTCACACTAATACTGAAAATGTAAATCAAATCATTTGTTTTACTTGGTGAAACTTGCAGAGCAAATCAGATACAAAATTTTAATATAAAGCCTCATTAAGGAACTATACACTTTTCAGTCTTATCAGGAATGCAAGATAAAATTATTACGTCTGAACTAATAAATGTATTGTGTCAAGTCTTAAATTACACATCCTAAATGCCAAAAGCTATAATTCAAAATACAAGATAGTTTAACCACCTCTTTCACCTATCACCTAACAGTTGCTAAAGTTAATTAGCAATTGAGCTATTATCTTGCTGTATATGATAAAATATGGCTAAAGACGCTTGAAAGAACATTTCTATTTAAGTATGAAATTTAACTAGATTCTCTTAGAGTTCAGTTTCTAGCCACATGAAACTTCTACCTGATAAAGCTAACATTTAGGGGTTGTGGGGGAATCCTACTCATTATAAACAAAATATTGATATATGGGCAAGTGTAGCACTATTTTAGCTCTAATACAAGCTTCCAAGGAAATGGGACATTAAAAATATCTTACAATTTTGCTTCATACTCAAGCCAGTCCTGAGGCATATCAGGTGGAGATTTTGTTTTCAGAAAAATAGACACTAGCTGCAATATCCAAAGTTTTAGAACTCAACATTCGCTTCTAAGTTCAAAGATGTCAAATGAAGTCAGGATTAATATCCCAAATCAACCTGACCAGCTATTATTTAATTACAAGCAATATTGTCAAAATGTTCCATGAAGCCCAGAATGCTATTGTGTATGTGGAAGCTTATCTTTTAAATGTGGTCATTAGTTAATAGCTGCAGAAGTTGTCTGTTTACCCCCTAACTCTGAACCAAACAGGGAGAAGCCTGGCAGCATAGCAAAATGTAAACCATCAACTACTTAGTATAGAGTCTTGAAGACTGTAGAAAACAAGCAGTCATCATAGCTGAGTTGAAAGTTCTCTACAGAGAAAATTCAGCTTGAAGCAGGAAAGGTGGGGTAAGTGGGTAAATCTTTGCCAATAGGAACAGAAGAATCCACATGATTGGGAACATTGCTTTATCAGGGTTTCAGATAATGCAGGGTGGAACTACTTGTGCTGAAGTGAATGCAAGTAAAAACTTCCTTCAGTCTTTTGCCTGAACACAAGAAGGTGTGGGACTGAGAGGGCCAGGCTAGCACACAAAGTACCCCATGCCCCTTACATGCATTGATTCAGGCATAAGGCATAACACCTGAACAGGGCTGAAATACTTTGTAATACCTCCCTTAAACTCCCTCATGTTGTTTGATTGTAGATCACCACCACACATTTTGTCAGTGGCAGCCACCAGTTAATTTGCTCCAACAGACACAGTGACCAATTGTTTACCTAGTTCTTGAAGGTCTAGTTTTCACCATGCTTGTTGTAAGGTAATAACTACCTTTTAGGTTGAGATTGCTATTTCCATCATTTGACCAGGACATTAGTTCAGAATTCTAGATACCTAAAAGGAATCAGGAGGAAGAAATGAAGCAGAACCAGCTCTGATTGTTTCCAGTCCTCATGCTTAGCAGGACTGGTACAAAGATGGTGAGTACTACTGATACACCTCAATTTTAGTTCATTATTTTTAACTTATTGAAGATTTTCTATGTGATGTTTTGTTTGTAGCTTTATGCTGGTGATACCTTCTTTGCTAGGCAATAACAACTAGTCTATTAAAAGTGATGGATGCCAAATATCCTCAAAATTGCTAAAACAAACTGTGCCACATCTTTCTGACATGACGAAAAAAAATTAGAGGTCAAAAAGCTTAGGTGAAAGTGGCAGAAATAGCACTTAAAGTGAAATCCGAAGGTGTCAGTGTGTTGAGAATATTAAATAAGCATGATCAGGTAGACATATAGAGCTTTTCTTATCTTGCTGTTTAAATTTGCAAGAACATCACAAGATGGTGCCTTAATACTGTGAATAACATCCTGAATTATTTAGAAACAGTGTGATGTGTAGAGAAGATAATGTGGTATGTGTTCACACTGCACAACAAGTATATGAAGGGGGGAAAGGGTTTCTGATAAATTGATAGAATTTACTAGGCTGAAAATTTTAACAGTGCAGGACTAGCAATAACCTACTTAGGGTCAAGAATGTATGATCTATTGAAAAACAACTTATTTAGAAAATCTAGAACACAGCTGAGAGCTAGCATTCTCTCACTGACCTTATCTGAAGATTCCATGCAAAGTGTCAGGAAAAGTATTTATTGAAATCTCTGACCTATTAGTATGGGAGAAAAACACTCTACATCTGATAATATTTCTTTTCAGATGGAAGAAATTGCTGTGGTCATAGCCGAATGGCAGAGGGTATGATGTCCATGTTCAGCTAAACATGGTGGGCAACTTTCAGTAAAAAATACTGCTGGAAATACAGTCAGTGGAATTTGTGGTACTCTAAATTGGAGCATGAGTGTCCTTAAGGCTATGACACAGACAGGCTGCACACCTGCCAGCCTCCCCCACACTATTCCACAGTTCACTGCCTGGCTATGGTGACTACTGTATCACTTAAAAAAGTGGAAATACACCACCAAAAAAAGAGGACAAAGATCTGCATATGTAAATTCATATGTATAGGTGCACATGTAAAAATAATAACTATTATTTAAATAGAAATACAACACATGTCACCCTAGTGTAGAAAAGTTACTAGTTCACTGTCACTAGCCTGCTCAGTCTGCTATCCAGATGTGAAGTACTGTTGGGCAATTTCAAGGCCCCTGCTCTCCCATATTACAATTTTCATTTTTATTTTAAACCAGAATTGGACTGGATAGCTCACCATACATAACTGTCTTCTATCAGCTCTCCAACATATTAGACTCTCTTGTAAAGTATGATATTTATTTATTTATTTACTACATTTTTATACCGCCCAATAGCTGAAGCTCTCTGGGCGGTTCACAAAAATTAAAACCACTAAGAACATAAAATATCCAACAATCCAAAAACCCAAATACAAAATACAATATAAAGAACACAACCACACAGCAGAAACTGATATAGGATTAAAATACAGAATCAAAACAGCAAAGTTTAAATTTAGGTGTTAAAATACTGAGAAAACCAAAAGGTCTTCAGCTGGCGACGAAAAGAATACAGTGTAGGCGCCAGGCGGACCTCTCTGGTTCAGTAGAGAAAGGATGGCAGTCCCTCATATTTGTAACATGAAGTATCTCAGGTAACAGGGCTGCAAAGGTCTCTCCCTG
Source organism: Elgaria multicarinata webbii (assembly GCF_023053635.1). Classification (NCBI taxonomy): domain Eukaryota; kingdom Metazoa; phylum Chordata; class Lepidosauria; order Squamata; family Anguidae; genus Elgaria; species Elgaria multicarinata. Next base: position 76,021,004 of record NC_086178.1, on the reverse strand, counting down.
AGATTCCAGAGAGCAAGCAGTAACAGCTGCCAATACTGGGCTAGGTATAAAGCTAGTGGTCTCTCTCTAAATAAGGCAACTCCCTATATTTACGTTAACTGCATAGAAGGATGTAAAAACAACTTATCCATTAGGAATGTCTGGTTACCAAAACAAATGCATTTCATGGATTGCTTCCATCAGGTCCAAGTCAGAGAGAAATAACTCGTGTCCAGCATAATTCATTATGTGCATCCTTCCTAAAAAAATTATCAGTCCTGTCAATTCTGATCGTGTAGATGCCTATTAGTGGGAGGTTCACATACTCTTTCACCTTCCCTCTTCCACTTACCTATCTAACAACGTTAATCACGTGTTTGTCACAGTGTAACACTTCTGACATGCAACAGCAGGTGCACAACCTTCAGCTATGTGCAATTTATTTATTTATTTATTTATTTATTACATTTCTATACCGCCCAATAGCCGAAGCTCTCTGGGCGGTTCACAAAAATATACTCTAAATCAGGACCAAAATCTGTATATAAACATGAAGTAATAAACTTTGTGCTTAAGTTGAACACAATTCGTTTAACGTTATTCCTTCCTGTCCCATTCTGAGTTTTTACCCACGTCTAAAGAGCTATGAATTACATGGACTATTCCTACTCCTTCCACATGTAAAGTAAAAAAAATAACTTTGTTTTTTTAAAAAGTAGCAGCCTCCTTCATAGCACCTTCAATGTAAGAATTTACACATTAAATCTCTTTAGAAAAATTATATATATACACACACATATTTATGAGTTACCAGCCGCTAACAATTGTGCTCAGTATCCCAAAAGCATGTATAACAATTTAAGATATAGTTTTTATTGAATAACATTACTTGCATTATTATGACACCTGTTATTTCCAAAATCTTAGGCTTACCCTTAATGCAGCAATTCAGACAGAAGGATCTATTCATTCTTTTTTTCCTAAAAAGCAATTACTTAACACTGAAAATGTTCTCTTGTCCAATTATGGCTGCAATTTTATGCACATTAATTTGAAAGCAAGCTGCTTTGATCTCAGTGAAACTTACCTCTAAGTAAGCATGTACAGGATCAGATTGTATGCAATATTAAATGGAACATATTTATTTTTATTTATTGATCACCTTTCCATTATTTATCACCTCTCCAAGCTTCATATGTTAATTTTTTGCAGTTATTTAATATCTATAAAATGCTATCTTAGAAAACAAAATACTATAATTACTAAATATATTTAAAACTAACAAAAAGTATGAATTAATTACATTCTATTACATTCAAGACATTCTTCCTTACATGACACACTTCATTAAATCGAACAAACTAATATATGCATTTACCTCTTTTTCATTCAGAGCAGGTCTACTGAACAACAAGTATAACAGCCTGGGATCCATTTTGCTTATTAACTGGAAGTAACTATCAGCAAATCCTCCTTTCAGGAAATCCTGGCCTGAATGCAATGCAGTTCCTTTTAACAGACAATGCATTGGTTTCCCCACCCTCCTCCTCTCCATTCCTCCCCTGCCCACTCATGTGCTTCTAAATGGAAACCTTGACTTCTAAATGCTATATTAGTAGTTTTGCCATGTGATAAATGGTCAAAAAGCTCAAGAGTCACAGGATTGTGTGGGGCTGCTCCATTTAATAGTGTAAAGATTTCCTCCTGTTACAGGAACAGGAAACATTCATTCTGATCAATGATTAAGAAATTACTAGCTTTCAAACCCACTCCTTAGATAATCTTTTCCGTGCAGCTGCAAGTATCCTGCATTTCCTATTCTAAAAAAAGCATAAAGAGAAAACTTGAAAAGAAAGAACCTGATAGAAATAAAACTTTCAGGTTTTAATCTGTCAGAGAGAGAAACCCAGATCTACAACCTTCTCTATATGAGGACACTGCTGTACAGTATTCCTTACTTTTGACATTCTAATCCATCAGTCCTATCTTCCAACAAAGGTATAGTCTCCTTACTGACAGAGTAAATTGCTATTCAGTACTGCAACTCTATCATGGAATTATCTTGCAGGGCTGTAATTCTCTATGTATTCAGCATCTGAGCAGAATTTTCATAGAAAAGTAATACTGTTCCAGCAGCCTCTAGAATGATGTAGGGTTGCACCAAATCCTCAAGTGTGATTTTTTTTCTTTATTTATTTTGTGAGATTTTCAATCCATCTTTCAGTGTGCACTGCCTCCACAAGATGGTTTACAAAAATTTAACACACCACTGCAAACAACATTAAACTATCCCCATCCACTAATTCATATAAAGCAGCAAATAAATAAATAAATAAAAAGCAGAGCACATTAAAATTAACCAAACACAAACATATCTTTAGGGTCCTCTTAAAGATCAGAAATTATGGGGCCGTTCATATTTCCCTAGGAAGGAAATTCCAGAGCTGCAGAGCCACCACTAAGAGGGCCCCGTATCTATCACTTTACAATTAAATAATTCTTACTAGTAAGAGCTGAGAGACCAGGGACTCTTGTGCAGATCTTAAGCCTCAGGCAATCTCAACCAGGAACCCATAAGCAGGACACGAGTGCAACAGCACTTTCCCACCCATGTTCCCCAGCAATTGGTGTACATACATAAGCTTACTGCCTCTGCTACTGGAGGTAGGACACAGCTATCAGGACTAGTAGCCATTGATAGCCTTTTCCTCCAGGAATTTATCTAACCGCGTTTTAAAGCCATCCAAACTGATGGCCATCACCACATCTTGTGGTAGTGAATTCCATAGCTGAACTATGTGCTGTGTGAATGTTTACTTCCTTTTATCTGTCCTGAATCTCCCACCAATCAACTTCATGAGATGTCCCTGGGCTCCAGTACTTCGAGGGAGAAAAAAATTCTTCCTCTCCACATTCTCTACACCAAGCATAATTTTGTACACCTCTATCATGTCTCCCCTTAGCCTCCTTTCAGCTGTTATGCCCTTCCTTCATATAGAGATGTTCCAGCCCTTGATAATTTTAGTTGCCCTTTTCTGCACTTCTTCCAGCTCTACAGTATGGCCAGAACTGTAAGCATTAAAGAGTCCCAGGAGAAATCAAGTTAGCAGCAGGGGGAGAGATAGAGAGATAAAGGTGGTGTATTGTGCTGCACGGTTTGCTTAGAACAGCGGTGGGCAACTTGTGTCATTCCAAATGTTTTGGCCTACAACTCGCATCATCAGTCACATTGACTATGCTGGCTAGGGCCGAGGGGAGTTGTAGGCCAAAACATCTGGAAGGCCACAAGTTGCTCAGCTCTGGCTTAGAGCGTGAGGTGGGGGAGTCTGAAGAAGTATCAGCCAGCCATAAAGTTGGCAGGCCAGCTGCATCCCATTCCCTAAGATTTCAAGGCCAAACCTGAAACGTGGGAGGTGGGACCCTTGTGCCGTAACAAGGGGTTGGGCCGTTCAGTAACCATTGTGTGTGAGGGAGCGACACACAAATAATGTGGGCTTCCTGTACGCAATTAAATACATGGGAAGAATTATGTTTAACTATTTATTTTTTTTACAATAATGAACAAACTGGGTGTGAAGTGACAGAACATTTACACATGCTTAAAATTTATACTTGGAATTTGAAATGCATGATTTAAGCAACTGTTGTTGCAACTTTATATATCTGAAAACTGGACAAAGGTCAAATTATAACTGCATGTAACATAAAGCTCTGCTTTTAACTAAGGAAACTAGCACAGAGTTCCTGTTTTCTGTCCATATATTTCTGAAGTGAAAAAACACACACCCTTTTTATGTATTGCATTATTTAGTGGGATTGCAATCACAGCACTAATAACTTGTGCAAGAAATGTAGGTCTGATGTGTTTTAGTAATTGCTCCTGTTTCTGGTCCAGAGGAAGACCCAGTTTTCTCATCTCTGGCAGGGATTTCTGAATTAGATTGAGCTCTTTAAAAAATATCTTCTACATTAACCTCAATGTCCAGAATCTTGGCAACTTTACAGACATGTTCAAGGCCTAGCTGTTCTGACTCAAGATCAAAGGCTGTGGAGTTGTGTCGGTGTTTTGAAAGTCATACCATTTCTGAATGTATGTTATTATCTGGTTGTACATTTTGACTGTATCTGTTTTGAAGCATACACATCAAAAATCAGGTAGCTGTTTTAAACTTGAGAACAATTTTGCTCCAAACAACAACAACAACAAAATCCTTTGTCCCTATGGTCAATTAGTTTCTCCCCCGAGTTGCATAACAATGTGGGCAACTATTGACTGGCAGCATTTTTCTTCTTCAGAATAATAAAAGAGTCACAGAAAATGTTCATGAAACAATGCACAAAATAGAGGTGGCACTCTGGGACTAAAATTAGAGAAATGGTGTCAATTGTCATCTCATCTGCCTGATCACTAAGAAACTGCCATATGGTGTCACTGGTCTCTGCTTCCCCCAGCTTCAGGAAATGAGAATTAATGGCAGCCCAGGAGAGAAAGAGCTGTTAATAGTAGGGGAGAGGGATACTCACCCAGTATTTCCATGGCTAAAAAGTGTTTGTAAGTTCATGATAAGCTCTTCAAAGCATTCCTTGAATTTCTCATTTTTAAGGTGCTCCAGGAGAATTCAGCACAAATATTATGAAGAAGAGTCCCCACATTGTACTTGATCTTTAAATGACTATATTGTGTAGCACATGGCAATAACAGTTGGCCCTGACAAGAGAACTCTTGTGTGTTTTCAGTATCTGAAATTCTTTGCCTCATAATTTACAGCAACAATGTCTGCTGTATAACAACAATGTTTTGGATAGATAACCCAAGATCATTTAAAGTTCGAAGAAGGCTGTCACCGACGGCAAAAGAAGTCTCTGATGGTAACTCCAAAAAGTCCAGCCTATGGGTGGGATGCAGGGGAGACTGTAAAATGTTCCTGTAAAACATTTACTGGAGGGGGTTCATGCTACCCCCTCCAGGGAGTACATCTTTTTGTAAACCGCCCAGAGAGAAGTTTACAAAAAGTTTTTGTAAACTGCCCAGAGAGCTTCAGCTATGGGGCAGTATATAAATTTAATAAATAAAATAAATAAATCTCCCATAGTCAATTTCACTCCCCTCCCCACTCTTCCTTCCTATCTCTCCTAGTATTTCCTCCCCCTCCAGCTTTTTATTATTTTGTACTTGAAAAATTAGGGTTCAAGAAGACCCTAATCAAGGTATAGTCAGCCTTTGGTCCCCCACATCATCACCTTCTTGTGCCTTTAATAGATTGTACTTTGAAAATCAGGGTATTTAGTGACCCATAATGTTTAAGAAACAGCCCCTACAATTCTAGTATTCCTTCCAAAAATGTAATCACAGGTGACAAAAGAAAAGTCTCTCCCTCCCCCCCCCCCCCCCGCTATATTCTCTTTGCCCTGAAATAAGTAGCACTGGAGAGAGTAAAGCCTGAAATGTAAATCTTTCCTTCTTCCTCCCCACCAACTCAGGCAGTTTATCTGTGACTCCATGGATCCCTATTGACTTCCCAATTAGATCCCTCACATGTCTATTCAGGCTTCTGTGCTTATCTGCAGCAGCCTCTCCTTCCTCTCCCATGCTGCTCCATCTTAGTTCTGGGTAAATTAAATATTTGCTGATTTAATGTAAATGCTGCCTATGTGTGTAATCTCTCTATGTTTGTAATAAACTATATTCAGTTATTCTAATCTCTAGCGCTGATCCCATTGCTTATTTCCCAGTAGCATAGTTTTAGGTCTATTGCTTTTCCAGTTTAGGCATTCCGATTCCCACTGCTGCACACTCTGACTCTAGGACAAGATTGAGTCACCTGGTGCCCTCTACAATTCCTATAATCCCTGACCACTAGCCAAACTATTTGGGACTTATGGCAATTATAGTCCAAAACATCTGAAAGACAGGTTGCCTACCCTTGCTCTATTGACACAAATTTCTCCTCTACATGTAAACGTTACACACGTGGATGAGGATACATAATAACAAGCTAGGAAGATGTGCTCTCAAAATTTCCCTTTTACCCAATTCTATTGCTATTTTGAATTATGACCTTTTTTTAATCTTACCCTTAGGACTAAAGGGATCTACCCTTAACATTGGGATATCTGGGTTCTAGTCTACACTTGGACATGGAGCTCCCTGGGAGACTTTGGGCTGGTCACTGACTCTCAGCCTATAACCTACCTCACAGGGTTGTTGTGAGGATAAAATGGAGAAGAGGAGGGCTATGTGAGTTGCCTTGGGTTTCTCGCAAAAGTAAAAAAGGCAGGATAAAAATGTAATAAAATAAAATAATAACAATAAAATAAAATAATTTTAAATACATAAATAAAATGCTGTGAATATAATTATATTGAAAGCAGTTCTGCTGATGTGTTTCTAGCATAGTTCTTTTTAAGCTATCTTTTGTAACAGTAGACCAGTGTAAGAAGCAATTGCCATCAGTACCATTATCTGACCCTATACTCCCTAATGGGCTTCAAATGCCTGTAGATACTGAACACCTTATTTTCAAGATTTCAGGTTAAGGGAACAACTACATATTAAAACTATATTATGAGCACTCACATCTGAACCAAAAGCTAAACTGCAAAATATATTTTAATGAAAGGTACCTCCACACATGCTGACCTATAAAACATAAATATAGGTTGACTGCTATATATAAATATGGCTTCAAGCTGTTAACCTCATATAACAATCTGAGGTTTCTTGAAAAAGAAAATTACACTTGAAGATGCTGGTGGTTAATAGTTAATTATTAAATTATGTAGTGTACTCACCTTCTAGAATAAGATGCCATAGGCTGCAAAGAAAAAGAGAAGATTTTAAAACGCTGTTGCCTTTTCCATTTTAAAATGCTCTTTGTTGCTTTAAATTGATTATACATATCTATGCCGTTTTACATACACATTTTTATCTCAGTTGTAATCCCTTATATCCTACTTGTTTTCCTCCAAGGAACCTAAGGTAATGTACATAATCCTCTTCCTGTGAGGTAGGTTTGGCTGAGAGTCTGTGACTGGCCCAAAGTCACCCAGTGAGCTTCCATGGTAAGTGGGGACTAGAACCTGGACCTCCCGAGTCCCAGTCCAACATTCTAACCACTACACCACATTGTTGTGTATATTCTTTTCTTACTAGTATATCAGAAACACCCACATAAATAAGGTCACCTCATTGCAGAATTTGAACTAGTAAAAAGCAATTATTAACCAACAGACTTTATATATAAAGAACAGCAACTGAAATTGACAAAAGCCCTGTTCAAGTAGGAATGAACACATGATGGGGGAAGCAAATTGGGATCACATACACTGGCTTCATTCCCAACCTCCACACACTCACAGTATAATTTGTTCAGGAACCTCTGCACATCAGCTTCCCACAAATAAATGTTGTCGGGAAACGTGGTGCGTATGGATCACTGGTAGGATTTTTCACGAACATCTTGAAAGAACATGAAAAGTAGCTTGGACTAAGTGACAGTATGGTCTGGCTAGATCCAAATTTTAGTGAACCACCCAGAGAGCTTTGGCTATTGGGCGGTATAAAAATGTAATAAATAAATAAAATAAATAAATAAACACCACTGCAACTAGTTCTGTGTTCCTAAGAAAGGTTTTGAATTGTGTTTTTCAAACTGAAGTTCCATACAGCAAACCTGTTTTGAAACTGAAGAGAATATCAAACACAATTGGTGTCTTATCATGGAAAGGGCTAATATTTAAAGAGAGGGGGAAACCCAATACTTCCTCTAGACAAGCTTAAAATTTTGGATGTTGGTCTATGGTTCCTATTCCATTAGGGGCAACCATGATGTTTGCTGGAACCATGATTTGTTTGTGAAATGTAGGATAACCTTTCATCTACACTTCTCTTTAACCAATAGATATATAAACACCACTAGAAATAAATATACCAGTAAAAATGTGAGGTGCAAATTGAATAGGCAACTGGCTGTGTTCAAAATATGCAACTATATTTCTACAACAAGATTATACATATATGTTAGCTACTTATTTCTTCCCAAGATCCCTACTACATATAGGATAGCAAGGAGAAATACTTATGTGAACTGAGCTATTCACAGATGTATCTCACAGGGGCCAGCAGTCATTTCCATAAACAAGGTTTTCTATATCTCAGAATGTCCGTTCATAAAGAATAAGCCTTGTGACATCAATGTTTCTTACTGTTTGGAAGAGTTTTGTTAAACCACTAATTATTTCTCTTTCTTTCCCAGCATCTACTTTATGTTTTCTAGAGAGTATCAGTACACAAATCATTAAGTATAGTTATAGCATTCATTGTAAACAGATATATTTATAGCACAAATTAAGGCCTTGTTACACCCAAAAAAAGCTTTTCCCCATTCCATAGCAAATACTTCCAATTACATAACGAAATGATCTACAACTAACTTAGTACACAATCCTAAATGTGTTTACTCAGAAGTCACATTGTATTCAGTGGGGATTATTTCAATGCAAATGTGCACAGGATTGCATCCTTAGGGTGTCTTCATAAATTGGTATCCAAAGTTTTTTTTCTCCTCCATATAAATTCATATTAAGTATGTGTTCCCAGTAATTTCTGAAAACATGCTTCACTGACTGCTTCTCAGTAAAGCTATATTTCCCATATTCCCATGTATTTCCCAAAACATACACTTCCAAGATGCATTTATTGTATATGTGAACTTCTCTCAGAGTTCTTTCAGGTTATACCTTGACTAGGCAAAATGCCACATTCTTCCCCTCCACACATTCACACATATCTGTTCATTGCAATACAGGAGTCCTTTGCATGCCTCTTGGGATTTATTTTCGTGCTTCTGCTTTTCATGGACATCATTCATCTTGTGCCCTTTGTCTTTGATCTGTCTGGGCCAGAAGAAGCATCAGTCTTTGAACTCTTTTGCAATATAAGTAAATCAGTGGAGGCTATTGGCTTCAATATTATGGGGTGGTGAATCCACTCCAGGTTTCAATCATAACTTTGAAGGAGCAATCCAAAGTGCTGAACTCTACCCCCAAAATAGGTTTAGCATCTTGGATAGCTCCTTTAAAGTTCTGAGTGGTTCTGACTGAAACCCAAAGCAGATCCATTGGCCCACTGACATCGGAGAGACCAGCCTCCACAAAGCAAAATAAATTATTGTACTATGCTCATCATCTTACATTAATTTATTAACTCAAATTTAAACTGATTTCAAATCAATTTTAATCTGGGAGACCGTAACCTAGGGGTTAAAAAAAATCCAGTTCAAATAGAATATATTATTGCGTTCTATTATCCTATATTACTCGAACCAGAAGCTGGACACAGGTTAGAACTAACTTTTTACATGAATTCTTCTTTTCAACAGCCTATACAGAAAATAGAACAAGAAATTAGGTCACCAAGCACTGCACAGAGAAAGAGAGTGAGATGAATCTAAACACTAACATAGTTATTTCATAATCTGAAGCAATCTACTTATTTTGTCCAGAATTCTAGGGAGAATTCATCCATCTTGGAGGACGGTGCACTGCACAGTATCTGCTTCAGTCATTTCAGTTGATTATACGACGCATCAAAAGCCACAGAACTAAACCTCATTTAACAGTCATTCTGCATTATGAAGATTAACAAGCTGCAAATAGTTCTAGTAACCAACTGAATTCAATAAAACTAATTAGTTTTCCCCTTACACTTTTACACAGCTGCCCTCATTACCTACTGTATTTTCCTAACTCCCAACACTCCCTCCTCCCTTCACCAAATCCCTCAGCCACTGACCTTCAATTTGGAGGTGCAAACGGCCAACATAAACAATTACAGAAGCAATTTTGCAGGCAATTATGCAGGCCCAAACCATTTAGGTACAATCATACAACTACAGTTGATTGAAACTTAAGATATGAACATACAGTAGCTCCATAGTATTTCCCATGAAATATATATATAGCTTAATATCTCAAGTGAAAAGGAAATTCTATTGACAATTTTCAATACTGCCATTCTTATTCTCACTATATATATATATATATATATATGTATTTTTTCATCTTTAAGAATGCCTGAAGAAACCTGGAAATGGACGTGGGCAAAATTTCCTTACAAAACAGTATAGTATGTCTTTATTTGAAAGAAAGCTTCTATAAGATTATGTTCAGATGTCATTTGACTCCTTAAAGAGTTGCATGCATATATCCAGGAACTAAGGAGACATGTTGGACAGTAAAACTACAGGAGCTGATATAGATCATTTTTATTGACATTTCCAGAAATCAAATTATTCTGGAGTAAGTTTCTTGGGAATATTAAAAAAAAATGACCATGATTTGCCTTTAAACCCAATAATTATATTGTTCCGCATGCAAAAAGATATGGAGATGATTAAAAGCAACTAGGATAGAATTTAGTCATAAATGGAAAAAGAAGGCAGTGCTGTCCCTAATAGTCTGGATGTTGAGGACATGGGACTTCATATAATATATACTCAAAGATTATCAGGATTAGGGAATGCAGGTAGAATAATTAGGATTTTTTTAAAAAAAACACTTATTGTTAATACTGTTTTGGAATTGTAAGATATAATAGAATGTTTTGTTTATACACTTATTACAGCTATTGAAAAGTTGGTTTATACTAGAGGCTAATGTTTAAAGTAAAAAGGTTTTCCTCACAGAGAAGAAGCCTAAACTGTTTTGTAGATTATCTTCTAGAATCTCACATTCTAAAATCTAGAAACCCCTCTCCTTCAGACGCAGACACACATACAGGACAGAAAGAAATGAAGGAAGTTATTATTGAACTTCCTGGTTCCTTACAGATGTTTCCTGGAAAGGGAATGTGCATTGAGTCATTATGGCACTGTAAGAGTGTGTGTGTGTGTGTGTAGTTGTGACTTTTAACCTACTCAGATGTCTATTCAATGACCTGTGTACTCCATGTGTTCCCCTCTTCTTAAATAAGATGGAAATCTAACTTATTATCTGACTCAGGTGCAGAACTTTTATAGTTATAGTTATAATCAGAACTAATTTAAACATCATATCCTTCAAATGGAGCCTTATCTGTAGAATTGCTCTACTTGTTTGATACAAAAGTTAATACATTGAAACTCCACACGCCAAATACAAATTGGAGACATGGGGGGCAGATCTAGATAGGATCGGGGGGGGGGAAGAAGCCCCCCTAAGACCCATTCTAGAGTCCCAATTCAGTTCAGATCTGCCACACTTATTTTTGAGTTTAAAAAGAACAGGCGCAGCTGAATACTACATATTAAAAGTAATTTGTAAAAGAAGTATTCTGGGGAAATGAATATGGCAGGCAGATTGAGCCTCAACCAGCACTTCCCTTTCCAGTGTATCTGGCCACCATGTAAAGATGTTTTGTTTAAAATTCTAATTTAAATCACAAAAGAACACCCTTTCAAAGTGCCAAGTGTGGCCCCTCTGAGTGTAAGATTGGGGAAGGCACCAATATATTTTAATATTTCCGACATTATGACCATAACAAACCTTTCCATTACACTCTTTCCACTTAAAATTAAGATGTTATCACACCTGGTGGGCCTTGAATGATAGGGTTGTCGAGTCACACTTTCAAAAACTAACTAAGGGATGCCTGCTGAATTCACTGATCAATTGTGAAAGTAAAGGAGCAATTCTGTAAAACAAAAAATATTGTAAACACAGCCCACTAACACAAACCAACATCTCTCCTTTTAGCTGTTAACATCTCTATTAGGCTTTCATGCTTTGTTAAAAGCAAGCCTGCTTACCAACATGAATGCATTATGCTAGTGTCGTGAAAGGAAAAATGGATCAGGAACATAGCAGCAATTTTCTGCTGCAAGTTTAAGTAAAGGATGACAGCTATAAATTAGGGGACCCTAGCACAGCTAACCACATGCTTTCCAAGTGTTCTCAGAAAAAGATACACAATATAGCGTAGAAAGAAAACTACAGGATAGTGTAATTCAAATCGTAATTTGGAAATAATATCTTTCTGAATTATTTCCCAATATTACTAAAACAACAACAGACTATCAATCAGTTATGTTATCATAATCCCCAGGGATACCATCCTATGAATAAAAATGAGGAAATGTTGTTTAAAAGCAAGATACTGTCTCTGAAAAAACTTTTTATATCTTGGTTATATGTGCAAATTGATTCTCTCTGAAACATTAAGCAGGTTTATGGGGCATAAATGTGGCCATAGTTATGTACCTATTTTCTGGATAAACTTGACTAGAAATCCTACATATTTGTTCTTTTTTATGTCATAAATTCACACTGAATTATATGTCACTACTGTTATTCAGTAGTGAATAACAGTAGTGACATTCTATTCCTGAAAACGTTTCTTTCATGATGGCAAAGGGCAGATTTTTGTGGGCCATAGGAGACCAACAGATGAGGGAGGGGGGAGGCAGAATTCATGTTCCAACCCCAGTGTATCTGTTCATAGCACTGCTCCTGAACTTGGTCAAGAGTTGACATCCACCTTTCCTCTCCCAACCCCATTCTGCAAGAAATGGCAACTTTGGATCTCTTTGAAATACTTTCCCCAAAACATATCATCCCTGATAAACCAAGTGTATTGTGAATTACCTGAGTGCTATTTTTATTGGTGGAACATTCTCCAGGGATTTAACCTTCTTGAAAAAAGATGCTGTTTTGCCTCATTGACTTTGCACAATGTATTGGTTCTACCAGAAACATTACATTTCAGGTAGCACCCTGGTATTGTCAAGATTATGTGCTGGGGCTTTTTCATGAGTCTAAAACACAGCTGTGACTTCTGGACACATATTCCATGTGTCCCAAGCTAACATCTTGCCTTTCTCACCAAATCTGTTAGTGCTGTGCTGAAAATTCTTTATGCTTTCCCCTACCACCTGACATTTACAAGAAGGTTTGGAGCAAATAGAAGCCCTACCAAAATCATGGAACTGTAAAAGAATTTTCTCCAAAATCTGTGTAAGAGCATGACCTTCCATTATTGTACAAGGTTACTGTACAAGGAAAGCCAGTGTGGTGTAGTGGCCAGAGTGTTGGACTGGGAGTCGGGTTCTAGCCCCCACTTGGCCATGGAAGCTCACTGGGTGACTTTGGGCCAGTCACAGACTACTTTACAGGGTTGTTGCTGTGAGGATAGAAATGGCGAGGATTATGTATGCTGCCCTGGGTTCCTTGGAGGAAAAAAGGCAGGATATATATGTAATAAATAAATAAATAAATAAATAAATAAATAAATAAATACGGTAGCTCTTTCTAAACATTACAATGAAGCAAGCATTTGGTCCTGGTCAGGTCTCTGAAGAACCATGCCAGCCACCTTTCTGTCCAATGCAGCTCTTCAGAAAGCGGCAACAGGGTGGAAAATGCAGCGCCAGAGGAGTAAGTGGGCTGGGTTGTCCTGGGCTGGGTCAGGGAGGAAGACAGATGTGGTAAGCACATTGGCAGGGAGGGGGAGATAAATGGGGCAGCAGGGGTTGAGAAGACTGGCATGGCAGGTAGGGAGACAGATGGATGTGGCAGGGGGAGACAGGACACAGTGGCAACAATAATGGGTGGCAGCACGTGTGCATTGCTACCTCAGGCGGCCAGAAAGCATGTACCAGCACTGCCAGCTTCCTTACTATTCTAGACCTGTAATCTTTAAATGTAAAAAGGGGAGTTCAATGAAACTTGAACGCAGCCCCCCTAACGAGTTTAGAGAGGTTTCATCAAAACTGAATCTTCAACCTAAACTGGAAGCAAACATCTAAACATATAACCCACTAATCGATTCAAAATACATGGTTCCACAAACAAAAAAGGGTTAAGAGGTTCTTTTGTGTGTGGTAGAAAAGCCCACTGTTTTTTTCTTTCCTTTCTCTCTCTATTCCCCCCACCCCCGCACCCTCCAACCTTAAAGAGGCTGGAAATAAAGGCTATATATCTCCCAGATAATCAATGAAGAAGAGACAGGAGTAGAAGACAAATTTCTGGAATTACACAGTTCTCTTTTCTACTGAATATACACCAAGTAAAAATTGGTTCTTCCAGATTAAGACAAGAAGCTAACTAAACTGGGGATAGTTTGATTTTTCTAGAGGACATAAAATCCAAATGACTGAATGTGACTGATTTTCCATTCAGAAATTTCTTGCTACCTCAGATTATGACTTCAACCTTCAAAGTATTCATAATTCCAGGAAGAACAAGACACCTGGCCAAAGAAAGTCTCATAACTACATTAGTTCTGACCTCGATCTTTTAATCAATCATCTCAGAAACATGAAAATAAGAAGTCTCTTGCTATATAAAGACTAAGCTCTGTCAGGTTCAGCTTTTTGTTTCCATCAAATGTTGGAATTTATTAATGCGCATCACCAATTTTTATTAAATTGACTGTTTTGGTGTTAGCTACCTTGAGCATCCCAGAGACGGAACTAAAATTATTATTAGTAGTAGTAGCAGTAGTAGTAACATTTATATACCATATATTTGCTAAAAAGCCATCAAGGCAGTGTACAAAAATTTAAATAAAATCTTAAAGCAATTAAAATAGTAAAACATTAAAATTGCCACATAATTTAAAAGGCTACACTGAAAAGATGCATCTTCACACCCTTTTTAAAAAGCCAAGAGAGTGGGGGTAAATTGCAATCCTTGGGAGAGAGCATTCCAAAGTTTGGGAGAATCACAGAAGAAAATCCTTTCATGCATGACTGACAAATGGGCCTCTGTGGGCAATGGTGTCCTCACCTTAATAACTAGATGGGTCCATAATGAGACAGGCAGTCCTTTAAATAGCAAGGTCCAATGACTTACAGGGCTTTAAATATTAAAATCAAAACCTTGAAACAAGCCTAGAAAACATTTTGTAACCAGAACAGGTATTTCAAGACAGGTGTAATATGATGCCAGTACCATACACTGTTTAGCATCCTAGCTGCTGCATTTTGCACCAACTGAGGCTTCCGTACACTCTTCAGAAGCAGCCCTATGAAGTGTGCATTGAAATAAACAAACATAGATCACATGAGTATCTAAGGCATGGTATTCAAGGCATGTATTAGTTCAGGGTCCAGGAGTAGTCCAAGTGAAGTGTCCAGCACCAGCAACATTGTAGCCACAAATCCCTTTTGTCTCTGCAGCTGCTTTTATGCAAGGATGGAGTGACTAGAGTTCCTTGCTGGTCAGTCTAACCCCTGGAGAAAACCTAGACTGGAGTTGAGAACTCCATCATTCTTCCTACCTTTTCAGCTGGCAACGTTGCCTAGAAGATAGTCTAGGGCATGTCTTTTCCTGGGCCAATTCTGCTTCTGGGCCACTTATCAAAGAATGTTGAGAAGGAGTAGCTATCTTTCCCTGAATGCAATCTTCTGTGAAACCAGGCAGAGATGAATTCCCAGCACCCTGACATTCAATACTTTGACCATGCCCTAAATCAGATTCTTCTGGTATGACAGAAGATTGTGGAAGGCTGGACTCACTGTTTCTGAATTAAGAACATAAAACCCCTGTTTGAACAGACGAAAAACACCGTTTTAGGAAATAAACCAATATTGCCTACTCTGACTTACAGCACTCTACAGGTCTAAGGAGAGACCCGATTCATTTAACTGGAAGGAGATAACTCAATCTGTTTAACTGGAAATAACAATGATTGATCCTTGGATTTCTGCATGCAAAGCAAAGGTTCTACCTATTGATCTATAGGGCCACCTTTTCTGAACACAAGTGATCTAAATCATGGGACTAGAGTGTTCTTGACAGAACATTTGCAATGCCCTTTTAGACATGCAATTCTAGTTGTGCAGCTCTTCAGACTCCAACATCGGTGTACTTTTCAAACTTCATCAATGTATGCCTACTTCATTCCTCAAGGACACTTAAAAGAAATTACTGAATGAAAACGCTCCTGACAAATTCTACTGGTTTTCTCCAGCTTCAACATTTGCCTTTCAGCACTGCCCTCTGCTTTCTCTTCTCTTTAATGTGCCCCTTAAACATTTTGCACAACATACACAGATATGGATTTCAGATTGTTTATATTACCTTATCAGATATTTGCAAAAAATCCAAATAATAATAAAAAAAACTACACTGCATTTTACTTGTACAAAAAGCCAGTAATTTTGTCAAACATAATATTAATTGTCACACTATTCCATGTCTTATTCTTTACACTTAGCATTTTTTCTAGAATCATTCTAGGCACTGAAGAGCCTGTAACTATCTACATCATTTTTATCTCATTACAGATACTTGTGACTCATAGGCATCAACAGTCTGATCCCATACATATTTGTTTATAAGAACGTTTCAGTAACTTCAATGGGGCTTACTTCCAAGTAGTTGTGAATTGGATTGCTGCATGTTTGATTCTTTCAGAAACTGCCTAAGCAGCAGCAAACGGAACTGCAAGAATAAACACATCTGGCATAGCTTGTGACCAAAGTAGATGCTGTCATTTTTCTGGCATCTGTGCTGTAATGGTACATGCTGGATTCTATGCAAATAGCAAAGCCTTCCAAAACACAAAGATAGTGTGGTTCTCATTGCAGATAAAAAGGCCGGAGGAATGACACCCTTTCCTGGGCCTCCAAATAAAATAAGTCCATGATTTTACTATTTCAGATCTCAACTAAAACAATGATTTTCAATTAATATTTACAGTTTATTTTACTAATGAAAGCTTTATTTTCCCCAAGCCTAAATTTTGGACACTAACATAGGGTCTGAAGGTTGCCTAGTTTACAAGAAAAAAAGAATAAAATAAAAAAATAAACACCTTGCCTGAAGCAAGAGATGCAGGAGTTCAGGACTATTCCTTCTGTTGAACATTTTTAACATGAGATAGTTGTGACCGCTTGTTGTAATAGGAAATAGTTCTGACTCTCCTGCAGAGAGAGGATCAAGAAAGGGGCAGATGTTTGAATGTCACATGTGGAACTGCCAGTGGCTAATAGAAGAAAATGCCTACTTCTTTTTAAGTGCAGTTAAAAAAATGTGCACTTACTCACTGCCACATTTGAGGAAAGCATTTCCTAGATGTTTGCAATATGGCATGGCTTGTTGACCAATTGGCTGCAATTAGCCAGATTACTTTGGGTGCCTACTGTTGCCTGGTTAGCCAGTTAAGCAGCTGATGTCATTGGCTAAGCATAAAGTACTGAAATATAAAATTCACATCAGGGCTGTCAGGGGCTGTGAGGCTTAAACCAGAAACATCAGTGTTGGGGATGGGAGCTAACCTGAAGTTTCTCTCATGAAGAGCATGGCCCCAAGAATCAAAGTCATGCCCCAAAAGTTAGGAATACTGTTCTTCCAGGAAATTAATTGAATGGCAGTTAGTGCATGAAGCGGATAAGTTCACGTTTGCTTTGTCAGTACATCTTCAGGTGACAGAGGGCAAGATTGGAAGGCAAAAACTGTGTCACCTTAAAGGCCATTAAACCAGATGGCACATTCAGAAGCTGTTCCAGGCCCCACTGGCATGGGAAAGTTCTGACAGAGAGAGAGCATATTCAGAAGGGTAAATCACTGGATATTTTGCAAAGCCTTTTGTAAAGAATAAACACTTTGGAAAACCAGCAAGAGAAGCAATAAGTAATATTACTCCAGTCTGACTGGCTTGAAAAAATACTAGCACCACCAGCCTAGAACTGTGATGGTGCTATATAAATAAATAAATAATAATAATAATAATAATAATAATAATAATAATAATAATAACAACCTATAAAATAAAATCATAAGAACAGACTAAAGCAGCATAGCACCTCAGTCACCACAGCAGCATTTATATTATAGACACATATGACAAAGTTAGTGAACTGGTTTGCATGACCACCACATCTTATAAGCCACAGCGGGGTGTAGCACCTATGGGTGCCAGGTTGCTGATTCAAGCCCCTGCTGTAGCAGCTTTGTATTACATGCAAAAAAGGTGAGGATTGTTGGGGTGGTTGACCCATGGGCTGTTTTATGATTGGGGTGGCTTGTCAACCAGCCGAACAACCGACATTCACATGCAACAAGAAGCTACGGCGTGCCCCTACCATGCTTGAATATTCAAAATGGCAGTTGCCAACACAACAAAATACCCTGTGGAAAAATCCTCCCACAGTGAGTTCTTGTTAAGTGTGAATTGGACAAGTAGGTATCCACAGAGCCTTGGTTACCTGAGGCTCTTAAGCAGGTCTATGGAGATAGGAGAAACTGTAACAGCACCCTTGTACACCCACCCCAAGCGTTCACCTTTTACCAATCAATATAGGTCTGGAGTTCATCTGACAAATGCAGACAATGCAAAAACCAGTGGAAGCATCAATTGCGAAAATAGCTGAAGGGTGATGTTTAAGCCAAATTAAACAAGAAAAAAACCCAAAGGATTATCAGTATAGAATACCTTTTATTTTAAACAAAAGGTATGTGCTGGATGTGGATGTGCTCCACTTACTGCTCAGTTTTGTTTCACTTTTCAGACAAATAAAGTATGGCTATGAATACCCTTAAAATTTGATAATGTGACAGTATTCTTTTATCTAGCAATGATTTTATAAACATAATTTATAAAATGGACATCTTTAAATACACAGCTGCCCTTGAAAATCAGCCTAAGTTTCAAAGACCATTTCATGTCAATAGTTGAATATTCTCCCTACCCCAGTGTCTACTGAGAAAGTTCTGTGAACTCATCATGAATACTTCCTCCACACAAAATAACACAGCTGTATTCATTTATAAAACAAAAACGGCACTGTAGGAAAATATGCTGCTCTTCATTCTGGTGCGTTATCAGTCCAACAAAAGGGTAATGTTAAAAATGGAAGGCATGCTCTCTAGAAAGGTCAAACACTTCTTGAATTAATTCTCTCACTTAGATGGAGAAAACTAAACTTATCACAATGTCTTCATCGTCACTGCAAATTAACAATGACAACAGCAGCAATGTGACAGGATCCTGCAACTAGGCCCTGATATAGGAACCAGTTAAACAGCCAATGAAAACTTTAAGATTATTAAGTAAACATAATATATGCCAATTGCCAGTCAAAAGCATGATCAGTCAAGGTGTGTTTGCACAACTTTTTTTCCTCTGTAAAGAGATAACTTTTTGTCATCTTGTGATATTCATGCGCATTCCTGTTTATAAATGGTTTAACACATCTCTACGTCATAAATACAGGTGAGCTATGTACATGCTGCGAAGACACGGATACAAGGCAGAGTAAAGTACACCCCACCCCACCCTTAATGTCCAATTTCAGATCTTGGGAGAGAACAGAAGGCCTGCTACGCAGATACAGTTTCCATATATCAGACTTTGGCCTAAAACCTCGTGGAATTAAACCACTTCTCTAGGCAGATTATTCATTGAGATATCAGTTTGGGTAAGGAAACCACACTCTTTCCTCTTAAGCCATCTGAGCATGCGAGTCAATAGAATACCCAAAATGGAAAGCACATGCCAAAGGAGGTCTAGCAGTGGCAGTATGTGGGAGCCATGTTGAGTCAGTGCTAGTATTAACCTTTAAAGCCCAAAGCAACTTGGGACCAGGTTACCTTGAAGATCTTTTTCTCCTACATATAGCTACCTGACCATAGGATAATCTTCTAAGATTCTTCTCCAAGTGCTCCTGCTAAATGTATGTTTGTGCTCAAAGCTGAACTGAAGCTTAAGTAAGCAATCATTTTGAAGACAGCTCCAGTGGTCCTACTGCACCTTAACTTGCAGATTTAACAAAGCTTCAAAGCTGCAAGAGAAACGAGTTGTAGATTGAAAGGGCGGAAGTGACAGGTTGCAAATCATCAGGGGAATTCTAAATTGAAGGACTGCCTTCCAAATGCCCTTGGTATCAATCTGTGAAATTAGTTAAAATAGCATCAGATACATTCTGAAAATTAATTATCTAATTCTTGAGCTAATTATGCATCTACAGATAATTGCAGGTTCATTAGAAGCATAAATGTTAGGAAGACATTACCTTATAATAGAGACTTCACAGTAAGGGAGCTTAATTTCACCAGTTTGCTTTACAGCTTCCTTTTTATCTAGGGCTTACAACTCAACTTGTTGTCCAGCAACAACTCCCAAGACCTGGCTAGCAAGTAGGACCAGAGCCAAAATACAACAGTGCCTCTAATCCGTCTCAGCCTGGCATTCCAGAAGGATACGATGGTATTCTGGAGGCATTTAGAATTGTATCAATAGCCTCTGAGAACTCCTGCAGAACAACAGGGGTATATCCCCACTATCCATTTTCCAGCATAGGTCATCCATCAAGGCAACTAATGCTGTTTCAATACAAAAACTAGGTCTGAACTCAGATTGGAAAGAGCCAAATAATCAGTTTCCACCAAGGCAACCTAGGTTTTGAATGTTCAGCCACATACTCAAATACATTGCTTAAAAATGACAAACTGAAAATTAGGCAGTCTTATTCAGGATGGAAAGGTGTAATTACATTGCTAGTAGTAGTAGTAAAATAAAGTCCTACAACCATTTCCTGCTCCATACAGCTGGAACAGTACCTTCCTTTAGGGAAACATTTACAACCTCAACCACCCGAATGATCAGTCCTGCTTGAGCTGCCTTGATAAAATATGCGACACTGAAGACAGTAAGAAACTAAAGCAAAACAAAACATACTATCTTCTTCAATTTCAAGTTTAGTTAATTAAGTATACACTTTTGCTTCTTCCTAAACAAAAGGGCTCGAATTGACACCAAAAGAAATGATTTGATACAATTTCTTTCCTCTCCCTCCCTCCAAAAATAATTTATTCCAAGGGCACTAAACTTAATTGTTTTGGGAAATGGAACAAGAATATATCTGCAAGAAAAAACAAATAAGTAGTTAATCACCCAGAGAATAGAGTGAGGGGAAGAGGACAGACTACTGGCTTCATTATATTGAAGTGAACTATTATCACTATCAGCTGAGCTACTGCAACATCACAGATGCTTTTATAATGTTCATGGACAGGGAGATTTTAAATTAATTCACAGCAATCTGGGCTAAATTCTTATGCCACTGCAACCCTGCACAAAGGAATGAAATGAATAGAATTGTGCTAAATGAAATGAACAGGACTTAATGTGCACGTAAGTGGGTGTAGGACTGCAGATTAATTTAAATCAAGAACGCTGGGGGGCTCAATGAATCCTCAGCATATAGCAATACACTTTGCACATATGTAAGAGGATTTTTGAGGCTAAGGTTTCAGGACTCTTTCTAGAAATGTTCTGAATATCCCATTACTTGTAAAAGTAAAATTTGCTAGATAAACTAATGTATTTATAGTGCATTATATGGGGAACATCTGGCCTTTCATATTAAAATAGGAGCATTGCTAATTACTTTTGCCATGCTACCTGCTTAAAATCAAACCAACATTTGTTATTTAAGGAACATCTGGAAATATCTCATCAGGCTTCTGTTCTGTGCTACCATTTCTGTCAAAATATGACTCAAGTAAACATCACCACAGACTGTGTACAGAAAGCAAGAACAATCTCTCTTTGCCTTTAGGGTGGAAACCTCTCACCTTATTTACTTTCTTCACGCCCAAAAAAGGATACAGTTCATTATTACTGCTGGAACATGTTAGGCAATATCTATCTCATATACCAAATGCAGAAGTATATCAACTGGCCTAGAATGCTAGAAACCTCAAAAGAAAGGCACAGGGATTGTTAAGGCACAGCTGAACCTTGAAACTCAAGGGCTGGATGAATAGGTCCGCACACACATAAAATGAATGTTGAAAAGGCCAGCAGTAAAATCATGTTATTGGCTAGCTGGGATAAGCTGTCATGCGCTTTTGTGAGAAGCAGCAAAAACAAGCAGAAGAGGACATAATCCTGAGGGCTTATTGTATAAAATGTAATCAAGAAAGGAATAGTGGCTTTCTTAATATTAGTAGCATTATGTGGGGTATTAGACCAACATTCTAGCCTAATTGCACCACAGTTGTTCCCATATGCAGGTGGAAATACCTATATATCTGTGAAGTTTATACCCTTTACTATTTAAGGAGGAACTCACAAGCATCTCTGAAAGCATGAATGATTATAAGAATCCACCATTTAGAAGCTAAAAGGAACTTAATATCTGTGTTTTTAGAGTCTGAAAAAACACCTAGCTCAATAATTTTATCGAGGTCTGGAATTCACAAGACCTGTGGTCTAATTTTTCAGAAATACTATTTATTGTCCTCCTATTGCTTTCTGTTTTGCAGAAGGTACAGATGCTCAGTATCTGTGTCAGGTCAATGACATATTTTAATGGCATCAGAGTCTATGATAAAAGACTGAAAAATCACAACAGGATTCCTCCTAAGAAGGATGAACATAGAAATACTGCATAGTATAAGTAAACACAAAGGCATAATAACCCAATTTATATTTTCCTTAAAAGTGAGATGGAGAGTTGCTTTTAAACTTAACTTAAAATATCCTAACAACTTCTATTCTGTAGGAACATTTGGTACTTAAAAAAGGAAAATAAATGTTTATGGAAATTTCACCTCTAAACCATTTAAGTCAGAGTCACCATAGCTGTGCAGATGAATCCAGAATTACCTCCAGAATGCAGACCTTCTTCTGGGAAAAACTTTCTTCCCCATCCAGTGCAGACTATTTTGCTTCTCCCAGAATGCATGAGCTGCCAATAATTGACTTTGGTTTTATCTGAAATTTCAGCTCATATTAACATACTATTTTGTTGTAACAGGAAGCCCTGTCTTGCTTAATATTATTAGCACCACTTTATTCCACCTGACCCCCCTCTAGAACCAATCCTAGTCTCACAGCGATTTACATGAAGTATTTGAGAGATTTTTTTTTTAACTTCAGACTTCATGAGATCCAGTCTTAACATACATAGAACAAAAACAACGCAAAGATATTCCGATTGCTGTTTTATGCTGTTTCAAGTTAGTGGTTGCCCTTGGATACGTAATTCCCTTTGACCATAGCTTCCTTACCAGAGAACCAGGCACAAGAAACCACATTTCATTGAGTTTTATGGTAGGGAGATGTTACATAGGAGTTAGGTATTAACAGTACTTAATTATTAATAAGGAGCAAATATCATACACATGGGCCACAAGTACAGGCCCAAATGCAGAAAGCAAATACTCTGCTAGTCAGAGAGCAAATAAAAGCCCATTTATACAATCAACTGAATCAAGAGGTAAAGCTTTTTCTACATGACACTACTTCATGCCACAGGTTCTCCATGAAAAACATTCCCAGCATATATAGAAAAAAAATATTATGTCAGTGGAAAGGTTAGGCTGAATCTTTTCTCTATTACATGCTAATTTTCTGATAACATTTTAAAAGTGGAGAAAGGTTACTCCATTTCTGCTATTTCTTTAAGTGCTCCCCAATGCATATTAAGATTGTTAATATGTCACTCTCTAAAATAAGTCTCTAATAATGCTGTGTCTTAAATTACAGTAATATTGAGAAAGTGACACTTGTTCCATGGTCACTAGCACAGTTTTAATCATACATACATGCCTAGTGTTGATGAACCTATTCATGTAAGTATCTTATGTCTGATGATCAGTTTTCTATTTTGATTATGAATAGTAATTTGGGCTGAAAAGCTACAGCTTGAATATGCATTTAATTTATATGTTAATTTCCCAGTGTGAATGTTCTTTAAATAAAATGTAATGAAACTAGAATTAAGATGTGAATGCCTTCAACTTTCACTGCTGAAGTAAATGGAAATGTTGCTTTTGAATTCAGTAAGACAGCCATCTGCTGTTCAGACAAGCAACTTACTGTTACGATGAGAGTGCTACAGAATTGTTATCCTTTAAATCAAATAGTAATTTCTGTAGGGAGTCATGCAAAATGGTCTGACCACATGGTAATACAAAGTGCAAGAAGGAAACATCTCCCACTGTCACCAGAGAACCAGGACAGATACCTTATGGCAATACCATTGGCAATTTCACCTGCAACTGATCCTTCTCTTTTCAGCTTTCTTAGCATTGTTCTATCATTAGGTCATCACACTGGCTTTGATTGCCAAATTTAACCCTCTTTTCTCCTTCTGCCTTGCAGAGAGGGAACAGAAGGAAGTCTGTAGTGAAACACATTGTTGCTGCTTTAAAAAAAATCAGAGAAGCAAAAAAGAATAATACATTTCAGCTAGAAAATAGTACAAAGCTTTTAATGAAACAGATCTCCCAACATTTCTCTTCCATTTATCTTCCAGTGCTTGGGAAGAGTAATTAAAATAATTTTTTTTTAAAAAAGAACATTGTATTGTATTTCTTTATTTACAGTCAACAGACCAATATAAAACAAGAAGATACACCATTATATAAAACAGTACAAAGTAAGGATAAAAAAGAGGGAGTGTTACAAAACCGCTAAAGATACTAGATTGTTATATATTCCAAATACTAACATATTCCAAGACTGAAGGGAAGTACCTGGATAATTTGTTTGATTTTCAAGTCTGTCCAGTATAATTGTAATTTTGAAAAAGAAATTTGGAACAAGTTTGACTTATTCACCATCATTTTCAATATTTGCAAACAAATGGCAACCTATATCTATTTAAACTGACCCTTCTATAGAAGTGAAGGCCTGCATAATTTTAACATGGTTAAAAGCTTGGATAATATCACTCCTCTGCTATTAATGCAGAAAGTGGGATGTGCTCTGATCAGAAGTGTTAAACTTAGAATAAGTCTCCTGATGATTTAAGCTTATTTGCACATGAGCTTAGATTTGGATGTTCCTTGGGAGTGGATATACCTTATGGCAAAACTTCCCCCCCTTTCCCTTTGAAAGCTTTACTCTGAGAATTGTCCATAAGAAATGAATGACCTAGAACAGGGATGGGGAACCTCTAGCCCATAGAGGTTTCCTTTCTAGCCCACCAGGCCTCCTTGAATTCCTCCAGGATGCACTGCTTGGTCTCTAATCCCCACCCCCTGGAGAGCTTTCCATTAATATTTCTGATCTGTAATCAGAGATAGCAGTGGGGATTCCCTTGTGCACTGCTAGGGAGAGCAAGGGAATCCCAGCTGTTACCTCCAAACACAATTTGGAGAGAACAGTGGGGACTCTGGCCGCAGGAGATGGGGCTCCTCCTCCCAGTGCCAGCTGGCTCTATTTGTACATGCATGCCCCGTCCCCAGGGAGAATGCAGCACAGGCAGGGCAGCATCAACCAGGTAGTGACTGAAGCACCCCTCAATCTTATTCAACTCTATTTCTCATAGTTTGAATAAGGACAACATTTTGTTTCCTCCTCACACTACATATGTTAATTGGCTCACCATTGAAACAATGTCTCGGTTGTCACCCAACAAGGCTTTGTGAATGTTAACTTTTAAAGTAATTATCACAGTTTGTACTTTCTGCATTTCAATTCCTTCTTAAACACAGTTTACATCTCCCCGTCCCCCATTACACGTATTTAAATATGCCAATTTGAGGTTAATACTCATCCATCTGAGGAAGTGCAGTGTCCATGAAAGCTTATGTCAGAATTTTTATTTTACTTTTTAAGGTGCCACAAGACTCTTTGCTGGTTTAAGTAGGGATTGTATTTCTAAATGTTGAAGGAAACAGGAGAATAAAGGCTGAACAATGGTACTTAAGGTGTTGCAAGACTTAGAACCCTGTGGTTGGGTGCGCCCTAACAAATCACTTCTTGACACCTCCTGCCATCAAGAGCAGCTAAAGAAAACCAGACACTACCTCAGTAAAGAAAGAAAGAAAAAAGCTTAGCATTATGTCCAAGTGTTTGTAGGTTTCTGATCCCTGGCTTGTTTAGAAGAGACAAGCCAGAAGTCCCACCTCAGATGTAATGCTAAGTTTTTACTTTCCAGTTACTTTATGGTTACTTTACCCACCCCTGCTGGTGGGAGGAGCCAAGCAGGAACTATCAGGCAGGGTGTGTGAGTGTGCTGCTCATGAATGATAAGCCAGGATTCCCCAGAATTTTTTTTTTACATGCAAACACAGTCAATTGACTGGAAATTGAGCCAAAATAGGCCATTCCTTGAATCCATCACTACAATGTTGAAGAATGTGAGCAACATGGGCATGGAGTACAGGGAATATGGTACCATCAAGAGAACATCACATACGCAATCAAGTTAGAATTTCCACACACAGCACGTATGCAAAGATGGTACCTTCTTGAAAACATTATCATTCATTATCACCTGCTTTTTATTTACAAACTTGAAGGTTTTTATATGGCCTGACCAAATGCATGTTTCTAAATCTGAAACCAATGACCGACCTGTACTAGCACATGATGGCATGTAAATTTTGCATGCCTATTAGCACAGCTTCCCAATGAATATACAGTCATTTTTGAGGAGCCCTCCCTTATATTCATGTCAGGGGTGCAACATGGAAGGGTAGGGCAGGGTGGAAAAATTATCACTTTGGGTAATCCTAAATTTCAATATATGTGAACATTATTCTACCCACAGTTCAATCTTACCTATTTTCTGAATTGTTCACTACTATTAGTATTCTATTTTTGAACCTGAAAGAGGGTGTCACTATTTAATAGATCTGCTGACTGGTCTGTTTTTCTGCTTACTGGCTCTATTTCAGTACAATGCATCAGTAGGACCAGCCTAGCCCAAATGCAGCTTTTAATTTCATGCTATCTACATTAACAATTGCCCTTTCATAGTTAGAAAGTATAGGTCAGATTGGTCATGAGAATCTCTCTTATGTCCATAGTCATTGAAGAGAGACATGACGTGAGATTCATAAAAGATACACACATAGGTTTCACATAGGTTTATAAAAATGAGAATGTAATAAAATTCAATTATTAAAACAAACAAAAATAGTAAAATGCAGAGTTATTTTTCCCCTTCTAGAAACAGAAAAAATGCGACCAATTACCAGATCATACTTAAAAAAAAATTTTTTTTAAAAAAAAGAACATACATACTTGATTGCCAAAAAGGCTGGGGTGGCTCAAAAAGCTGAAAAAGGAGGTGTCAAGAATGCATCTGGAGAAGCTATTCCATAGCCAGGATGCCACTGCCAAGGCCTTCTCCCTAGTAGCTACTAAGCTCAATTCCCATGGCAGGGCACACATCTCTGAAGAGGATCTTAAGGTCCAGGTAGATTTATGTGGAAGACGACAATCTTTTAAGTAAACCAATCCCAAGCAATTATGGGCTTTCAAGCAGGAAACGGGAACATGAGTACCTCCAGATGTTGTTAGACGATGACTGCCATTATTCCTGGCTGCTGGCCAACACTGATAGATGTTGGGAGTCCAAGAACATCTGGATGACCACAGGTTCCCACTTCTTGGGCCTGGAAACAGACTGGGAGGCAGTGCAGCTGATAAAACACCTGTGTAATATGTTCAATACACCCAGTCAGTAAACTAGCAGCCCTACTTGGATCAACTGCAGTTTTCAGACCATTTTTAAAGAAAGCCCCACATACAAAGCATTGCAAGAATCTAAATGGGGGGCTGCAGCAACAGTAGATATAGAAATAATTCAGTACACCAGATTTTGAGGAGACATAAATGACAGAGTCAAGTACAAAGTTCTTCATTTAGGAAAAAGAAATCAAATGTTCAAATTGAAATTGACCGGAAACTGAATGAGTCAGTAATGTGATACAAAAATGGCAAATGCAAGTTTAGGTTGCATCAACAGAAGTATAGTTTCTATGTCACAAGAGGAATAGTTCCACTCAAACCTCACCTTGAATACTGTGTCCAGTTCTGGACACAATACTTTTAAGGATTTGGATGAAATTGGAATAAGTTCAGTGAAGGACAATGAAGATAATCAGGGGACTGGAACTAAGTCCTATGAGGGAAGGAACTGGGTATGTTTAATCTTGAAAAGACTCAGGGGGGTTATTGTGTGACCACTAGAGATGTGAAGGCCTGGGGGCGGGAGGGAAAAATTCAGACCCCCACCCCCATTTTCCCCCAAAGCCTTTTTTTTGTTTTGTTCTTCCAAAAAAATGGGGGGAAATGAAGAAAAATGGTGTATGGTATGTTTTATTTTAGCATGATGAATAAAATGTTTAAGACAAGGTGTTCATATATTTACTTCTTCAAATGATTTCTAAAAACCATGTACAGTATAAGATTATTACAACATCTGTGCACTGAGGGCAAGCAAACTGAGACTACAACTCTCAAATGCAAGAGCAAGATGCATTTCTGCTTCTAGGGGGGCACTGCCAATGAAGCAGAGACTGAAACCAATAGTGATAGCTATAGCTCAGAAAGTGAGTCTGATTAAATTTCATGCATATTCATGGAATCTTGGACCACCACC
Organism: Elgaria multicarinata webbii; assembly: GCF_023053635.1. Classification (NCBI taxonomy): domain Eukaryota; kingdom Metazoa; phylum Chordata; class Lepidosauria; order Squamata; family Anguidae; genus Elgaria; species Elgaria multicarinata. The sequence goes on along the minus strand of NC_086178.1, from coordinate 75,992,694 downwards.
CCTTTTTCTCAGTTCTTTTTATGGGAATGGGTGCTTTATGTCTGCTTGACACTGTGGAGGACTAGCAGGGACATAATTTTTTGTCTATAGTGCATGTCATCATTGGGGGGGTTAGGGCAAGATGTCATCAATAGACAGATGACAACCAGCTATATTTCTGTTACAACTGAATCAGGTGTGGCCATGCATAACCTGAATCAGTGCTTGGATGCAGTGGTAAGCTGGATGAGGGCCAACCAACTGAAACTGAATCCTGTAAGATGGAGGCTCTGTGGGTGGGTGGTTCCCAAGTACAAGAGTTTGGTAATTTACTTGTCCTGGATGAGGTCGCTCTTCCCCCATAGGGACAGGCAAGTAGACCGGGTGAGGTCTTGGATTCATCTCTGTCTCTTGAGGTCCAAATGACCTTGGTGACGAAGAGTCCCTATTACCATCTTAGGCTGGCATGACAGCTACAACCATTCCTCAACAGGGATAGCTTAGCCACAATTATCCATTCATTGGTAACCTCAAAACAGGACTATTCTAATGCACTTTATGTGGACTAAGCTTGGGGTTGGTTCAGAAGCTACAACTAATGCAGAATGCAGCAGCTGAATTGCACATATGACTCCTATGCTGGAAGCTCTGCACTGGTTGCCAATTATAAGGTCCTAAACTGTTCAGGACCAGGTTACTGGAAAGACTGCCTTCTTCTGTATCGGCCACCCCAGTCTTTTACATTCTGAGGAGAAGAGCTTGCAGACAATTTCAATGCCACAATAGCCAGTAACAGATTTATGTTTGTTTTATGTAGGAACCAATTCCCAGTGTGTACAGGCAAAATGTATCAGTAAATTGTAACCACAATATATGATGCTTTGCTGTTATTCATAGACTCAGAATTGGAAGGTGCCTTCCTGGCCATCTAGTCCAACCCCCTTCTTGATGCAGGAAATCCAGAACTAGAGCAGTCCCAACAAATTGCTGTCCATTTTGAAGATCTCCAGTAAGTGAGATCCCCTGCCCTGGGTATTTGGTTCCATTGCCTAACTAGCAGCTCTTACTGTTTAAGAAGTTTGGAACAAAGGTGAACATAACTTTCAATCTGTTTCATTTTTTTTCTTTGCAGAGTATACATTATAGAATTATTAGGTTTTATTGCAAATACACACTATTTGACAGAGGGGTAATCAGTAACAACATTTCTTTAAAAATAAGCTAAGATGACATTACAAAAAGTATTCTGCCAGGAGAAACACAAGTTTAAACAATATATGTATTCAGACAAAATATATGTATTCCAGGCAATTAGCACAATAAAACTGGCCTTGTGCAAATAATACTTCTATTCCAAACAGAATGTAAAATAATGTGCTTTAAGATAGTATATTTTATTTATGAGGCTTTAGACTAAAGGGCAGCCAACTTCAGTCTAAGCTGCAGAAATGATTTTCAAAATCAATAGTGGAACTGTGACCAAGGAACAATGCTTTGCTCACCACAAAATGAAATCTTTCACATTTAGCTACAATTGCTTCTCAAAAGGCTCTTTGTGTGCTAGAGCAACAAGATACAAGCCGTATTCCCTACAGGCCATATTTTAGAGCCTGTATAAGAATCTGTAAGCAAGCCATCTTGTGTCAATATGAAACCCATGTGGGCAATGAATTGAAGAGACCTATAATCAAATACTTATGCACAGTGGGTAGCAATTTATTTTTCAAAGCATATTCCTTTACGCAACACCCGTCAGGCCAAACTGGATGTGTCATTAAATGTGTCTTTGCATTTAATGTGCAGGTTTTTAATAATAATAATAATAATACGGGAATTAACATCTGCTGGGTGTGTGTGAATATTATCAGGATCTCAGCAGGTGGGGGATGGGAATTAAACTCTTTCCTCCCCTGCTGTGGTCCTAAAGAAAATCCCTCCTGTGAATATGGCATTGGCAGGGAAACCCTATTGGCACAAATGGGTGATTTTCTGCCAATGCATATCCCAACTTCAGGGGACAGCTCTTCCCTTAGGACCACAGTAAGGAAAGAAAGGGTTAAATTCCTCTCCCCCCCCACCTGCTGCAGCAGTGATAAATATTAGCTCCCCACCTAATGCTATTTGCATTTTTTTAAACTGTGCTCATTAAATGTCATGTCTAGTGCAGTGCTTATTTACGAAGCACTCCAGTATCCTCCAGCTGTAGACTGTATCCATAAATGGTTAACATGTGTGTTAACTGATATTACACTTGCTGATGTGCATTGAATCTGGCCCTACTAGCGTCATGTGCATCTTTCACTATTAATGGGTTAGCAACATTTTCTTGCTGGCAAGAAAAAGAATACTGTTTCCTTACATAGCCATTGTGCAGGCAGAAACTGCATACACATCTTGGACACTGAGAGCCAAGCTACACATTATGCTCAACACATATCATTTAGCTGGGGCTTGCCTTTTGGTTTACTCTACTGTAACAACACATGGCCCCAATTTGAATCAGGAGGAGCACCCTCCAGAAGACAAAGATTAAACCTTGCCCCCTACTCCCTGCCCCTGTACCTGCAGGAGGGTTAACATAAGGGTGTGAACTGCATCTGCTTCAGTTACATGCTCCACAACTCGAGTAATGTGTAGTTTGGCTCTAAAAACTTCTGCTCTCATCTTTAGAAAAATCGTTTATAAGTTGCCACCAATTGGCTGATCCAATTAATACTTCTTTTCTAATTAAAGTCAATTCATTTTTTTTATAAATCAGACTTCACAATGCATAATCCTGTAGTAGAGGCCTACTGTATAAATTTGTACTACTGTTACGTTGCACCTCTTTTTTAAAAAACTTACAGTACCACAAACCTTTTTTAAGGACAGATACCACTGCACAGGAATAGATCTCTTCCCAGAATAAACCCTACCTCCCAATGAACTTATTTTATTTATCTCGTCACAATAACTCTGTAACCATAAACTAGCTCATCACCAACAACTCACAAAGGCTTTGAGCCCTATTTTCAAATTATTTTAAAAAGAGGGTCAAGGTTACACAAGATGGCCTGCTAATGAATGACAAAGATAATAGGATAGAAGGAATCTGTCAGATTCTTAAATACCCACTTCAAGAACATGTGCTATTTTCTTCTTGTAATAAATATCAAGCAAAAGATTGGTATGTTAGATAACGTGAGGAACTTATTCTAACCATGATGACGTCCACCAACAAATATTTATAGGTGCTCGTAGGTAGCTCTACCCATGATTGTAGTTTAAAACATGCATCATAAGTAAACAAAACAAAATCACAACTTCAAATAAGCACAGTATCATGAGACAGAGTTGCAGCTATGACATGGGGAAATGTATAATAATTTACCCTCAAAACACTGAGCACATAACTGTTAGTGAAGATATAATTGACCTGTGATTTCAACATTAACAGTATACAATACTGCTGCTACAATTCCACTAGTTCCATGGTACCTGCAGGACCTACTGCTAGCACAATAAGAACTAGCACTTCTGAAAGCAGCCGCAGAAATGAGCAGTGACACTCACTCCCAAAACAGGCCAGGCCAGCAAAGCTTCTGCAAACTCTGCTGACCTGCCGCATTCTGTTCTTCCAGACTAGGAGAATGACCCAGACAAGGGTCACTGAGCAGAAGGAGAGACTTCCCCCCACCCAATGCAGGGAGAACCCGTTCTTATCTCCTATCACAATTAAGAATACTTTAAAGACATTTCAACTTTAAACACCCTGCTCTTTAAATTTAATTATTTTTTAAAAAGAGAATGGATTATTTAAACCAGTCACAAAAGGAGGTGTGGAAATCTGAGGGTTGTGTTTTAAAAGTCCCTTGCCCCATATCGTATTCTGTGGCTTATGACTGAGCTGACATGCAAAGAATTGGCCTGCATCTTGTATGCCTAAAAGATGTTGCACTAGGACTTACTTCTGAGCAGATATGCAAACAACTGAACTGTGTAAGACGCAAGCAGGGTACAAGCACAACTGCAGATTCTTGCACAGTTGTGGAAAACATGAATCTGGTCTTGAGAAAAATGAAACAGCAGCAAATACTAGAGCAAACTATGCAATTACTTTTGTTATTTTGAGATTGAATCCAATTTGCACTTCTAAGGAACAACCTAAACATTCTATCTAGCAGGCATGTGGTGGAGCTACACCCGCTAGGTTTTTTTTTACCCCCATGTAAGCAACTGAAATCAGGACTGCAGTGCTCAGGTTTTTTTAAAAAAAACTCTTTCCCCCACCCCAGCCTTTTTTACATGAAATTCCACCCATTTAAAAAAGAGGGGGGAGGCTGGGAGGCTCTTGTCATTGTTCCTTGGCATGCATTGGGAATTCAAGCTAACATTGCCTAGTTTAAACTCCTACATGTTCCCTAAGCTACCATGCTCAGCTGAGCTTTAGCTTTCTTTTGAAAATAAGGCAGACAATATTTATTACAAAACCCAATCAGTGACTATACACCAACATTTCCCAAACCAGGAGCCCTCCAGATGTATTAGACATCATCCCCAACCTGTATGCTGGCTGAGAATGTAGAGGACTCAAACACATCTGGAGAGCAACAAATTGGTAAACACTACACTATTATAGGTGCTTGCTGTCCCAGCAACACTAACCCAAGGAATCCCATGGGTTAGAACACATAGCAAAGATTGCTGTGACTGCTCTCAATCCTTCTAAAGCTTTTATATGTCCTATACCAAACAAATACTCACCTAATTCACCAAGCATATATGAGACCAGGAATGACAAATGTGTGGCCTTCCGGATGTTGTTTTATTGAAACTCCCATCATATCTCACCATAGCTATGTTCCCTAAGGTTAATGAGAGTTGCAGCCGTACAGCATCTGGAAGACCACACATTTTCCACTCTGTACTGATCAACACAGTCAAACATTATCATATCGTTTTTATTTATAATACTTTTAGATCGCTTAATATATTAAAATCCCTATGTAGATCATATTAAAATACAGCATAATATGAAAGCAAAATTAAAAATACATAATTTGAAACATTTGAACAGATGAATTTGGCTATGTGAACTGATCCCTTGTTACTGGATTTTTTCCAAAGAGAAAATGAGACCATACTACACTGGTTATTCAGTAAGAAAATTTCCACATGTTTTGTAGAAAATCAACACTCTGAATTACAGCACTGGTCAAATGCTTTCAGTATAGAAAGAACAAGATCCAAGCTTGACCAGAAATCGTACTAAACATCCTAAGGCTCTTACTCTTTGTAATATAGGAACTAAATGCCAGGAACCGAAGTCACTACAAATTCTTAACAGGGTACTAAAGATGCATTAAGTGCCTAACTACACAGAATGTGTACTTCTGTGATCATGTTTTGTAGCAGTTCTTCTCCCCTAAACTTTTTTTTAAAATGCAGTGTAGCCTTCTCTGCTCAATTTGAGCAGAGAAACACTGGGTAAATGCTGTTTAACCATTTCTTGCTAGCCATTTGTCTACCCAAAATCCTCCCCCTGCCCAGAGGAAAAAGATAAAATATCCCTGAATCTTCCCCACCTCAGGTAGAAAAGCATCTTGGAATGGTGGTTGAGAAGACACATGGTTGATAAGTGAATAAATAATTACAGCCCTCCCCTGCACCCAACTAGTCCTCTGTACAACCTGATGCCACCTGCATCTTCTTTTTTCTTTTCTTTTCTTTAAAGAAGTGAATAGATACACTGATAGATACCTCCAGTATCAGAGGCAGTAAGCCTATATACACCAGTTGCTAGAAACATAGGTGAGAGGGCTCCATTGCACCCATATCCTGCTTGTTGGTCCCTGGTCGACAGCTGGTTGGCCACTTTATTAACAGAGTGCTGGACTAGATGGACCCTTAGTCTGATCCAGCATGGCTCTTATGTTCTTATGCTTCATACGCTTTTATTCTTAATTCAAATCCAGATAGTCCAGAGCTACTGCCATTATAAATTTAATGGAAGTTGTTAGGACTGCAATCCTAGACATGCTTACCTGGGACAAAGCCCCAATGAACATAGTGGGGTGCACCTTGAATAAACATGCACAGGCTGCACAGAGTATAAAATAATCCCCCATGCTCTCTGGTTGGCTGGATATATACACTAAGATTATAACTGTCATTCTCCTACCAAGATTCCTCATGCCATCCACATTTTCAACATTATCACCACCACCATTATCACACATTTTTCCTTTCCTGCATATTAGGGCTGCACAGAGAAGAGGGGCTCTTCAATACTTTCCCTTATACCTTTCACAAATTAGTGCCTCATCTTGTCAATGCTTGACCCAGAAACAAAATGAAGCAATAATATTACAGTGCTAAAAGTAAGCTCCCATGAACATAAAATCTTGGATAAGTCTGTGCCAAAGGTACTGTCTGGTACGGTACCATTTGCCCTTCTGCAATCCAACCATACAGAAAAAGTAACAAGGCAATACTGTCCACAAAAGCAAACACATGCTAGATAAACCCAGCAGGGGTGCCACAAGACTTAATTGAATTAATCTGTCATTTTGATACCCTTAAGTGTCATATACTATTCAATAAGAAAAAATCATTACATGTGGAGTTCAGGCAATTTAAACTCCAGGATGCAATCAAATGCAAAACTGAGTCATTTTTGTCTTCAGCAGCCAGCACAATAGTCTTAACTTTGCTCTGCAACACGAGATTGTAAAATAAATATAGTCACATAAACCATTCATTGATTGGGCACCACATTGCAAATTTACAAGTAGAAAGATAAAATGCTGGTTTAAAATTACATACTCATTACCGCTCCCACCCAAAACTGAAATTGAAACCATGCATTGCAAGATATCTAGCAAAAGCCGCTACCAAGTTTCTTGCTGTGTATAATCTCCTGGTTGGGTTAAAGGTTACTCTAACAAACATTAGAAACATACAATTCTCATAAATTCAGAGAAAAGTTCAAAAGCTCCCACCACCACATATTGCTTAACACTAGAGCTGGTTCAGACATTTGTAGACTGTCTGAAGACTTCAAGTGGTCTTAGAGCAGGCTTCCTCAACCTGGTTGCCTCCAAATGTTTTGAATGACAGCTCCCAGCATGATCGGCCATGCTGGCTGGGGCTGATGGGAATTAGTCCAAAACATCTGGAGGGCACCTGGGTAGGGAAAGCTATCCTAGGGACACAACTCAATGGAAGAAAGAAGTATTGTCTGACAGTCACCAATTTCCAGCAGCAATTGTTATGAGTGTAGTAGCTGACATATATGCCACACATCACTACATGGCCATATCTGTAGCTTGACTAGGCCAGATGTTACTTTCTCCACACAGCTGTAACTCTAAAGACCTTTGGGAATGCTCTTTGTGAAGTCACTTTCAAAAAGAGTCGGAAGAGAGTCGGCTTGGGACCGCAATACCTGATGGAACGCCTCTCCCGACATGAACCTACCCGTACACTGCGCTCAACATCTAAGGTCCTCCTCCGAGTGCCTACTCCGAGGGAAGCTCGGAGGATGGCAACAAGGGAGAGGGCCTTTTTAGTGGTGGCCCCCCGACTGTGGAATGATCTCCCTGACGAGGCTCGCCTGTTGCCAACGTTGTTATCTTTTCGGCGCCAGGTCAAGACTTTTCTCTTCTCCCAGGCATTTTAACAGCATTTAACAACGTTAAGTTTGGTTTTAATGGACCCCAGAATTGTTGTTTTTAAATGGATACTGTTGTTTTTATATTGTATTTTATGTTTTTGATGGTTTTTAAATTTTGTATACTTTTAATGTTTACCACTTTTAATTGTTGTAAACCGCCCAGAGAGCTTCAGCTGTGGGGCGGTATATAAATGTAATAAAATAAATAAATAAATAAATAAACTGTTCCTGAAGGCAGCTCTCCATTGGGGATAAAAAGGAAATGATTCGGTTCACATTTTAATGAAAAATTACCCAACTTTGCACCTTCAAACCACTACAGTCTAATCCACACCAGCCGTTTATTCCAGAATAGTATCAAAGTCATCCCTACCATGACACATGAAACACAGCTGATCTCGCGGTGATCTAGGGACGAGCCCTCAGTTTTCCCAGGATATGGATGACAGCTTTTGCCCAGGTTTTTTCCCTGCTTTCGCAAAAACCCCAAGGTGCACAGCTGGTGTGCCCTCCCCTCATGAAGCTGTTCCTGTTCCTCCAGGCAACCAGCTGTGCAGAGTGAGCCCATGGGTATCAGATGAGAGCATTGTTGACACGTTCTTGGGTCTTTCAGCACTGAATGTGTCTTGCGCAAGAGTCAGGAGTCATAAAAAAAGAAAAATGGCCCAGAATGGCTCTCCTTAAATTGTGGGCAAACTCGCTGCTGTGTGCCCTGTGAGGGAAGATCGCTGAAGCAGAAAACTTTGCGATCATCCTTCCCCACTCTTGAAAGGGGTCTAGGTGTATATGAGCCCTATGTCAACCAAACCTCAGTTATCCTTTTAAAAAATGCATTTATCTAAATTTTGCAATGGAGTTCTCCAATCAAAAAATGCATACAAAATATGAATATTAGGGGAAATATTGTTTACAAATGCATTACATTAAGGGAATTGCTTGCAAAAATGTATGTATTACAAAAATGCTTATTAATTTTCATGTGAACTTAAAATAGAAATTTCAAAGGTCAGGGTGGACTGAAGTTATGACTGAACAAATTCTCTGAGTTTGAGATGAACCAGATTTACGACTGGAAAAATGAAAAACTGAGAAAACTAACATGGACAGATTCATCCATTTCTATGGTACATGTTATGAGAAATGCAGAAAACAGCATCCCTAGTCAAGCTCCATGACATACAGTAAACTTACCCCATATACTGCCATAGTTGCACTATGCATTTCCCAGGCCCTGTTCCATATAACTGGCTACATAACTGAAATGTATAACATTGTGGTGTCACATAATCAGTTTTACTACTCATTACTAAGGGGAGAACAATATGAGGCTACTGTTTTCAACAGAAGCCCCATGCAGTTCTCTCTGTTTGATTCTGACTTTACAGTCCTCAAACATGTGGGATCTGAAGACAGAAAATTAATAAGGGGGCCCAGACACATGTACTGGATGTGTTACATTTGCAAAATAATCAATTTTGATCCAGTGTGAATTCTGTAAGCCAATGTGGTCTCGTGGGCAATATTCTGAAAAGGATATGGGCACCACAGATTCAGCCTAACCCACCAACTGGCCTCGGGCATTAATCTACTTATTTTCAACCTCAAACACCCATCTACAAAATGGGAAGAATTATGATCAACCCTTAGATCAGTGGCAATCCAGATGTTGTTAGACTTCAACCCCCATCAGCTCCAATACTACGGCCAATAGTCAGGAATAATGGGATCTGAAGTACAGCAACATTTGGAAGGCCACAAGTTTCCCATCTTTGCCTTAGATGAAGGAGTACTATAAAGTGCTTTGCATACTAGAATGCTACAAAATGGTTGTGGACAGGTTTCAGGTTTTGGGGATCTTCTGTGTTTTTTACTAGAACTGGATTCAGGTGCAAATTGTATACATTTAGAATTGAAGAATTCTGAGCACAGGAATTTGTTCTGAGTACCAGAACTAAATTGGGTTCCAAGCCAAAACCAACTCCTGGTTACGCCCAGCTTTTTTTCATTTCAGTAGAGTTAATTGGAGAGGAGTCATTTTGTTGTTGCTGTTGAAATCAAACAACTGAGAGTCAGAAATACTTGTCAGTCAGTAGACTGGAACATCATCCATGTATGTACCAGTAGGTCTTAATGTAGCATGCTTATCCTGAAGCATACTTATCCGAGAGTGAATTGTACTGAAATTACTAGGATTTATGAATTCTGAGTAAATGTGTTTACATTGCAAGATTGTCTTAAGAAACATGTTATTTCTTTATCACAGAGATTGACAGAGTATACATTATTCCTAGAAAATTGCAACAAAGCAATCCATAAACAATTTAGATGATTCTCTCTTTAAATGACTAAAGATCTAGCAGTATTAAATCCCCATTCCAACTGGCACTTGCTTGCACCTCAGGTTTCTCAAATCCAGGCTAAAGCACACTGTTATTTGTTTGAGAAAACCAATTCCACAAATCAATGTAACGATTTTAACACCTGACTCAATACCATCTAGAGGTGAAAAAACCAACTAAAGCATATCAAAGAGACATTTAGAGCAGACTCCATTATTGCCATGAGCTAAACATAATTTGCATAAGAGAACTGCTTACTATGTAAAAGATGCATGGCTATGTTAATTCGTTTCAATTAAAAATCCAACTACTGAAACACTGAGCTATAAGCTTTACTACAGAGATACCTTGAATAAGTATTTTTGTTCTAAGCCCCCTCCCCGGTTTAATCCAAGTGCTAATATTGGATGGTATGGATACAATACTGCTTTTTTCCTGGCCACATTTATGGTACTAGTTTCTCTTTGAGAAGTGCCCAGAATTAGAAAAACACACTACACTGGAGTCAGCATTCATTCCAAATCCTCCAGACCTTGGAACTGAGATAGTACAGTGGCTATGGGTGCAAGCATTAAGCTAGGAATTCCTTAGCTCAAATTTTACTAAGGCTGAAATGCTAAACACACTTACTAGGGAGTATGTATGCACCATTGAACAAAGTCAGATGTACTCCTGAATAAACATGTATAGGATTGTGCTGTAAGTGCCTTTAAGCTAGTCACTAGATCCGTTTCAGTGTCTCTGTCATCATCTTCACTATTGCATGGGGACAACAGTGACCTAACTTACAGGGTTGTTGTAGAGATTACCAAAATAAACATATACAAAACACTTTGAACACTCAAAAGTGGTATGTAAAAGGCTAAGTATTGATGCCTTAACTGCACCAGATACCAATGGTTACATTTCAGTGTATATTTATTGCAAAATTGTTTACCTCCCTCCCCACCATCCTGATTTTACAACTACGGTTGCTAGCAATGGCTGGGAAAAACAGGGATGTGTGGAGACATAGCGCGACCCTCTTAAAGGCATTTCTTAACATTTTCTTGTCAAGTGATGAGAGCAGCTAGAGTACCAGGTAGAAAATACCCTTCCAGCTACCCTTCCAACTTGAGCAGCAGAGCTTTAATTTACCACCACCACCACCCCCTTTCTCCCCCCCCCCCCTCCGCCTCATAAAATCGACTCTCCTGCATTTTATTCCCATGCAGCCTGCGACTTTTTCTCCACCTGCTTGGCTTATCTCCTTCATGGCGCTTTCTTTGCAAAAGGAAATGCCATTTCCGCCTCGGTCACCCCTCACCTCCCTCCCTCCCCCCTACCCCACCCGACCTCACGGGCAGCGAGCCAAAGCAAGCAGAGGCAACCGTGGGGCAGAGCGCCTCAGCCACTTCTCCCCCTCCCTCCACCCCTTAACCAGAGGCACGGTCAGCCCCTGGTTCCAATCCTCCTCCTCTCACAGGAGAGCCAGAGGAGCCCCTTTGCGCCTAAGGGGAGGCGCCTGCCCAATCCATGCCCTTGTGCAGCTCGGGACCGGGTGTGAAGAAACCAGCCCGCTCTGCCCTGCTGCTGCTGCTGACTCCAACCGCCCGGCGGCTCTGCAGAAAAACAGCCCGGGGCTGACATTACTCCGGGCAGTGAGAGGAGCGCTGAGACGGCGGCAGCAACAGCCTCTGCTTTGCCGGCTGGCTTCGTGCCCTGTCGCCCGCTGCCTTCCTCCGCTTACCTTCGGGGGACTCGCCCAGTTCGGCTCGTCAAGGCGCGCTGGCTCCTCATGCCCTCCTTGCACCGCCGCTTGCGAACTGAGGCGGCGGCGGCGGCAGCAGTAGCAAGCAGGGGACGCCCTGGCATTCGCCCTGCCCGCCGCGGCTGCAGGGATCTCGCTCGCAGCCACGCAGGAAATCTCCTCGGTTCGCCCTCGCCTCCCTCCCTTCTTGTGTGCAGCAGTAATTCGGAGGCGGCGCCTGCCGAGTGCGGGAGCCGCCTGCTGTCGGAGAGGAGAAATGGCGGCTGCAGATACCTCTGTCGTCCACCCACCCCCCCATCACCCCGCCGCGATTGGAAGCACGTGGGAATCAGTAGTCTTTTCACACCCGAGACGCGGGGTGTGTATTGCCGCACTTAACGGGGGACCCTCTTCTAATCTTTTACTCTACAGAACCACCTCTCTCTTTCATGTTGTTGTTACCAGACACAAAGGAAGGCAGGGCTTCTGTACTTTCCGTGGTTGTATGAAAGGAGGTTTTTGGACAGGTGTAGCTTGTCTTGCAGGGATAAGAGAAGCTGTTCTGTTTGACTGAAATTCTCTCATCTGTGCAAATAGCAAAACTAACTAACGGAACACTGCCCCACTTTGTACCCGTGTGTGTTCACCACTCTTGTGTCTTGTCTGATCCTCTCTGGACTGGCCCTACCGTTAGGCAGAGGGAGAGGGCTACCTCAGGTAGCAGATTTGGGGTGTCATGCAAAAGCAGCAAAATTGCTAGTTATTTAATTTGTTGTTCTTGTACTTTTATTTCCAGAGGGGGGGGAGGAGCTTGTGGATTTCTCTCCCTTGGGTGTCAAAATAATGTGGCCAGCCTTGATGGGGGAAAGGAGGAGCCATTTGATTCTCTGCCTCCAGCAGCAGAATTTCTCGAGCCAGCCCTGCTCTCTTTGTCTCTCTATATTTCCCCTTCATCATCATCTTCCTTTTAAAAAATAATAATCAAAAGTTGAAAATTACTGGTGTGACCCACTGGCATTACTGGTCCTGACCCAACAGCTGAAGACCAATGGACTAAGAACCACTAGATGGAGGAGACAAAACCTGGAAGAAAGGATGGGAAGGTTTAGAAATAAAAATGAATTAGTTGTTTTGTTCCCATGATATTAGGGATGCTTCACACTTCCACCAATGTTATAGTGTATGTGCATTTGCATGTTTTTGTGGTTTTTAATTTTTGTATATTGTTTTTAAGTGTTTTTATCTTATGTGAACTGCCCAGAGAGCTTTGGCTATGGGGTGGTATACAGATGCAATAAATAAATAAATAAATGTTCTGTGCAGGAATTTGTAGGGAGCCCACATATAGAGAATGTGAGAATTGCATACATGCAGTTTCTGCTGTGTATAATTGTGAGGGACATCATTGTAATTGCCCTCTCTCTTGCAGCCTGTGCATATACACCAAACATTGTGGCGGTATATTTGTCAACACAGGTTTCCTACAAATGCCATCCATCCATGAAGAAATTTGGTAAACTTAGATTAGAAATGATGTGGGTGAATTGATTTGTTGTCTTTTGTACATACTATACCAATTCCTACTTTCTTTCACCAATGGAAGTAGGAGCTACCAAAAAGTGGCCAGCAATGACTTGTGACTATGCAAGAAAGCTGACTTGGGAGTATTGGCTCAGTATGATCCTGTTCAGACGACACACTAAGAGCTTTATCACACCAGCGTTATACTGTGCAATCACTGCGAATTGCATGCAAAGGACTCAGAAGTTTTCCACCTTATAATCTGCTTTGATTGTGAAGTACTCCCATGCATTCTGCCTTAATTGTGTTATAAAGCCAAAAGATTCGCTGTATTTAGCCACTAGTTTTTGAGCGTACCTTCCGAGCCGCCGCTGGGGCGCAGGAGCAGGATTTTAAACAAATGCTTACATCTGTGTAAGCTTTAAAGATAAAGGCACCAAAATTGGCACAGTAATAGATATTAGGGAGAACTTTAAGCATACCAAATTTGAATTGGATTGGGTCATCCGTTGATTTTTAATTTTTTTTTTTTACATTTCCACCCTTAAACTCACTTCCTGGTATGCAAAGGATCGCTGCCTCTCTGTAGCAAAAACTACAACAATGGTGAAAGCTTAGCGCTATGGGGATAATTCGAGAGAAGTAGGTACGTGGGATGAAGCTATAAGCTATGGTTGTTAAGCATTTTTAACTAAACATTATGCTTAGCATGTCATGAGAACTATGACTTAGCATATCATGTAAACCATTCCTAACAGTGGTGGCTACATAAACACAGTTTAAACATGCACAGTAACCATTTGTTGCAAAAAGGTTAGTGACCTAGCCATGGCTTAGCATGTTGTCTGAACATGCCCTGTATAGCAGTAGTAAAAAAAAAGAAAGATTCCATGTTAGGCATTGTTGAGAAATGAATGGGGGGCAGAGAATCCAGTATAATAAAGCCTTTATATAATGGGAGGGACGCATTAAGAATATTGTTTGTAGTTCTTGGTTGCTTCACCTCAAAAATGAAATCTTCTAGCTGGAAAAGATGTGGAAAAAGGACAAACAATTTATCACAAGGAAAGAGCATCTTCCTTATCTGAAAAGGCTAATGTTTAGGAAATGATTCACTAAAGAGTCAGGGAAATGATTGCAGTTTATAAAATTATGAATGGTGTGGGGAAGTGAGTAGAGAAAATATTTCTTCCCCTTCCATAAAACAAGAACCTAGGTTGCAGAGTACAAATAATTGGCAGTCGAATCTTTAAGCTAGTTTCACACTTAGAAACACTGAAGTATATTTAGCTTGGCAAGCTCCCAGCGTGGGATTTGTTTCAGAGGAAATGTAGCTGAGGTCTCCCCAGGTCTGCAAAAATAGAGATGAGGCACATAAAAAAAAAACTTAGCTATTTCATGTTGTTGTTTTCTGGGGGTTGGGAAGAGACGATCCGGGGCACTTCCACACGTCGTACTAAGGCTGCTTCCATGCGGCCCCAGTGCGACCCCAAAGCAATCGTGTAACTTGCCTGGAGAAGTGACGAGGAACAGGCGTCCTTGCCACCGCCGCCGCCGCCACCCACCTACCTCCTTGACAGCCGGGACGGAGAGCTCAGCGGAAGAAGGCGGGGTGGAGAGCGGAAGAAGCTCTCCACCCCGCCTTCTTCTGCTGAGCTCTCCGAGCCAGCCGGCGAGGAGGGAGTTGGGTGGCAGCGGCAGCAAGGACGCCTCTTCCTCGTCTCTTTTACAGGCAAGCTACACGATCGTTTTCGGGGTGCACTGGGGGCGGATGGAAGCACCCTGAGTACGACGTGTGGAATCCCCCCTAATCAGATAGGCTTCTGTCTGTGCCTATCTGATTGCAGATTCTGCATGTGCAAACAAATGGCAGTTCTTAACACATTGGCCTGGTTCAAACAACACGCTAAACCATGCTGCTTAATAGGGATGTGCTCTGCTTCTAATTGGACCGGCGAATTAGAAGCAGAGCGGGGTGCTTCGCCTCCCCTTAAGGCGGAGGTAAAGAGGATTGGGGGGCCGGTGGAGCGTGGCGAAGAGGATCGAGGTGAAGGTGGATCCTTCGCCTCGATCCGGAGCTCCACCGGAAAGGTAAGTGGGGTTTACCGGGCCCTGCCGCTGTCGACCATGCGGCGACAGCGGCAGGGCCCGGTAAACCCCCCCTCCTCTCCCTTACCTGCCTCCGTCCGCGGTCCGTCGGCTTCTTCAATTGAGCCCGTGGTTCAACCAGGAAGTCTAGGCCGCACTTGCGGCCCAGACTTCCTGGTTGAACCGCGGGCTCAATTGAAAACGCCGACGGACTGTGGACGGAAGCAGGTAAGGCCCCCCTCCCCCTTGGTCCCTTACCGGGCTCTGCCGCCGTCGCCGCACGGGCGGCGACGGCGGCAGGGCCCGGTAACCCACCCCCCCGCCCTCCTCTCCCAGCCTTACCTGGCACCACTCCCCTCCACTGCGGAGCTCCGATTCGGAGCAGGAGCTCCATGGTGAAGAGGAGCAGAGTATGGGCAGAGCAGCGCGAAGCAGGCCGATCCGAAATTTTTGGATCGGCCCGTGGGGCAGAGCGGGGGGTCCGTGCACACCCCTTAACCACAAAATGGTTTAGCATGTTGTCTGAACCAGGCCATTGTTGAATTCATGGTGGTGTCAGGAGGTGTAAAGTTGAGGAGATTTAATTCTACCTTCCCTTCCAGACACTGGAATGATACAAAAGACTGTGCCTACATGAAAGCTTGAGTAGAGGATGATGGATGGAGGGCTTCTTTGGTCAGAAAAGGAGGATTCTAAAGAAGAAACAGGAAGCTGAGGCTTGTTACAGGCTATTAGCTAAAACAGCTTAAAATGGGATTTGACGAATTCACTTAGAATGAATCTATTAATGAGTCATGATAGCTAAATGAAACCTCCATTTTCAGATGCAGTACACCAGATGCTGGGGGGAAATAGTTGGGCAGGACAATAGCATTCATGCCCTGTTCTCAGCCTTCCTTCCTGGAGGCATTTGGTTTGCCACTACAGGAAACAGAGTGCTGAACCAGATGGATTCCTTTGTCTGATCCTTCAGGTTTCTTACGTTCAGAAGTCTTAATTCCACTTCTCAAGCCTGCCAGAGCAGTACCAGCACCTTACCATCTAAAATACTGTCCATTCACAATGGCCCAATTCAGAAGACACCTTAAACCATGGTGGTTAAGGCTTTTTTGTTAACACCATGGTTTAAGGTCTCTTCTGAACAAGGCCAATGTCCAATTATTTAAGGATGCTAATTAACCTGTGCTCATGAAACACAGGATCAATCATATGGGTGTGATCACAACCATTAAAAAGTTTTCCGACTTAAAAATGAAGAAACATGTTTTAATATATTCTTGGTTGATGCCCTGATCTTGTACAGTCATTTATCATCCATTTCAAATCTAGCTCATCCTGAAGAACATCACATAGTTAAGGTTTAAAGCAATCACAACTGTGAAAAGTTCCATTTCTTTTATGCATATCTTTTATATTGCTCATATTTAAGCAATATAAAAAATGACATTGCTGAATATGTTCAAGAAAATTAGCACAATTTGTCCATTAGCCCATGAAACACACTATCTGCTGTTTTAAAAATAAACATCTCATCTTTAGCTTTCAAGAAAAAAATGTGTGGAAAGCTGATTGCTTCTGCAAACTATTTTCTTTTCCTGATAAAACATTGTTAAAGAGGTAGCAAGGTACTGAGACAAATTAACTGAATATTCAGTGATACCTATAGCCTATTTCTGAGGCCTAGTTTATAAAAGAAGTGGGCCATGGGTAAAGCACTTACACATGTAAATGTTTTTTGAACACTGTCATTTTCAAATGCTTACCTTGCATCTCAGACTACACATGTGTATTGTTAGCACATGAACAATTGGCAGCCTAGCTGGGTGTGCTGCTAGTATGCTAATACTCAAGCAAACAATGTATTTGAATGGAAATGGATATGCTTTGAATATTCACAGAAAGTAGTGTTTTGTCTGTCACACACATCATATGTTTAATCTCAGGCTTGGGCAAGCTGTGACATTCCATATGTCATTTATTTATTTATTTATTTATTTATTACATTTTTATACTGCCCAATAGCCAAAGCTCTCTGGGCGGTTCACAAAAATTAAAACCATAATAGAACAACCAACAGGTTAAAAGCACAAATACAAAATACAGTATAAAAAGCACAACCAGGATAAAAACCACACAGCAAAATTGATATAAGATTAAAATACAGAGTTAGAACAGTAAAATTTAAATTTAAGTTAAAATTAAGTGTTAAAATACTGAGAGAATAAAAAGGTCTTCAGCTGGCGATGAAAGGAGTACAGTGTAGGCGCCAGGCGGACCTCTCTGGGGAGCTCATTCCACAACCGGGGTGCCACAGCGGACAAAGCCCTCCTCCTAGTAGCCACCTGCCTCACTTCCTTTGGCAGGGGCTCACGGAGAAGGGCCCCTGTAGATGATCTTAAGGTCCGGGCAGGTACATATGGGAGGACGCGTTCCTTCAGATAACCTGGCCCCAAACCGTTTAGGGCTTTAAATGTCAATACGAACACTTTGAATTGGGCCCGGACCTGGACTGGCAGCCAATGAAGTTGGAAAAGGACTGGCGTAATGTGATCTCGCCGGCCAGCCCCTGTTAGTAAACGGGCTGCCCTATTTTGTACCAGCTGAAGCTTCCGGACCGTTTTCAAAGGCAACCCCACGTATAACGCATTGCAGTAATCCAAATGAGAGGTTATCAGAGTATGGATAACTGTAGCTAGGCTATCTCTGGGCTTCAATGTCATTGGGCTTCAACTTCCGTCAGGCCCAGTCAGCATGGCCAGTTATTAGGGATGATAGTTGTGTCCAGCAGCATCTGGGAGAACACAGGTTGCTCACTTCTGTTAGCCCTTTGAATTTATTTACCATATGTGCTAGCCCAATCACATGCAGAGCTAGCACAGCCTTCCCCAATTTGGTGTCCTCCAGATATTTTGGGCTTCAACTTCCATCTGCCTCAGCCAGCATGGCCAATGATCACAAATGCATGGGAACTGTCATCCAAAACATTGTGCTGTAAGGAATTGAAAATCAATTCCTTGATTTTGCTCCTCTAACTGCTTTTATTTTGTAGTGGTGGTGGTGGGCAGGTGCTAACTTAAGCCTGAAAATCTAGGTATATATTACAATATGAGTCTAGGATGTACTATTGTTAATACCTGACAACGTGTTTCATAACAGATGGCATATATCTTGTGTTGCACAAAATGTAAAGAGTCCAATACATTACTACTAAGAGTTTTTCAAGACACACCCAAAATAGTTTTTTTTAATGTGCGATGAGTCATATACAGTATATGTGATGGTGTAGTGCATTTATGACTTCTTTATTCTGATAGTTGTGGGATGAACTAAATAAACCATTTGTTGCCATGCCAATAAAATCTTGATATTATGCAAGGTATTATTTTCTATCCATATGTATGATATCACCACCCACACATATCCTGTGAGCAACCTTATTTATTATGCATATTTGAAATTCTTTACTACATCATTGAAATGCAGCAGCCATATAAGATTTTGTACTGCATGTTGCAGAAGTATTCCAGTAACTCTGATTGCTATCAGATGACCTGGTGTTTGCTTGTATACTGTGCCTGCTAAAAGTATAAACTGGGGTAAATGGCACGTTCCTGGGGCAGGGGGAGGGGATTTTCACCAGAAACATGGTGTGAGGCAAACAGGTTTAAAATAGGCTCCCCACTCTGTGACCTCAATCCTGACTGGGCTGACATGCAGTTGATATTTACGTTTTAAAAACTAGACACATTAATTGCAATTATACAATTAGAGTCTCATCTAGTCTGGCCCTAATGCTGGCCAAATCTACAAGGCTGATTTCAGTGGGTTTTAAAAGCACGCAAATTAATTATTATTTTTCATCACTACAATTTGCATGTCAACTAATGTTATTTATTTGTGTATTTGTCCCAATGGTTTGACATGCCAAAAAGTTTTAAAACATAGAAAGTCCCAGGATTTCACATGCTGTGGAGCAAGTTTCACCTACTACGCATTTCTGGGAGTTTTCATATGTAAATTGATAGCTGAATTTTTCTTTTTCATCATGTTCCTAATAAAGCCTTGAAACAACTCATTAATTTCATTGATGCCTGCGGTGTCATCTGATCGCTGGACTAAACATACCCATCCCCCCACCCCCTGCAATGTAGCATAGCAGCTAGATTTTATTCCCTTGAACAACGAAGAGATTTAAATGAAGAAGCAATTCAACCTCTACAGGCAAATCTACTGCCTACAACCAACTTACATTGCTAAAAAATTCAGAACGGGAAGTTGAAGCACAATAGGAGTAATACTACAAATGGCTTTATTCCTCATCATCTGTAAGCAGGTATTTGCAGCAACTGTAGTGGCCTGAGAGTCAGATAAAGCTATTTAAACAACAACAACAACAATGTACCCAAGGCCACCAAAAGTTATTTGTAAGGCACATATCAAAACCAAGACTCCAGGAAGCATTAGCTTCACCAATAATTCTTTCTAAACAGATTAAACATACACATAATTGCAGTATCATGAAATCCTCTAAAGTCATGATCTGTTGTGTGTCGTTTCATGAAACAGACAGTTCTGGATCAAAACAAAACAATTTCAAATTAGGGGCCAGGATGAGAAGGCATAGCTCCCCTGGCGCATAGCAGCTAGGCGTAGCAGGGCCAGACAGACTGACTGGGCCTCCAGGATGGCTGGCATACTGATTTTTAGTGGCTGGATGCATGTCTCAGTAGTAAATTAGAGGTATGGTTACTGTTTCAGTTAGGGTTGAGAAGGCATTGCTTCCCTGCAAGAACTAGGGCTGCAGAAGAGATTAGCAGAGCCGGACAGACAAAATGGGCCATCATGACAAGGTGTATACTGACTTTTAGGGGCTGGAGGAGCATCTCAGTGGTAAATCAAAGTTAGGGTTAAAGCTCAAGTTAGGGTTAGGGTTGAGGAGCCACAGTTTTCCAGGAATGAACCAGGTTCCTGTAAAAGCCTAGCAGGGCCGGACAGACTAAGTTGTTCTCCAGGATGGCTTGCATACTGACTTTCAGTGGCTGCAAGAAAGTTTCAGTGATAAATTAGGTTTAGGGTTAAAAGTCAAGTTAATGTTGAGCAACAACAGCTTCCCGGGAATGAATGGGGGCCATGGAAGAGGCTAGTAGGGCCAGACTGACTGAGTGGGCTGGAAGGATGGCTTGGATACTGACCTATGGTAGCTGGAGGAATGTCTCAGGGATAAATTAGGGTTAGGGTCAATCCTCAGGTTGAGTGGACCTCCAGGATCTCTTTCATACTGTCTTTTTGTTGCCGGAAGCTTGTCTCAGTGGTAAATTAGGGTTTTGATTAATGCCAAAACCTTCACCAGTGTCATGCAATTTCTGCACTTATTTCTGCTCCCATTTTTTGCATAAAAATGCACATTTTTATGTACCTTCCTTTTTCATATGTAGTCTGATTCTGACACTGGGAGAATCACAGAATGAATGAACAAAAGTTTATGGAAAGACAGAATAACTCTCTGGGGGTGGGAGGATGCTATCTTACACATAGAAGACCAGTTTTAAAAATGAGCATAAAGGTTAGAAACAGGATTTTAAAAAAGTAAAACTGAGAATCTTAGGATATTGACAGTGCAGTGTTATATTTGCTTATTCAAAAATAAGTTCAATTGAGTTTACTCCTGGGAAACTGGCTATAAAATTGCAGCCTAAATTTTGTACTGGATACCAAATCCCACACTTCCTTTAGAGTTCTGACAGGCCATAGCTAGACCAGGCCTATATCCTGGGATCATCCCGGGATCATCCCTGTGCATCCAAATGACACACGGGATCCCGGGAGCAGGCAGGGATGACCCCTCCATTTGCCTGGGATAATCTTTAGGTCTAGCTAAGGCCTGTAACTCAGAGCAGATTCACTGCCCCATTGACAATGGAGTCACCAGCCTCTACTGGCACTAACTCCAGCTGCATAAATGCAGTCCTGGTCACCACCAAAACCTGGGCACAATCAAATCATTTATTTCATTATGGAAACCTTGAAGCTCTTTACTCATCATGATTGGAGTGTTTTTCTTTTCACTGTGGTAACACTTTTACTGGAGACCAAAGTTCAGCTATTTTACATCTTTATTACCCTTGCTGTTAGTCCAAAGTTTATGGGCATATGTTTCTGCCAACACAGATACCAGCAACAGAACCCCATTCTCCAGCAGCAGAAGTTAAGTCTCTGATTCCTGAATTTCTCATTAAAAGATCTGAAGAATCGAGAGTGGGGGGGACTTACTTCATTTCAGGAAACCACTTTTCTGTCTAACAAAATGCCATCCAAGCGAAAATCCATGATGTTTGCTTCTGCTTTTTTCACCAGTGTCTGCTCCTTTGTGATAGTTTGCTTTGTTCTTGCAACCAAAAACTGGGTCTCAAGTAAAATTTACTACACTGGCAACAATTCAACTGGGATGACAACAATTACATATGGACTGTTTGAAGGCGTTTGCTCAATTATGGCGGACCTTAATGCACCAGAAGGTTCTTTCCAAGGTAATTGACAACTGCAGTGGATGTATAGCTATTGTTGGGAGTAGTTTGGTTTACTATAGTCTTTCTGTTTAGGTATTATGAACTGCAAGGGCATGACTTTAATTTGTTTATACACTTGTTACTTTTATGAAAGACTTTTATGTTACTTTTATGAAAGAGTATCAGCAGGAGGCAACGAGCAATAAAATAAAAATAAAACACAAATGTTTTAGAAGAAAACCTTTAACATTTATTTAAAAAACCGTTAGTCCAGGTGCACAAAAACTACTATTACTAATGTACCTCATTGATATAGCAAAACCTAATAACAAAAACATTGTAGAAAAGGAAGAGAAGAGAGAAAAATATACACCACTGACCATGGAAGTTAAAGAACTGCCACAATTATCCTGTTAGTCATATCAGTCACTGGCATCACTTCAAAAAACTATACAGAAAACCTTCAGATACTGGGCCTACCAGAATACATCCATACCAACATCCAGAAAGCAGTCATACTTAAAACGTGCTTAATTGTCAGAAAATACCTGAGCCAGTAAAAGTAGGCATAATCTGGCAAAGCCTGTCATATCTGTCTAGAAAAATTGCCACAAGCGAGAAAAGAGATAATAATAATTAGCCATCTAATTTTGGGGGTTACATTATATGTAATATGCATTTTTGTAATTTCATCATGGGCACATCTGAGGCAATGATAAATGCACATTTCATTGGGATCTACAAATAGAAGTTTCTCTAATTTCCCTTAGACTAAAATATAATGTTAGCATTCATTCATTTTTCCTGAGTTCTGTTGTTCACATAACTAGATGACTTTGTGGGAGGAAACTAGCTAGAATATAATCAGATTCAGAATTGTTTCAAGATTGCCATCAAAATGCCATCAAATTGCCATCAAAATTTCTTCTTTTGGATGCAATCCTCACATATATAGGGCTCATAAATCCCACTGTCAAATAAAAGTTTCTGCCTTTGCTTCCTGCACACCAGGGGGTGTCCTTGGCTTGGGCACTGATGTAGATAGGCACACTAGGGCGTGTGCCCCAGATCTTTTTGAGCTACCACCAGTGACATCATTGGCCTTAAGACCAGCCTACCTCTTCCCTTTGATCTCAGTAACCTTCTGCTGACTAGGGCCAGATCTACACCAAACAAGATATAGCACTATGAAAGCAGTATATGGTATGTGTCAATGGGCCCCAACAGTTGACAGTACACTTCAATACTGCTATAAAGCAGTAGTGTGGCTCCTGGCTCTTATATACTGCTTTAATACCGCTTTCATAGTGCTATATCCTGCTTGGTGTAGATCTGGCCCAGGAGACCTTAAGATTCACTCCCTTAGCAGACCAATAGGAGTGTAGCATGAAGGCAGCAGCCTTCTAAATTATAGAAAATGATAAAGTGCACTACCACCTTTTCTTCCACAGTCTGCTCACTGGTTTTTTCCCCCCCTATCCCTAAATTTCTTCTCTTACATGTCCACTGCTGGGTGCTTGCTTGCAATGAAAGTTTGAAGAGGAAGGGAAAGGACAGAAAGAGCTTCTTTTGAAATATTATTATTTTACACAGAATTTGATTTTACTGCCTGAAACTGGAATTGTGGCTTATGCAAGTGGCTTCAGCACAAAAAATGAATTAAGGCCTTAGCTAGACCTAAGGTTTATCCCGGGATCGTCCTGGGGTCATCCCTGTTCATGTAAAAGACACACAGGATATCCTGGGAGCAGGCAGGGATGACCCCAGGACGATCCCGGGATAAACCTTAGGTCTAGCTAAGGCCTTAATTAATTCCTTTTTTGTGCTGAAGCCACTTGCATAAGCCACAATTCCAGTTTCAGGCAATAAAATCAATTTTTCTCTGCTGTGGCACCCCGGCTGTGGAATGAGCTCCCCAGAGAGGTCCACCTGGCGCCTACACTGTACTCCTGTCGTCGCCAGCTGAAGACCTTTTTATTCTCTCAGTATTTTAACACTTAATTTTAACTTAAATTTAAATTTTACTGTTCTAACTCTGTATTTTAATCTTATATCAATTTTTGCTGTGTGGTTTTATCATGGTTGTGCTTGGTGTTTTTAGACTGTTGGTTGTTTTATTATGGTTTTAATTTTTGTGAACCGCCTAGAGAGCTTCAGCTATTGGGTGGTATAAAAATGTAATAAATAAAAATAAAAATAAATAATAATAAACCTTAGGTCTAGCTAAGGCCTAAGTCTCCAGAAACACCCCCTTCACATTTAACAACCACCACATAGCTGCAGGCAGCAGATCATACCAAAGGTATACCAAAAGGAGGGTTAGAACATCACATTCCAGGAAGTGCTGGAGGGGTTGCATGCAGAGTGCCTCATGGCTCTTAGAGCAGGTTCAGAAGTTTCAATAAGTTTAATGATTTGAAAAAAAAAAAAAGCAGGGGGGGGGGGAACCCTCAGCCACCTTTTCAGCCATTCATCCAGCCACCATTTTATTTCTATACAGTACATTGCCCAACAAAGATGCAAAATATGCCTGAATCACAATGGCTTGCTTTTATGTTTTATTTAGTTATTAGTTATTAATTAAATTGGTATCCTGACTTTCCACTACATGGTGCTCCCATTTATAATGGGTTTCTCATTATATCACCTATCAAAAATGTGTCTTAATATTAAGTAGGACCTCTCATTGAGCCCTCTTTAAGGCATGTATAATAATCTGCGTGTTCATAAATTTCATCTCATGTTGAGGAAATGCTATTTTGCATTGATGTGACAGTATATTTTAGCTTCCCACATAAATCCATTTTAAAGACCCAATGTTTGCTTTTCTAAAGTTTGGATTCCTTTATCCAAGAACTGCTTCCCCCCCACCCCAATACCGGATATTCCAAAACTTGCAATATCAAAATAGGTAGATCGACACAAATAGCTGTTTTGTTGGGGGTAGGGGTGGGGAGGGAAATATCGTAATTTAAGAAATGGTATAAACCAACCTTCTGCAGCATGGCACTCTCCAGATGCATTGGACTACCATTCCCAGAACCCCCAGCCAGCTCTGCTTTGCTGCCTGGGGGATTCTGGGAATTGCATTCTGACACATCTGGAGGTACCAGCTTTTGGAAGGCTGGTATACCCTTTGACAAAATAGCAATGATACTGCTTCATAGGTCTGTTCATGGGTATTTGCCAAGTCAGTTAAATGGAACTTCCATGCTCAAAGGCAGTATACCTGCTAATATAAGAAGATAAGAACAAGCACCAGGGGGAGTTCGTTATATTCATCTCCTGCTTGGGAGTACATAGAAGCATCTGGCTGACACTATTGGAAACAGTTCACTGGACTAGATGGAACAGTCTGATCCAGCATATCAGTTCTTATGTCCCATTATTTTATAATATTTTTACATACTATGAAAGTTGCAAAACTCCTTTTGCTATGCACTACAACCCAGTGTTTTGCCCTGGACAGTGATTTCTCATGTAGAATTTCTGAGAATAGAGAACACCTGCTGATGATGGAGCAGCTTCAGCATGAAAGTAGAATATGCTGCAAAACTCTGTGGTGTGAATTAGACAGGTGCCATCATACAGCCACAGCAATTCTTGAGCTGGAAGGAATTTGCTGGCAAGAGCAATTTCCTTGTATAGTAAAAGGTCAAT
The DNA here is from genome assembly GCF_023053635.1 of Elgaria multicarinata webbii. Lineage (NCBI taxonomy): Eukaryota > Metazoa > Chordata > Lepidosauria > Squamata > Anguidae > Elgaria > Elgaria multicarinata. Next base: position 75,967,218 of record NC_086178.1, on the reverse strand, counting down.
AAATTAGTAGCCTCTCTCACACACAAACAAGGACCTCTGATATTATCCTCAAATGTATTGTGAGTGCTACTCTGCTAAACAGTAAATTTGATCCTCTGCTTTCCCCTTTGGATGTTAGCAGTGCAAAGCAAATGAAGCTCAATCAAAGTAGCAGACCCTTAAAAGGCTGCCATTAATGATTTATATCAGGGATGGAGAACGTATGGCCCTCCGGACATTCTCCATCACCCAATTGTCTTTCCCCAAATGTGACACAGACACATACTAATGCTTCCTCTGTTGTAAAAGGCTCAAAAAGCAGGGAGGACCCACCCTAGTTTTATAATCATAAATTGGCTGCAGGTGAAATTAATACTAGAGTGACCACATGAAAAGGAGGACAGGGCTCCTGTATCCTTAACAGTTGTGTAGAAAAGGGAATTTCAGCAGGTGCCATTTGTATGCATGCAGCACCGAGGGAAATTCCCTCTTCATCACAACAATTAAACTGCAGGAGCCCTGCACTCTTGACCAGATACAAAAGAAGGCAGAGCTCTTGCAGCTTTAACTGTTGTGATGAAGAGGGAATCCACCCCACCCCCCCGGTGCTGCATGCATACAAGTGGCACCTGCTGAAATTCCCTTCTACACAACTGTTAAGGCTACGGGAGCCCTGTCCTCCTTTTCATGTGGTCACTCTAGGCAATACTATTTTGTTACAGGAGAGATTTCTTCTTGTTACATTAGCTTCCTCTACTTCTGAGTAGACTAATTGGATTCTTTCTGCACTTACAATAACGGGAACTATTCTAGGTCTTCCTTTGGAACAAGACAATCTAACTGCAAAATCCAGGTTATATCTCTTCTAAGGAGAAGTTTTGAATCCGATTTACGTAACTTTTCAATCACCCAGAAAATTATTTCTTCAACTGAATGGTTTTCCTGTAGATAATGCTATACTAGGGAAGCACCAGACCTTTTATTGTGTACATTGCTGACATGTTTGTTCATGCATTTCTTGAGTGGTCCTTCGGTCTGATCAACATATATTTTGTCACACAGACATCTGTTTGCACATGTTACATGTGCACTGCCACAAGTATGGTAAAAAAAATACCTGCCAGTCTTCACAACCTTGCTTGTGCCGTCACCCTCTTCCCTCATCTCTTGTTAATGGGTCTACCCCATGCTTCTAAAAATTGAGAAGAAAGGACACTCTCCTGAATGCATTCTCAATTTTCCCCAGTCCCACGAAAGTGCGCACATTCAAAAATCCCTTGCTATGAAATTTATGTACTTTCCTCCTACACTTTACTGCTCTGCCTTGAAATTTGCATGTCTTTACTGATCCTCCTTACTCCCATCTCTGCCTTGAAATATGTGTATCTTTACAGATCCCCCTCACTGCTCTGCAACCCATATGTATAACTGACAGCTAATAAGACAGATCAGTGGAAGAAAGCAACAAGCATAAAGGGGAGGTGGGGAGGCTGCAGGAGAAAAAGTTTTTTGTTTGTAATTACTTTGGTAGTATGCAAAGCAGCCTTTAAAAATAGTGTTCACTAGCAAGGCAAGCAAGGAAGTGGAGGATGAAATTGACAAGGACATTAACAAGAGGAAGATATTGGTATGTTGGGCTAAATAGTGGACAGTAACCTTACTCTCCTGAGCACTTGTGCAAGACCTTCATTTTTTAAAAAAAGATTACTGTGTTCATGAGGGCTCAGGAAATTATATGCACTTCTTGATCTGATGTCTGTGCATGTTGGGGGAGTTTCCCTTGTGAGTTGGCAACCTAGCAGATCAATTGCAGAAAGATTATTCAAAATGGAGTGTATTGGATACCCATTGGTCTCCTTCAAACATGTCTTAATGAATCACTGGTTCTTGATTAAAATTTGTAATTTTGTTTGTTTACATTACTGGATTATTATAAAATAATGTAATTTAGGGATGTGTGTATACAATTGCATTTCCATTGATGCTTCCATATTCTTGTGGGTTCTTCACTTATTAGACTTCTAGTAACCTGCCAGAAAAAAATTGAATCAGAATTGCATCAGATCACAACACTAATGGAAGCAACAATAAATGTCTATTATCTGCAACATCAGGGATTATGATACTGAGCGATTTGTTGCATTATACATCACATGGATTAGGCTGATATATATATATATATATATATATATATATATATATAGTGTAATGGTGGTATATTGAAATTTAAGTTTTGATCTTCTGCATATAAGGCATGATCCAGGTAACGTTCAGCACTTTGTAAATCCATTTATTTCAATGGAAAAAGTTAAGCACATGCTTAATCAATGTGACTTAAAATTCCTTACATTTGTTTGGACTGTGCCCATAACTAGGAAATCATTGTATTAGTATCATCTATCATATATAAGTATATTAAGGCCACCTTTTAGGGCCATAGCTTATAGAGAAAAAGTTATAATAAAACACATTATAACAGATATATTTCTAAAATCAATCTCAATACAATATAAATACAGCAGCTTAAAACAAATACTGGACTTTTACTTAAATAGCCTTAAAAGGACTATACCTGAAATATAAAGCTTAGTTCTGATACGTTGTCTTTATGCTTGGTGAGTCATTAAACTTCTTCATATCTAATGGAATGCAATCCTATATCCACTTACCAGAGAGTCCCATTGAACTCAATGAGGCTTAGTTCTGAGTAGATGTGTATAGGATTGAACTGTAAGCATCCATATGTCAGGGATAAACTACAAATTGATGACGATGACTGCATCAACATCATCATACTGAAGGACCAAGAAAAGATTGAATGAGCTAAATGTTTGAGGATATCTGCCTGTCAACATGACTGAATCCCAGGCTGTTTTTATAGATAAGAAAATCAGACCAAAGGCCTATCTAGTCCAGTATTCTGTTCACAAATGAGTGCAACAGCACTCTAGATAAGGACAGTCTCTCTAGAGCAGCCTTCTACAACCTGATGCTCCCCAACTCATTTGGACAACAACTCCCAGGAGTCCAGACCATTGGTGAGACTGGGGCTGATGGGACTTGAATTCCAAAACATATGGAAGGCACCAGGTTGGAGAAGCCTGTTAGAGAATCAAATTAGTGCTGTGTGAAATCCTGTCTCCTATTTTTAAGGGTTTTTTCTCTCTCCATACCAAAAAAAAAAGTATTCGTTTCTGCCTCTTTCACTGGAGGGGGAGAATTTAAAAGAATTTTCTCCTTGGGGAGGGGGAAAGGGTTTTCACATACCTTTTTAAGTTTGGGAGGTGGCTGAAGGATGATGATGATGATGATGATTAGAAAATGCCCCAAGCATGAGGCTCTTTACAGAAAGGCTTCTCCAGCCCAGCAGGACTTCTTGAACTCCCATGAGCCCAAATTGGGCATGGGCAGACCTACTGGCAGAGGCGGGAGGATCTCGTGATATGGTGATCGCGAGACCCTCCCCCTCAGTACACACGTGGCGTGCGATGTCCCGGGAGGAAGAGGACATTGTGCTCTGCATTTTGGATATTTTTAAAATAAAAAATGAGCGCTCAAGCACTCTATCCAAAAGGTAAGCTTTTTTAAAAAAAATCCCCTCCCCCCCCAATGGGCACGGAGCTCCTTAGGAGTTCGGTGCCCTATGCCCAGTTCCCTGCTCCTCGCATTTGCTTGTGAGAAGCTGGAAAGGAACCAGGATGGCTGCCGACAGGTCTCACGGTCTCGGGACGATCCTGAGACCGTGGGAAAAGTTGGGATTAAAGCCGTTCCACTTATCCTGGGGAAAGGGAGGGATCATCGCTCCCTGCCCACAGGACCCCCTGTGCATCATGTGGACGCACAGGGATGATCTCCGGGTGATCCCCCAGGATAAGCCCTCATCTAGACATGCTCATAATCTCACCCTCTCCTATAGGCATTCAGGAAAAATTCCAGGGTTGCAGAAGCTTTGCAAAGAATCATGTACTGTTGCAAACAAGAACACATGGGACTTTTGGAGCTTTAGAAAAAACTCTTGTCTTGCTTGCTATATGTTACTGCATGGAAGCTCTAAAAGATGATTTGTTCCTGCTTTGCAGAGCTTCTGCAGCCTCGGAGCCCTTGATGAATGCCTATAGGAGAGTTCAGAAAGACCTGTTGGACTGGCGAAGCTTCAAGTGCAGAGGGTGGGATGGGGTTTTAAAGTAAAAACAAGAAACAGAAAGAAGATCTTCAGCCACCACCTACACTTAAAACAGCAAGTGGAAATCCTTCCCCAAAGAGAAAGTTACTCAAAATACTCACCTCCCCAGCCTTTTTCATCAGAGTTTTTGTTTCCCCACCCTCTCTCCATGAAACGCCAAAAATGGGAGAACTGAATTTTTTTGGGTACAGCGCTAAGTCAAATATGCCTAATGATTTTTAGCAGTGGTTTTCACACCCAATGTTTCTTAGCTTTCTACATTTCCACTCATAGAAATCAGTTCACCCAAAGCCATTTTCCTCTGAAGTATTTAACCCCTGTGTCTTCTGATAGTAACTCTGATTTTTTTCAGTTGCAGATTTGATGGGAAATGAAACAGTGAAGAATTTCAACACTGTGATTATCATTCTGCTCATTCTTATTTTGCTCAGCTCCTTCCTCAGCTCTGGATTTACATTCTACAATGTTATTAGCAATCCCTATCAAACATTTTTGGGTCCTGTTGGGGTCTATACCTGGAATGCCATATCTGGTAAGTAATATACTTTACAGTATAGAATATTTTCAAATACAACAACAACAACAACAACAACAACAACAACAACAGCAACAACGTGATTATATCCTGGATACTAAACAGCTCAAAAATGAGAAAAGGCATAGGCAACAACCAGTGGAATGATTTATTTATATAAGGTGAAATATCAGAATAATTGACTAGTGTCATATACAATGACCTGATGGACAGGATGGTTTGAAAAAATGTTTACATCTATGACAATGTCACAAAATGGCCATATGAAAACCCCTGGTTAAATTGATTCACTGCCAAATAACCAATAGATCTGAAAGTCCACAAAATTCAGTGCAGACCAAACTTAGTGAACAGCCGAAAGATCGCCAATCACTATCCAAATCTTCATCGGGAACCAACCTCCATCTTAGAACAAACCTCCCCAGTCTTTATAGATAAGGAGCCAATCTATACCAGAAACAAGTTCAAAACAACCTGCAGTCAATAATGTAAAACTGGTCTAAAAATAATTTTGGAAATGTATTGACACTCAAAAGTACTTAAAATTATAAGTAAAACTATAAATATTATCTATAGGAGAAATACCTTTCACAAACTTGGAATGACTACTACAACAGTTTCTTCAAAGAAGCAAACCATCAAAGTTTCAATTCATGTTAGAAGGTATTCCTCTGGACCTTGATAAATGTCACCTCCTTCTCACCACCACCACCAATATACACACTGAAGTATCTCCCAAACTCAGAAATTGTGCCTGTCACAGGCAAGCATATATGGTTTTCTCAGCAGCCATGATGTAGTTCTAGTGCCTAGTAAGCTGTAGAAGGTGAAAGGAAACATGCCATAATTATCTACATTGGACAGTTCTGTCTCCATCAGCCAGGAAAGTGGTTTAAAGTTGCAATGGTAGAGCACATGCTTTGCATGCAGAAGGCCCCAGGTTCAACCCCCAGCATCTCCAGGTAGGGTTGGAGAAACTCCTTAGAGAGCCACTTCCAGTCAATATTGATAATATTGGGTAGATGGACCAATGGCCTACACATTCCCTATAACATAGACATAGATGCAGCAGTTTTGCCTGTTCTTCCACCATCTTGTGAATAGATCCACCTCTAGCTTGAAGTGAGATATCACTAATTTCCATTGCCTATCTAAATGTCACAGGTAGGCAATGACTCTGTTCAAATGACACGCTAAGTCACGACGGTCAAGCGTTTTGAGCTAAACATTATGGCTTAGCTTGTCATGTGAACCATGACTTAGCATGTCATGTGAACCATTCCTATCTCCTACCTGCTCCTTCCTTTTATACACTCAGGCCCTTTCTACACCATATGGGTGTAGAGGGAGGGAGGGAAGGGCGATCCCGGACTTACCTTCTTCCGGGATCATCCCATGTGTCCAAATGGAAGCACAAGTTGTGGCCGCCATTCTTTTTTATGAGCCAGACCGCCCTCGCGCTCTGGCTCAAGGTAAGTTGAAAAAAGAAAAAAGCCCCGACCCTGCTCTCCCCCCGATTCCTCCCAACCTAGCTCCTTCCCTCTACTGATCCCCACTACTCACGGGGAGGAGGGAAGAAGACGGGATGGGTGCCCACCCATCCTGCGGTCTTGGGAATGATCCCGAAACCATGGGAAGAAACTTTTCCCCCCCCCAGGGATTATTTATCCCTGGGAAAACCCATGCTCATCCCCCCTTGCCCCTGAGAGACCCTGTGCATCATTTGGATGCACAGGGACTTGGCCGTGACCAGCCCAGATTTGGGGGCTGGTGTAGAAACAGCCTCAGTTTCCTCACAAAAGCCTCTCCTACCTCTTACTCTCTGCTGTACAATTCATCCTAACTTACCTGGGTTCTAATTAATGCAGCATACACATATATACATTAATACAGATGCAACATGGCAAGCATTGTGATTTTGTCACAGTGAGCTATACTGTATTTCTTTTTAGATAATAATTCATTCTAAATATGCACATATATATATATATACATTGGCTTACGCAAATTTCTGTGCAAATATCTGCCATTTGTTGTCTTCTTTTTTTGGTGGTACATATCTTTTTTTTTAGCAGTTCGTAAGTAGCCATCCTGCCTCTGTAGCTGTGTGTTGTAGAGGAAGCTCAGTAAAGATGCATAACTCATTGTTCAGGGAAGGGTGTCTGATGTTGCCAACAACCTTTTCATGTAGGGACCCTTGAGTTCCTAGAAACACCGTTTGAAAATCATTGTTCTAAATAAATTGTGTATAGAATTGTAACCGCAGATCATGATCTTCTTATTGCTTGGTCTGTATGTGAGGGTTTCAAAATATAAGGCTATTGAAGAGAGAGAAGGGCTATTAATTTGACATTTGGACAGAAAATAGCAACAGTCCAAATGAGTTATGTACACATACTCAAGTGGAAACTGAGTGCATAGTCAGGGGTTGTGGTTGTTTTCATTCTTTTTTTACAATAGCTGCTCCAACAGCTGCAGATTCAAGAAGCTTTTAAATCTCAACAGCTCCTTTGGATTGCAGCCAATATTTCTTAAATGGACTCTGTCTTTTAATCCATTCCACTCGGAAGTAATACAAGTGAAACCAGCATCATTCATACAAAGACACATCAGCTTTATCACTATTAAAATTTAAGCAAGATATGTATTTTATTTGTTGGATTAATGAATGGTGGAGGTTGTAAATAAACTAGCAACATGAAAGAGGATTCCATATTGTTCCTTATGAGTGCTTCATTTCAATGTACAACCATAAAATATGTAATGGGTTATATTCAGTTGGTGTCAGTCTGCTAACAGAATGCTCTTTCATCCAGTAGAGGTTTCCATCAGGGAAATGAGGAAGGAGGTGGGCATTTTTTTAGCAGAGGTAGATCTATATTCATTAAACAAAAAACCTATGGTACGCAATGTTAAGGCTCTACAGTTTTCAACCAAGCACCAAAAAGCAGAGAAATTGGGAGTTAAGGCTCACAAGCCTTAATGCCACATCCTCCCTAAAGAGGCAGAAAGTGCCAGTGAAATTCTCATTCTCCCAAAGCAGATAAACCATGAGGACAGGATGGAGAATAGGATATGCAGAGGTGACTGTGGGGTTGTGGAAAACTGATGATGAACAACTTAGGGCCACCTACTTCTCTTTTTTTGTTTAGAGCAGCCCTTCCCCAACTCGGTGCCCTCCAAAGGTGTTGGTCTACAAAAGCTGCTAAGCGAAGGAACAACATGGTTTAGATGTTTCCACCTTATCTGAACATGTGGAAGGCCCTAGGTGGGAAAGGCAAGATCTCTTAAAGACACCCAAGGGACATAAATGTGCCATAAATGCAACAGTTACTGCAGAACTTGATCCACCATCAAATGACAGTTGTATTAGGAGCACCATAACTTACCCAACAACAGCTGACAACCCTAAAGAAAAGGAGCCCATCTCTTGGCTTGGGAAGGATATTTCTTGGGAAGAATGAATTAGGCTCACAAGTGAAACAACTAATCCTTGCTGACTGCCAAATAAATCAAACAACCAGGGTAATTTCAAACGTCAGCAGACCAAGCCCGGATGCTGAAAAAATCAAATACCCGGAAGAAACAGCAGGAACCACTGACAAGGCCCCTCATAAATACACCAAACATCAGAGAGATATGGACCACACATTATACAACATAGACAGGAGTATATCAAATAATAACAACAGTCAGCAGGTATTGTTCAAATAAACAACCAAGAAAATGCTCGCACGATCATGGCAAAAACAGTTCTGTGGATGTATGACTGCCCAGTGTGCCCAGTACAGGAGAGGCATTCCACTTCCCTAGATGCAGTGGAATAACATCACTCTCTGAAAGCTTGGGCTCCCAGGGCAAGAGATGCAATCCAGGGGCGGAGGAACACATTGCAAGCCAATACTATGATGGTTGCAGCTGCCTCGCTCACATGGGGTCAGTTCCTCTGCTCCCCTCCCAGCCAAACAGAAAATTAATCAGTAGGGAGCAGACCCAACACAGGAAGACCAGAAGGAGAACTGCTTCCCCCTGGTCCACTTGTAAGAGATCTGTTTTTCCAGCCCACTAAACCCTCCACTCCCTTTGTGCTCTATGCCTCATCATTTGATTATATATGCATCTATCGTTTATTTGAACAATTGCTGTGAACTCCATACTAGCCACTGGTTGTCAGGGGTGGGAAGGAATTTTACCCAGGAACTTAACTGGTGATACTGCTTCTATGGTTTTGCCTTCTTTATAGCAATCCTTATTTCTCCTGCACAATGTCACCGATCTAAATTGTCCGCCCTCAAACCAAAGCTACTACTTTCCCCACAGACATGAAACGGGCGCCTCATTGGGAGGCAATCTAGATCATGGAAGTGGCACAGAAGGAAGGGTTGACCCCACTCATCCACCACTGCTGATCCAATCAAAATCAGAGCTCCCATCAGCTGCTTAAAAGTAAAATGAACAAAACCCAAACCAACAAAACCATGGAAGGAGATATGACTATGTACGAAGCTCTTATATCATGTATGTTTTGGCTTTCTGTGCTTGCAGAAAAGTGATAATATGGGTTTCTTCACATGAGCAAAATAAGGCATGCTTGTGATTGGCCACTCACAGAAGTTTGTGAGGTCCTTTTGACATTCTTGTTAACCTCCTGCATATCTCCAGCGCCTTTCCCCAGTAATTCCAGGTTTAAAACAACAATAACAAAAACCCTGTGATATCCTAATTCTGCTGAAATATCTCAGGATTTCCTACCATGTACAGGGGAAGTTGCACTACAAATCACGAAACAGAGGACACTGTCCCATTCAGGGCTATGAGCAGTGAGAAGAGGGGAGGTTTTCCATTATAGACCATGTGGTCGCCCCTCTCCGACCACGTAATGTCGTCCATTACAACTGCACAAGAGAAGCAGGAAGCAAAACTCCAGTAAGGAAACGTGATTTCCCCTAATCTAAAGAAGTCCTATGATCTGGTTACCAATGGCTAATCTGTCATTATTACTTTGTGACATTTTAATTGATCCTAATAAAGGTTTTACTGTACTGTGGCTTTTGGATTTTAAAAAAACCCTATGATATTTGATGTGTGCGGTTATACCATTTAAAATTGCTGTCACGTGATAGTTGGGTTTACCATGTTAAAAGCATAGTCAATTGACCCATTTGGGATATTATTATTATTATTATTATTATTAGTAGTAGTAGTAGTAGTAGTAGTAATTGTAGTATTATTAATAGTAATAGTAGTAGTAGGTTTGCTTAGCCTTTAAGAGAATTGCATGAGAACTGGTGTTGCAAAAATAGGGCATAATTTTGCTGAGTGAAAAAACTGGCAATACACGAAGGCAGGAAGGCGGTGCAGGGGTTTCCCCCCCAGATATATCAGAAAGTTGTGATATGTTAGACTTTTAAGACGAACTCCATCAAACATTTCCCTTGGGATATAACCCTTCATTCCCTTATTAGGCTTACATCTGGTTTCTTTTGATGTACTTTTCTATCCTTCTGATCCTGCTACTGAAATAACTCCCGTTCTTACACTGAATATGTCTCTAGAGACTCCTGCTTTTTCTAACAGTAAGCTTTGGAATAAAATAATTTATTCAAGGGTGGTGGAATCATATTATAAAATACATAAGGACTAGATTCTTTTCTGTAGAATATAGTGGCCACTTATGAAAAACCAAAAAAAGAGGAAATGCATCACTAAAAAAGAGGGTAAATGAGGATATATATTAACATAAAATTTGCATATGCTAATTTATAAATGAATAAACAAATATAGGAATGGTTCTTATAATTGATATAGAAATATAGTGGATTTCAGTGTAATGTAGAAGATTATGATGTGTGGGCCTGCCTGTTCAGTCTCCTGTTCAGATGCTAACTGTTGGTAGGCAACCGTTCTCATCGTTCTTTATCTTTAAACTGGATTGGAGCTGACAGCCTTTCAAAGAGAGGACATCTCCAATCAGAGGATGGTCCTTTGGCAGCTCTTCAAGTAGAGGACTGCACTCTGTAAACAAGAAAAGAAAAGATGGATGCCCCCACCCAATGTAGAAAGATGATTTGAGTTTCCCCTACTGTCCTTCTTAATGCTTTCCTTTTGGAAGTGATATGATGCCAATATAGAAAGATTTCTATGGCTGGGTTTCATTCCCCAATTCAAAACTGTTGTTCCTAGCATCAGGAGGCCTATGCTGGTTTACATGACCTTGTTGAAGAACACTTTAGGGTGCAATCCTATGCATGTCTAGACAGAAAAAAGTCATCTAACTCTCAGCGTTCCCCAGGCAGCATGGGTCGCCCTGGAATGCTAGGAATTGTGGGGCTTTTTTCTGTCTAAGCACGCATAGCATTATGCCCTTAATTCCAAATTGTAATACAAGTAGATCTTTCCAGATGTCTGTATGCCTTTCTATTACCTTAGCAAGTGCCTAAGTAGTCAAGAGCTGTTCTCCAGCACACCTGAACTAGTCTTCTGGTTGCATTGAAGGCTATAATGCTCTTGCAGTGCAGATGCAACCTGTTTGATCATTGCTATTTCCAGAGAGGAGATTATAGGAACAGAGGAAGCTGCCTCATACTGAATCAGACCATTGGTCTATCTTGTCTACACTGATTGGCAGCGGATAGCTGTCCACAGTTTCTGGTGGGTATCTTCCCCAGACCTATCTGGAGATGCCAGGGATTGAACCTGTGACCTTTCACATGCAAAGTATGTGCTCTACCACTGAGCTATGGCCCAGGCCTTCTCTTGTGGTAGTAGTACTGCAGATAGCTAGAATTGGACTGTAGATTTATAGTATTGTACTGTACTGACTCAGAAGGACTTGTGCTATTAATGAGCAAGAAAGGGAGAAGAAAGCATATTGAGCTGTAGCCTTTTGTGTAGAAGAGAAGAACCTAATGAAGATCATTGGTTTATTTCAAATACTTTTGGACATGTACAAGGATTCTAGTCTACACGCTCATTTCTGTTGGAATGAATATTCATGTTGAATCACCATAACTCCAATAGAGGTGTACTGCTCTTCCTCCTAATGTTTTCATTAATATCCTTTCAAAAGACATATTGCATGTGATGCATCCTAATGATATAGGCCAATACTACCTTTTAATCTAAACCCTTATTTTCAATCTGATCTGCATACCATTTTATTAAAACTTCTCTTGGGCCTAATCTACACCAAGCAGGATATAGTTCTATGAAAGCGGTATATGGCATGTGTCAATGGGCCCCAACCATTGTCAGTGCACTATAAAGCAGTAGTGTGGCTCCTGCTTTTTATATACTGCTTTCATAGTGCAATATCCTCCTTGGTGTAGATCCCCTCTAGATATCAACTGGATGTTTATTTTCATGTATTTTTCACTATCCCCAAATAATATCCAATGATATCTAAATAATATTTCTTTTCCTACTTTTCAGGCATCTGCTCTCTTCTCACCTTGATCCTGTTTGCTGTGAATGTGGAAGTGAATAAAATGTCCTTTGAGCTGGTTGTCCAACACTGCAGTTGGGTAGAAAGCCAGACGAAAACTGGACAGTCCAACGCTTATGCATATTCATACTGGATCATACTTCTTATAATCCTTCTCAATGTAGCAACTATTATCATCATTGTTTTTTACCAACATGCAAAGTATTCAAAAAGGAAGGAACAAGAGAGACCGATGGAAAATGCACCAAAAGATGGCATTTTATTTTAGTGGGACCAGTTCCTTCATTTCAAGATCAAGCGTGCAATCTAAACATCAGTTACATCATGTATAGAAGGCCAGTTGCCATTTGTATGGCTCAAGTGTGAATAATTCTCTATACAGCTATAACTTAAAATCAAGGAGTGGGGAATTTGTGAGTCTCCAGCTGTTGTTGGAATTTAACCCTCATCAGCTCCAGGGATCATGGCCTATTGTCATGGATTTTGGAAGATGGAATCCAAGGCCCTTTCTACACCTAAGGATTATCCCAGGCAAATGGAGGGATCATCCCTGCCTGCTCCTAGGATCCCCTGTGTGTCATTTGGATGCACAGGGATGATCCTGGGATGATCCGGGGGGGGGGGAAGGCAGGTGTAGAAACAGCCCAACAATGTCTGGAGGACTACAGCTTCCCCAACCTTGACCTAAATGAATAATATAGGACAACAGTGTAATCAGGTCAGATAATGGAAACTCATACTTGCTCTTTTGGTAGCTATTTATTGCAGCTATTGCAGTTGATCATTTATTTCTGCTGCCTTCTATAAATGTAATTCTCTCAGGGTTCCACCCAGATCTGCACAACTTCTGACTCAAAGCCACACTACAGACTGCCAGCTTAAACAGCCAGTCCGAGGTCAGATTCTGTATCATCCCAAAGTTCACTGCACTGTGAATAGCATGGCTACCTATGGATCCAGGTTTCCCTGGATGTCAGCCTTTAAAAATGAAACAAAACCCTGTTGGGAGGAAAAGGCTCGGGGAGGAGAAGGTGCTGTAATGGGAATGTGGCCAGCAGGGCAAGGGTTAAGCAATCCAACTCTCCCATCCAACTCAACCCACTACTTGGCTCTTGAAAAACCGCCCATCCTGAAGTGAATAAAAGGGACCATCAGAATTTCTTTATATGAGTTTTGCATGTGACGTGTAGGTAGGGGTGACCTTTGAAAAGGGTTTGACATATCCATAGAGCAGGGGAGCAGAACCTCAGGACCAGGGCCCCAATCCAGCTCTCCTGGGGACTCAATCCAGGCCCCTAGGATTCTCTGGATGGCTACATCTTATTTTATTGGCCACACATCCCTTTTCCTTGAGCAGCCCACTGATTATTTAGTGGTGTCCTCGCTGATATGATTTTTTTTCCTCATTCTAAAAAGTTGAAATGCTTCTTCTAAAGTTTACTTACAGACGATAAGCGCTTGAACATAAGAAGAGCCATGCTGGATCAGACCAAGGGTCCATCTAGTCCAGCATCCCTGCTATAGAGGATAAATCTAAATGGCTACAACAGCTAAAAGGAACCACTGTGTCCAGAAACAGGACACAAACCATGGTGGATGTCTATTATCTTCATGCCATGCCTGTAAACCCCCAAAAGCATTTGGCTGGCTACTGCTGTGAACAGAATGCTGGAATCGGTCTTTGGCCTGATCTAGCATGGCTCTTCTTATGTCCTTAATCTGCTCTGGAGGAGATCCAGACATGGCAAGGGCATGGAGCAATTGGTTTGGGGAATGTTTTCACCTTTCCTCTACCTACCTTTGGTGTAACTAGACTCACCTGTAACACAGGGCTTGTACTGGTTTGGTTCATATCTCTCTCTCCGACCACAGATCTATATTCCCAAGTGGAGCACAAGTCCTGAGGAAGCCAAGTGACAGCAGACAAGAAGGTGGGTAGGGGAAACACTGCTCTAACCTATTCATACCTTCCTTAGCCATCTCTTTTTCCTTCCATCTGCAACTTCCTTCAGTTGCAGACGCTGCTTTCAAAATTCATATATTGGCCATTCTGAAGGCCTACAGCAGGGTTAGGCAACCTTTTGGGGCCATGGGAACATTTGGCAACTTGAAAAATTGTCCTGGGCACCACCACAAAATGGCTGCCATGGGACACATGGCAAAAGGCAAATAACCTGCCCAAAAGACTGAGTACAATGCAGGGGTGGAAACTGAACCCCAACACATTAAGTTTCTTTGAACCCACAGTTTTCAGTAACAAATAACAGAAATCTATTTTGTAGCAATTCCCACTGCTATAAGAGAATATGCACACACACACACACACACACACACACACACACACACACACACACACATATATATATATATATATATATATATATATATATATATATAGTGGGAGAGCTAGGGTACCTTGGCAAGCACCAAGAAAAGTGTTTGAGAGTACATTGGTGCCTGTGGACACCATGTTGAGGACTCCTGGCCTACAGCATACCTATCAGTTACAGAGCTGCATTCAGGATGTACAAGTGAACCTACTGAGTCCCAGAGCCAGGAATGGATGGGTCTGTCCATCTGAGTCTCACCAAAATTGTCTGATTTTAAAAAGTATTAATTTCTACACATTTTTCTTAAAGTACAGATTTTTGAATGTATGCACCCATTGACTAAAGTGTGTTTGTGCACGTTTTTGAAATGTGTGGGTTTTTTTCTTCACACATATTTCAGATGTGTGCATTTTATCAAAGTCATTGTGTGTTGTTTTGCAAAACTCATTGCATGCTCAAAAATGTATGGATTTCTGACCTTAACTTGCATTGGTGTCCACACTTGGATCAGGGAGGTACAAACTGAGTAAATTTGTAAAATAATAAATAAATAAATAAATAATATTAACAATTGCAAGACAGAAAATTTCCCACACAACCCTATCCAGAGTTCAGAAGGACTGTCACATGGCCAGGAACTGAATCCTGTCCCAGCCAGAACATACAGAGCCCAGAAAGTATTGCCAGCAGTACTGATCCTGGGGCAAAAACAGGTTGTGCAAACACAGACAGCATACAGCTTAGCCATTTCCAGATCATGGAGCAATTAGCAATTACAGAGCCAAAAAATCATGGTAGAAATAGCAAACACATGTGTTTGCAGAGTGTTGTTATAATTAGGGGGCTGGAGAGAGATATCTAATGTAATTGTGAACCAGAAAAATATCTCCCCCACCCAAGTGCCTCTGCTTCATAAACGTTGGATGCTTAGGGTGGCCAAGTGTCCTACTTTACAGAGCAAGAAGAAAAAGGAGTCGCCCTCACATAGAGAAGGTAAGAAAGAGGATCTAAGAAATATGGTTCAATTTCCTATATGGACATTAACAAGGAGTACCCAAAAATTGTTGTTCAATATTGTGTGTTTACACATTAATCAGTGAATGTAACAACTCTCAACCATAGTCCAATTTACAGACAACAGTAAACGGTCAAGATTACAGGTATGAATATACAATCAAAATCTCAATAGTGATAACAAATAAATGATAATGCAAGCCAAATATACATAGTAGTGACACAACAACAATCAAATCAAAACGGACATTCTGGATTGTGTATTCCATTTCAATGCCAGTTTAAAGATCTAGAACCAAT
The DNA here is from genome assembly GCF_023053635.1 of Elgaria multicarinata webbii. Taxonomy (NCBI): domain Eukaryota; kingdom Metazoa; phylum Chordata; class Lepidosauria; order Squamata; family Anguidae; genus Elgaria; species Elgaria multicarinata. The sequence goes on along the minus strand of NC_086178.1, from coordinate 75,951,433 downwards.
CGAAGGGAGAGCTCAGGAGTCTTCAAGTTACCCATCAACACTCAGCACCTGGACAGCAGCCTGCACAGATACCCAGGTCACCTGGTTAGTCTTTTCTACTATGGTGAAATGCATAGTAAACATTCCTACTATGGGAGCTGTATATGTCATGAGCTCATGGAAATGTAATGCAAATGGGTGTCCTCTTTTTAAGTGTTGCCTTTCCTCTTTTTTGGCAATGCATAAGTGGCCAACCTATGGATTCTGAGCACCTCTCCATGGAGCTGTCTAGTAATTTGTGGCCCACTTCAAAGACTACAGGCCATCGGACATAAGACGTTATTATGATGGCAACCACTAACTGCAGGCTGCCCTGCACATAATGCTTCTCTTCAGAAATCATCAGGTTTCCCTGTATGTTCCTCATATCAATGGATCTGTGTAGACAGCATCAAGCATGTTCATCTGACGGAGAGCCCCAAGCTGATAATTTGCAAAACGGAGATTCAGATAAGAGCTCTGAGCTCAAGGTGATTACTCTATGAAAATGGGAAATCTCCTGAGGTTTGTCCACTACTGATAACTGTCTCTTGCTACTGTGCAATTGCTGGAGCCCCGCTGAGCCACTTATTTTCAAAGCCCAAGACATGGGTTCTCTGATAATACAAATGCTCTGTTTCTCCACCAACGTCTGATTGTAGATTTAATCACATTGCATGATGGATGTTGGCTCAGCAAAACAGTGGCAATTGCTCGCTCAAGCTCACTGTGAAAATGTCTGCTGCTCAAGCAGAACTGGCAAATGCTTGGCTGTGTGCCAGATTAGCTTGTGGGTGCAAAATGTCTGAATACTTCAGCTTAAACATCTGCAGTGGCAAACATAGTCTTTAAGCTGTATATAAGCTATACGCATCTCTCAATGGGTTTATTCAGCCTGTCATTTGGAACTTTTCTTGGTTGGTTCATATAAGCTGATCAGGGTGGTTGTTTGGGGACCACTGCTTGATCTTTGCATACCATTTTCTTTGCATTTTCCAACTTCATAGAAGAAAGAATGCTTGAAAGGAATGAGAAAGGAATGAGAACTCAGCTGCTGCATTTGACCCTTCTGACATTGATATATAGCAAGGCTATAGGCACATATGTGGAAGGATGAGGCACACAGCAGTGGGCTCCTTGGACATTTCCACTGCAATTACTTGACCTGCAGAAGAGGCAAGGCACTTTCAGTTTTAATTTTATTTTATAGTTCTAAACTTTGTCTTTTCAGCATGTGGTAGAAACTTCAAAAACTATCCCTAGTTCTCTAGCATTTAATTCTGCTTTCACTCTGGTCTGAGTACCAGCTTTGAAGAGCATTAGTGACAAATTGAACCAACGAGCTGATCTATGAATGCCCTTTCCCCCCCGACAAAGGCCAATTTGCACGTCTGTTTCAGTCATGGCATCCATGATTTTCAGTCAGCCTGTTCTGACTTCCAATTGTGGTGGTCCATAGCAAGTTGGTTGTGTGATTTCACTGGAATGGGATAAGACTGGCTTTTGGTTTATCACCACAAACTCTGCTGAATCTGGGTTAGTGACCATGTGCCAAAAGCTAAATGTGTAAAGCCTTCAGCCCTTGGCAGTGAAACTTCATCCATCCATCTTGGTGCCAGCTGACATGAAGAGATGTGGATTTGCTTCAGATGAATCCTGAATCCAGAACCAAATTGGACAATTTGGGGATATTCAGGCATCCAGGAATCCATTCTCCCCTTTTTGTTGTTCTTACAGCTGGGCTTCTGTAAGAACTCTGTACGCCCTCCCCACAAAAATATTATTCAGCCAGCTGGTGATTGGCTAAAAGGCTCACCTCACATTTGTCAAAGGCTTTTGAGTATAAAGCAAGAGGGGCTATTGCTTCCCTTTGTCCTCGTTTGGTTTTGTTTGCCTCTGTTTTTGTTTCTGCCTTTGCTTTGGACTCCACATATGTCCGTTTGGTCCTGCCCAATTTGAAGACATGTGCTTAGGTGCTTATAGGCAGGTTTATGCAAGCTTTGTTGTTTTCTGCTTTGAAGCATTGTTTCCAAACATTACTCTGGTTCTTGTATGCCTTTTATTCCCATTTTCCCTTTCCCTTTTGTAAATAAACTTACCACCGATCATAATTGAACGTGTGTGTTTTATTCCAATTAAGCCTTGATACTAAGTCCAGCGTTTCCCTCTTGGTTATTGCTACTAGAAGGTACCGGCTTGGGCCCTTATTTCTTAAGCCCTAGGGGTGTCCAGCAAGGTCTGAGAGTCACCTGGCTCAGGCTGAGTTTGACATAAGGGGTGGTGATTTGGTGTTTGTTCCAAGCAACCTTTTGTCCCTGCTTATCCTGCCGGGAGCTGGGGCAACCTCCTCACACAGGGCTTGTCATAAGCAAGGGGGTGGCCTCCGAAATATAATCAGTCTGTATCTGAAGCTGCAAGAGAAATTTGGAAAGATACAGAAATGCAGACAGCTTGCATGCAGAAATTGATACATTTCCCCCCTCACAAGCTCCAAATAAAACGAAAACTCCCAGGAGGGGGTTTGGAAGGAGGGGGTGTAGTTTTTGTGACTGAGAGCTCTAGCTTCCAATCAGTAAATAACTTTACCAGAACTCTCCTTTTTTATTTCCACTCATAGTGCTTTGGAGAGGGATGTAAAAGGAACTTACCAAAGGCTGCTCCTGTGTTCGGACCGCATTTTGTGACTCTGGGGGCTGTCTACATGCGGGGAAAGCCCCACGGTGGCGGCGAATCTGTGCTGCATCCGTTATATGATGCAGCCACAGATTTGCAGCCACTGCAGGGCTTTCCTGTGAAACTGCATTTTGTAAGTTTGGGAAAGTCCCCAACTTTTTTTAGTGGGAGCGAGGACAGCACCGCTCTTCTTATGTCTGACTTTGCTCCGGGGCTGATCCAGGTGATTGGTGACTGGTCACCTTCCACCAGGAAGAGGGCCTGGGGTGTACCCAGATGACCACCGGAAACCCTGTGCCCCTTTGCATTGAGACTATCCAATGCCATCCTGGTAAGTAAAAACATGGGGTTTGGGGGAAAGGCAGCGCCAACTAGGTACCATGAAGACAGTCCCTCTATTTCTGTGGTAGAAGCAATGGGCTTCCAGGAATGGCTTGAGACCCAGCACTCCCTAGGAGATACCTGTACCCATTCCCTTGCCCACTTTAGTTTTAGCAACACCCATCTCTGGCGTGTGATCCTTGGAAGGTTCCCTGGAAGAGGACACCCGCTTTCTACCTGCATGTAGGGTTTTGTTCTTGTATCGAGCAGGACTCCAATACTGTATGTGTAACAGGGGAGGAGGGAATCCATTTTATACTGCTCCCCTTGAGCTGGACAACGTGCACCATTTCTACAGTGTACAGTTTCATATGTTTTCTCAATAAAGGGCCCAAAAACCACAGGGAGGAGGGGAAACAAGTCCCTTATGCCCTCCCCCAATGAAATTTTAAAGCAGGGAAGAACAATATGCAGCCTGGGGTATGACATGTACCCTAATGTGATCCCTGCTACCTCCTGGGGGTAGCACAAAAATGCCCCCCAGACCTCCCAAAGTTGACAACTCCTGCTTGAGAGACTTCCTTGTACAACTGAACTGTACCTATTATTCTGAAATCTTGCAGTTTACTTCTCCAGGGGCATCTCTAAGATAGATAGATAGATAGATAGATAGATAGATAGATAGATAGATAGATAGATAGATATATTTCATATGAATCACTCACAAAAAGGCATGGGATAAGTGATTCATTTGTTGACACCCTCCCCCAACTTTAAAGGCTTGCCTTGCACAAAAAGACCCTGCACCTATTTTCTGGAAATTGTCAATTCCATCCACTTAGAAAGGGCTAGAATGTATGCAGATTTAATACAAGTTTATCAAAAAGCAAAAACATTATAGCTATTTCCCCCAATAACTTTAATTGGAAAGCATACAAACCTTTGGATTTTCCAAAGCAATGTTCTGTTTCAAACACAGCACAGAGCTGAATTGGGGCCCTTTCCAAAGCACAGTCTAAACTGCATCTTGTCTTTTGTTCTCATCCATTTCGGTGCCCATCTTTACCGCCACAGAGGTTGGAAATCATAACTGGCTCCAACATCTCTGAGATTTTCTGTTTCTAGAGAAGCTTTTCTTATTTGCAAGAAAATTTATACCTATGTGTTTTCCCCCACAAGGAAAATAGCAGCACTGAAGAAACATTAAGACTGGGAAATCAACACAAAGAGGGGGGAAATTAGGCCTTCCCCATTCAATCAGCAGCACGATCCTGATCAAATTCAGATACAAAAGAGGGCAGGGCTCCTGCAGCTTTAACTGTTGTGATAAAGAGGGAATTTCACCAGGTGCTGCATGCATGACACCTGCTGAAATTCCTTTTTCTTATACAACTGTTAAAGATACAGGAGCCCCGTCCTCCTTTTTATTTGGTCACCCTAAAGGCTTACCATTGCTCTTAGAGGTGCAAGTACACGTATTACAATATATCACACCTAATACAACTTTTGTAGCAAAGTTCTACCTTCATTTTCCAAAGTACAGTACATATTTTACACTAATATAGTTTTTGGCCTTATCCTGTAAGCATATCGTTCCCCACCCCATGCTCATCACCCTCAAAATTCTTCAGGGAGACTGACTGAACCCTTGTCCAAGCATTCAGATATTCTCAAGCACACCCTCTTTGAGATTACATGACATATGCACCACCTTATGGGACCAGGAAACGTCAGGCATCACTTAGAAATGGTAGGATAAAGGAAACCAAACGCTGCTGCTAGCGCTTTGCAAACGTCCTCCCAAGGGCAGAAAAGAGGAGCAACATAACAGAGAATGCCGAGCACAGCAGTTTATAAACATGTATTTGCTACAGTAGGACATTACTCATAATCACACAGGATGGCATATGTTCAGCCTTCCTGAACAGGCAAGGGTCAAGTTAATTTAAAAGGTGAAATCAATCTGTGGCATTTGTAGTGCACAAGTCAGCGTAGCTAGCTGTCTTTTGGATATTGTAGGAACCAAAGACTGTGATGCTAAAAAGTAAAACCAAAAGCCTTGCTGTACATGTGGGACAGTCTCTTGTCCACCTAAGAGAACTTGGACACCCCGCCCTAAACCCAGGCCTTAGCTAGACCTACTTGTTATTGCACAACAGAGGGATGAAGATCTTGCAATGTTTTTATCGCAAGATCCCCCCTCTGTTTACATGCGGCGCGCAACGGCCTCGGAAGGATGTTGCTACTTGCATTGGCACTGCTGATGTTTCAACTTGCACTGGCAGTGCAACATGCCCTCCCCCCCCCCATCCAGCCCCCCAAAAAAACTTAGGAAAAGAAAAATAAGCTGTGCTATATCCACACCAATGGTGAGCCTTACCTGTGAGTAAACTGTTCAAGAATTTCTCCTCCTGTTGGAGAAATTCAGTGAAACTTTACCCCAAATTTCTTTGCCTACAAATCGGGTGGAGAATTTTGAAAGGTCGTTTGTACATAGCTCTAATATCGTTCCATTTTCCCCTCCACCATTTTCAACAACATGGCACCAACATTGTTATCTTTTCAGCACCAGGTCAAGACTTTTCTTTTCTCCCAGGTATTTAACAGCATATGTTGAGTTCTAACTGACTCCAGAACTAGCTTTGGTCTGGCTGAGTGTTTAAAAATTGTTTTAAATGTTAGCTGCTTTTATGTTTTTATGTTTTTAAACTTTGTATATTGACTTTAATGTTGTCTTTTAACCTTTGTAAACTTCCCAGAGAGCTTCAGCTATGGGATGGTATATAAATGTACTAAACAACAGCAGCAGCAGCAGCAGCAAAAGCAACAACAACATAGATATCCAAATAGTAATAAATAATAATAATAATAATAATAATAATAATAATAATAATATAGTTTTCTATAGAGACATACAAAATACAATGGTGAGCCATGTGTATGTGGGAAAGAATCCTGCAGCAGGCAGATTTTAAAAAGCACAATGTGACAGTAAAATAATACCTTTATTTAAAGAGCAACCAGTGCTTACAATTAGAGTTGCCACCGGTTACAAACACACAAACACATCTTTTATAGTAACGAAAGGCCCTACCTTGGGAGTCATGTACTGGATTAAATGTAGGCATTGTTAACATATAGTCTGAAGGAATATAGTCAACTTTTTTGAGGCAGAATTATTTATTTGCACATTGAGAAGTAGGAAGTTGGAATAGTGATAGATAATTTATTGTAATTATTGTAATTAGATGTACCTGATGATAATTAATGAATATATAATCTTGAAATAAAGTGAGAAAGACTGATGTGTGTGTGTGTGTGTGTAGGAGTGGCGGTGGGATTGCTACCTGTCTGTTTATTACCAAAACAGTTTATATTCAGATGCTTGAATTCCAGAAATGGCTGTATTAAAGAGCAGATCGGTTTAGGACAGAGCTTTCTTTTCTCCTCTGCCAAGGCCTCCTCTGCTGTCACTTGTCTGATTGGCAGGGCTGTGCTTATGTTGCTCAGGAGCTTAAGGGAGGAAAGGGAGAGAGAGAGAGAGAGAGAGAGAGAGCACTAGGTAAGGAGGAAAGGTATTGGTCAGAGCATTCTCTTTCTATCTCCTCTTCTCTCATCACTTGGCTTACACTCTGCTTTGGAGCTCAGATCAGTTGTCAGAGAGAGAGAGAAATGACCTACAATAACACAAATCCTTGGATGGAAATAAAGGCGAAACACTGCCCAAACTGATCCACTCTCTTTCCCAGCCACGCCTGTCCTTTTCTAGGGCCAGATGCAGGCTAAAGACATAACAAGAATCCTGGTGGCTTGGACCAAAGTCCCATCAACTCCAGCATTCTGTTTCCAAGAGAGAAGCTCAAATCAATGCATCAGATTCTGTCTTTGTTGCATTGTAAATATGTTGTTACCTTCTATGACTTTGGATTGCACCAAGTGAGTCTCTCTCAGTCGGGAACAGGATTTTTTTAAATTAACCATACTTAACTGTTATGTTAAAGTGTTAGTATATCAGCTAATGGCATTAGTTTTCCATAACCAAAGACAATTCAGATACTTTTAAGATGTGGCTTCTATTTCATTTAAAATTCATGCATGGGTGCATGAACCATTAAAAATGATTCCAATCCATGTGAACAGGAATTACTGTACATGCAGCCAGCATCTTGTTTGAACTGGGCCTCAGTCTGTCAATTTCGCAATCCCAACTGATGATTGTCATGGGGTGGGGGTGGGGATCTACACTACTGCTTTAAAGCACTTTGAAAATGTTTTGAAAACTGTATATGCAGTGTGTCCTGGGCCCCAACAGTTGTCAAAACTGTTATAAAGCGCTTTAAAGCAGTAGTGTAGATCCTGCCTCCATCAAACGTTCGCTGCGAGAATCAGTATAATAAATCTTGTAATTACGTGTTTGGAGACTGAGGATGTGGACAAGATGTTTGCATCTGTGCAACCCACTACATGCTCCCTCTCAGCCCTTGCCCTCCATGGCTTCTTTGAGTTCACTGCAAGGGACTGACCAGATAGATCAGGGGAGTAGTGAATGCATCACCTTGAAGGAAGTGGTTTTGTGACCACTCATGAAAAAATGCATCCCTGGACCCAGAGACTCAGTCCACAAATGTAAAGGGCTCACAACTGCTATAATCAAACTACTAATAATATGCATACAAATGTCTTAGATACATTTTATTCTCTCTCTCTCTCTCTCTCTCTCTCTCTCTCTCTCTCTCTCTCTCTCTCTCTGTATTTATCATACATAGAATAAGGTTCCAAATATATACTGCCTAAAAGCTAATGAGCAATAACCCCCACCAAAAGATCCAACAATTAAAATGCAAACATGAAAGATTGGAATTCTAAATTCCTGTATAGGTAAGTGTATACTTTTAAAGAAAAATGCACTGTTATAATACATATCTTATTCCATGTATGATATATCTACATGTATGTATTAGGGGTGTGCAGGGACCCCCCGCTCCGCTTCACTTGCAGATCCGCCATTTTCCGGATCGGGCCGCTCCGCCCCGCCCCCGCTCCGCCCACTTCCGCTCCGCTCCGCCCGGAGCTCCGGATCCGGATCCGGAGCTCCGTTTCCCCCCCCCCATAGGCTTGCATTGAAAGCTAAAAAATTATACAACTTTTTTTCTGTTCAAGTTAGAAACCTCATGTTTGGCACCATGACACCTCATGGGGATATACACACGCACGCCAAGTTTCAAAGCAATCCCATCATCCCCTGATTTTTGGCGAATTTTTGAAAATCGGGCACCCCACACACAACATCCCTGCGAGGTGGGCAGGGGAGGAGGGAGGGAAGGCAGGCAGGCATGCAGCTGGCATTTCTGGGGGCATAAGGAAGTGAGCCAAGGATAAGCCAGTAATGCATATAAAATGGAATAAATCAATCAATAAACAAAGGAGGGGTGGAATTAAAAGCAGCAGTGTTGCTCAATAAACAGCAAGAAGAATTTTTTAAAAAAGGCTATATCTGTCTTTTACCAGCAATAGGGGGACGTGCCCGGGGGAGGGGGAAGTAGCTGCCAGTTCAAGACACTGACAGCCACCAACAGCTCTGAGAAGAAGTAAAACGCTCACTTCGACTCATAACAGGCATTGCTCCACCACTGAAAAGTGACCATTCACTTCAACTCATGATAGGCATTGCTCCACCGTTTTACTCTCTTTGGAAGGCTCTAATGGCCTTCCAGTGCAGGAGAGAGTGGGGGCACGTCCACGATGAGATGCCCTAGGGGAGCTCATCCCCTTGCACCACATCGATTCAGTTGTTCACCAAGGTTAGGGTGGGGAGCAGTGCTGTGTTTCTATCTCTTATTCTTGGCTTAGTATATGATTTCAGGTTGTGTTTGTGCATTTGGTGGGGCTACTGTGTTAAAAAACACGGGGAAAAGCCCGTTCAGATGAAGAAAGAGAAGTTTCCCAGAATCCCAAGTTACCTGTTTTGCCTATGCCCTCCTCCAACTTTGGGATCATCATGACCGGGAGCTGACTCTGCCCCTCAGCCCTTTGAAAAAGGTATTTTTCCCGCCGATTTTTTAAAAACTTCTAGCCCGCGACCCGTACGATGCAGAAAGTTGAGAGTAGTCTCAAAATGACCCCCATCCACGACTCTCTGTGCACAAGAATTTTCAGAATGATAGCTTAACCCCCCCCCCAGTTATCCCCGATTCTTTCCCTCAATGCAATCCTATGGGCGAAAAGCTGAAAACGCCGTTTGAGCTGCGCGGTTGACCCGATTTTCACAAAAATATAGCACGCGACCCAGACAACGCAGAGAGGTGAGAGTGGTCTCAAAATGACCCCCATCCACAACTCTCTGTGCACAAGAATTTTCAGAATGATAGCTTCAAAAACAACGTAGTTATGCGCGATTATTTGCCGCAATGCAATCCTATGGCGAAATGTTTTCAAGATGGCGACCGGAGCGCTCCGCCTGAACTAGGAGCTCCGAAAAATGGGCGCTTCTCTTCGCCTTGCTTCTAGGGGGTCCGCGGTCCGCTCCTACTCCGCCTCTGGGTAAGGCGGAGCAGGCCAATCCGCTACTGCTTCTACGCTCCTAATCGGAGCGGAGCACATCCCTAGTATGTATGTACGATACACACACACACACACACACACACACACACACACACACACTTTGACATATATATGACTGCTGAACACATATTAGAGTTCAGTGGTTTAATTCTAGCAGTTGTGTGTTCTTTAGCACTTATTAGTTGTTTTTATCTGCAACTGTTGTTCTCATTTATTTATTTTTCATTTGTTTGTAAATTGCTGTCTATCAACATCTGGAGTTTTGGAGAGAGGTTGCTGATTTTATTTTCTCAGAAGTAACAGCAACAGAAGCAGCAAGAAAGCCTCCATATGTCTTAAGTCTGGTCTCACTAAAAAGGAGCAGGCTTGGCCCCTGTACACCATCTTGCTTAACAAAAATGAAAGGACTTGTATGTAGCTGTTTTAAAGTATAACAAACATTGATAGTTTTCCCCTTAGTTGAAATTGCATTTCTGTGTGCGTGTGTTTGTGAGTGAGAGAGAGAACACCATCAGCTTTATATTGTGCAGAAAGAAAACCAAGCAGCCATATTTTCTGGAGTAATTTCAGCAAAAGAAAGAGGCATGTCTGTCATTCTTGGGCATCGTTCCATGTATGTGAGCAGGAGCAATCTGCTCTGGTCAGGAACAAGAGCCAAGCAGGAAAGCCTGTGAATGGTTCCTTGCGTACCTTCAAAAGGTCACATCCTGTGGCCAGGATGAGATGATTTCACAGGGAGGGATCAGGGAGCGTTGCACTCTGAAGGCAATCCTTCCCATCATGCTGTAAGCTGACCTACATTCCAGAAATAAGAACTGATTCCATAGCTTCCTGGCACCAAGTTCTATGACATGCTGAAAATGGATTAGGAGCAGTCAGCTTTGCTTTCTACAACAGTTAGGCTTGAGCAGAGCTCAGCAGATTTGCTGTTTAAGTGGGGATGGTAGTAGGGATGCTCGAGGGTTTTGTTCAGTTTGCATTTTGAGGTGAACCTGCTTGATCCACAGTGATGTATGGGTTGAATATTATGTACAGTTATCCTTTGGATTAGGCATTCCTCCAAATTTTGCAAAGCAGTCCTCAATACAGGAAAAAAAATGCTTGTAACCACGTATATGTTATGATAAAATGCTTTGAAAATGCAGATTAAAGTGGAAACATGATGGGACGAATTTAGGAATGAACACATATGAAACTGACTTGGACTTGAAATATACTGATCCTTCCATCCTTCATCTGGAAGACGGATGTCTTCTAAATGATGAAGAAAACAAGAGAGCAAATAAAGGGACAGCCATTGATGGATACGCAGTTTTAGCAAAGAGGAAAGTAGCCTCATGCAAACATGTTCTTGTCAACAGAACTCATGGTGGGGGTTGGGATCCTATCCTATCTATAATCTCTGAATAAAACCTGCAAGTATATCCAAGCAGAACCTTTTCAAAAGTTTATGTAAGTTGTGGATGTTTGTTTATGTACTGTATGTTCTTATAGGCTATAACAAGATGTGGTCTGGGTGGCTCCCAAAATACAATAGCAATTTTAAAATACACCGAAGTACAATGAAAATACAAGAAAATAAAATTCAGCATTAAAGCGACATCAGATAAGATCCAGAACAGATCAAGAAAACAGAGAGCAGAGGATAAAAATCTGGCAAAGCTAAAGCGGGGTTAAGAGCTAAAACATGATTTAAGGCCGAGTGCGGGGGAGGGGGGAGGGTATTGATGCATTGCCCAAATGAGGAAATACATCAGCAAAAAGAGGGCACCAATTTGCATAACATTTGCATATACTAGTTTATATGTACTGCATAGCTGCAAATTTAGAAATAATTACTGTAATTTAAATAGAAAGACCATAATGAGGAAGACTGTGATCAGGTGACCTGTGTGTCAGCAAAGTCTGCTGCCAAGGTGCTAATTATTGATGGGCAACTTCAAGGCCCCTGCCCTTCTCTCCCTCCTTATGAGTCTTTGACTTTAAGCAGGACTTGGCCTGGACAGCACATTAACTAGAGCAATGATCTTCAACTGGTGGGTTTTGATCCAAAAGTGGGTCTCAAGATCAGTCCAAATAGGTCACAGCAAAGCTGTTGCTACCATGTTAGGCAACTGTGAAACTGTGAAAGTGGCTTCCATATTGCAGGTTGAGAGTCTGAGGTCGGTCTCGGGTCTGCGCCAGTTGAAAACTACTGAACTAGAGGAAGCCTTCAAATAGAGGGCTGTCTTCTGTAAAGCAGGCTAGCCTAAATCCAGGAAAATAAAAAAGGTCTTTGCCTGATGTTGAAAGGATGTTAGACTAGCTGCCAGATGGACTCTCTGGCTAGGGTATTCCAATAGCTGTGGCCCTTTCATTTATGCATGATCTCATTTGGTGGGAGCCCTTAAAGAAGCTGTGATGAATGTACCACTTTCACCCATATTAACCTGCCCGCACTTTAAGTTCAGAAAGACCGGCCCTTCGCATTTGCCCACCTGTGAGAGAAGTTAGTTGTGCCTACATGGGAGATGGCCTTCTCTGCAGTGGCCCCACACCTTTGGCACAAACACCCATCAGGGGGTCCACCATGCATCATGTCTTCACACTGTGCATAGTTAAATTATGGAACTCACTATCACAAGATGTAGTGATGGCCACCAATTTGGATGGCTTTAAAAGGGGGTTGGATAAATTCCTGGAGGCAAAGGCTATCAATAGCTACTAGCCCTGATGGTTGTGTGCTCTCTCCAGTATTCGAGGCAATAAGCCTGTGTGGACCAGTTGCTGGGGAACATGGGCGGGAGGGTGCTGTTGCACCATGTCCAGCTTGTTCATCTCTGGCTGATGGCTGGTTGGCCACTGTGTGAACAGAGTGCTGAACTAGATGGACCCTTGGTCTGATCCAGCATGGCTCTTCTTATGTTCTTATGTTCTTCTCATGAGGAGTACTGTTTTTCTGCTTTTGCCATTGTTGTTCTTGATGATTTTATAGTTAGCATTTATTTATTTATTTATTTATTTATTTATTTATTTATTTATTTATTTATCTATTGTTATTTATTTATTTATTACATTTATATACTGCCCCATAGACAAAGCTCTCTGGGTGGTTTACAAAGGTTAAAAACAGTGAACATTAAAAACACCCCCACACGTTCAGTCAACATTAATTCAGCATCTGAAGAAGGCTCGTGAGACAGGGCTAGAAACAGAGTCTGGCATGCCCTGCTCCTTCCTCTTCTTTCTATGTAGTGCTGCTAAGAGGCGGGCCAATGTTAATTTCTAAAGAAAGAAGATGGCAGCTCTCAACAAACCTTCCTTTCTTGAAGCCTCCCTGCTCTGACCAGAGGGACCTAATTCTGCATCAGTTTATTAGTAGTCACTTTTCCTTTCCACAAGGAGGAGGAGAAGGAGGAGGAGGAGGAGGAGGAGGAGGAGGAGGAGGAGGAGGAGAAGAAGAAGAAGAAGAAGAAGAAGAAGAAGAAGAAGAAGAAGAAGAAGAAGAAGAAGCCACTGCAGCAGCAGCTCTAAGCAGTTTTATACTACGTCAAGCTACTTCATCGTCTAGCTCACTGGTAGTAGCTCGTCATCTGCCACCTAAACCATTTTTAACTGAAGGTGCCAGAGATGGGAAGAACAATTGTATACAGTACTCCAATTATGTTGGTGTGGGGAAAGATATTTAGGGGGGCATCCTATGCACATTGAGACAGAAAAAAAGTTCCTACAACTCACAGCATTCCTCAGCTAGTTTATTGTAGGCATGGCTGACTGGAGAATGCTGGGAGTTGGACTTTCTCTCTCTCTAAACATGCATGGGAGAGAGGGCCCTTAATTACCTTACATCTTGTAAACTGCTCCTCATCTAAATGGAGTCCAAGCTGATTTACAAGACATAAAATGTTCAGAACTACAAGAGCAATGCCATAAAACAAGGCATCATGCAACCAATAAAACTGAGAAGCAGCAAAATGATACAACCAGCAGAAGCCAGGCAAACAGTTACAATGTCTGGGCACACAGAAATGTCCTGACCTGGTCTCTCAAAGATTATCTTGTCACCACGATGCTGGTGGGATGGCCACTCTTTCCCGTGTGTGCTCTGCCTGGAAGACGTGAGGCAAACACACCAGCAGAACCTACAAAAATGGGTGAAACGGCAGCATTCCTGGGAACTCTGTCAGTGCCCACCAAACAGGGGCTGTGCCAGGAAAGACATCCACATGCTGTCCTCGCATGAAGGAAGCCAATGAACTCGGGGCAATGGAGTCATGCTCCCAGCACCTACTCCTCATCACATAACACACACACACACACACACACACACACACACACACACACACTCACACACACACACACTAGTGCCAGAGGAGCCCCATTCCATCAGCCCTCCTGACACAGCCAAGAATGACCCCACTACTGCCAGTCCCCAAGCTTCTCTTCGGGCAGGGGTTCGAATCCCCTTACACTTGTTACTTACAAGTATTGTGGAGGGGTAGATGTGGTGAATAGTCACAGCAGACCTATTTCACAACAAATGCCTATTTCGCCACATATGCTGTCCCGTCCCTTGCTTACCTGCTCTCAGGGATGCTCTGTTTTGTTGTTGGAGTGGAGTAGGGCATTGTAGGTGTGAGGTGCTGTTGTGGACTGTTTGTGTCTGGAGTTCTGAGGCAGGGTACCTGTAGGTGAGGGGGTACAGAACCACTTTCAGCCCCATGGCTGAATTCTGTTCTGGAGAAGCTTCCAGGGGCCACATTCCACTGGTGGGCAGGGCTGAAGGCCAAAGTGGGCAGGATCAGAAATACCAAACAGTGCCACCTTGCTTTAGCTTAGAGCTCTTACTGCCAGCAACTCAGCCTTAGGAGTGGCATTTCAGCCTTTTAGGAACTGCACAAAAGACATGAAACTACCAAATGATTGCTGGTTTGGGGAAAGGTGCTGTGGCCATCTAGGGAACTCATGGAGGGCAGAATTGACCCAGCCCCCCCCCCCCGAGCCTCAGGATGAGTTCTAGTAGGAGAGCTATTCTGTGTTCTGAGGTCAGGTTGTTTGGGCAGTCTTCATCTACCTAGAAGAGCATATATATATATATATATATATATATATATATATATATATATGTGTGTGTGTGTGTGTGTGTGTGTGTGTGTGTGTGTGTGTGAGAGAGAGAGAGAGAGAGAGAGAGAGAGAGAGAGATGTATCTCAATGCATATTGATCCAAAGGCAGAGGCGGATAAGAATTATATTCTTCTTCTTCTTCTTCTTCTTCTTCTTCTTCTTCTTCTTCTTCTTCTTCTTCTTCTTCTTCTTCTTATTATTATTATTATTATTATTATTATTTTCAGATTCTTCTAGACATTGTGAACATGTAAACACACAAAAAGTTATTATTGCATTTTCTATACTACATAAAATACTTAACATTCGAGAAAAACTTTCTTTTAGCACTTCTGTTAATAATTTTATTATGAACTATTCCGATGCACCAAAAATTACAACTTATAGCCAATTGGGAGTAAGATAGAAATGCTCATGTTTTAAAACATGCTTCTAGACTGAAACTTAAAAATACAGGAATACAGGATTTCACTTTACCATGTAATATTTTACTATGATTATATCCTAGAAAAAGTATTTTACTGACAACCAGGAAGGTTCAGCAGTGTATAAATGTATGGGGGGAAGTAGAAGGTCAATCATGGCCCATTTTAATTATAGTAAAAGGTTAACTAGCAAGGCAGGAAGCTTAACAATAATAGTTTGAGCTGTTTATTGCTACAGCTTCTTGAGGCCCCAGGCAAGACTGAAAAAGGCACTACAAAAATATATAGGAGGCTGCATATGCTCCTCTCAAGTGTTTATCATTTGTATAAGCAAAACAACTACATACATGACAACTTATACATACAATTACTAATGGGAGCTTACAAGGAAGTAAAAAAGAGAGTCAGTTCCTCGCTCTCTTTTCATTTCTGGGAGAATGCCTGTGGAAGAGAGAGATTATCTCCCATAGGGTAGAAGAGTAATAGAAGGCATCACACCCTGTTTTGTGAGTGGGCAGAGTCCACGGAAGCTTTTGCTAGAATAAATTTGTTAGTCTTTAAGGTGCCACAGGACTCATGTTACTTTTGCTGCAACAGACTTAACACACCTTCCCCTCTAAACATTTTTACAGAGTCAGTGTACAGTATGTGTGTGGACACTAGGTGGCACTAGACATAGTTGTATATGGGTGGAATCAGGAGTTTCCTGTGTCAGTTCTTTTCTTGTTGGAGAGATACAACCCTAAAGCTTTCATGACAATGAGCTTCTCTACATGAGTGATTTATTGCAGATTTATTCTGTGAGTGATTGGTCACTCACAGAAGTTTGCAGGTCCTTTACATGACAGCTTCAACTTCTACGATGCCTTCCCCCAGTAATCTCGCTTTGAAAAAGATCAGAGATAATGAACTATTTAAAATTCTTGCGGGATATCATGGGCCACTAGGTGCTGCTGTTTCATTTAACTTTATGGAGCATTGCCAAGAGGGGAAGTTTTCAATTACAAATGATGTGGTTGCCATTGGTTGCCATCTAAAGGAGCCATAGTCAATGAAAGACCCCAGAAAAAGAAAAAAATGGTACGGGTGCGATTATTTCCCCTTAATGTAGAGATGCTCAGTATGACCCAGCAGCTGAAATCATTCTGCTGACCAGATGCAAAGGAGGGCATAGCTCCTATACCTTCAGAGCACCCTCTTCTGTACCACAGTTAAGAGTAAAATACCCCACTCCCCCTTAGCATCTGGCCACCCAATGGCTGAGTGGATTCAGTTTACAAAAGAGAGCACAACAGATTGGTATTGTTCTCAAGACATTCTGAAAAAAAATCTTTATCAACAAAATACTGTCTGCAAAAACAAAATGCAAACCACCAATGTACCCTTAAATCAAAACACTCACACCCAATGTGATAAACAGTATGGAAGGTAGCTCTGGGCACTGTAGGGGGAAGGAGCATTCAGAGAAAATCAAGGCCCCGTACCTTTCCTCCAGTGCCAGTGGAACTCTGCTGAGCACAAGTCTGGATCCAATCTGGACTCAGATGGCACACCAGTCAGACCCCTAGACAAGAGCTTTATAATCTCTCTTAAACAAGAACAGAAAAGTAACAAGAAATACCTGACTCCATCCAACTACAACTAAGTCTAATGTCATCTACTGACTAAACTACATAATGACTCCATCCACACATTGACCTGGTTCGCATGTAACAGCAACCCATGGGGATGAGTGGAGTGAGCAAGCCCACAGCTTCTGGCACACTCCTCACTTCCACTTCAAATAAACAACTTTTAATTTCCCTGTTTGTAGGCTGTGAATGTGAAATCCAAACCTGGACACTCTGGGCTGTCTAGGAGTTAAACAACCCAGAGTTAACCTACGATTTTGTTGTGCAGTGTAGGGGTTGAGGGAATTTCAGCCGTTGTAGTGTGTCTTCTTTAACATCACTGGTCACTGTAGCACAGCCTTCCCTAACCTGGTGCCCTCCAGATATGTTGCACTACAACTCTCAGCATGGCTGGCTGGGGGATTCTCGGACTTGTAGGCCAACACATCTGGTGAGTACTAGGTTGGAGAAGGATTCCCTAGCAGCTGCTGAAATTGGCAGAAGAGTTATATTTAGGGACAGGGAGTGTGGCTACAAGGTTTCGGCCTCTTGCCTGAAAACGGTAACAGTGACACCTTTGCATCCTGCTAGGCCCGTCTTGCTGACTCCTGTGTAGCACACACACTGGTAGTTGCTTGGCAACCATTTGGCTGTATTTATCAGGCATCACTGCTTGCCCTTTATTTCTGAATTTGCTAAAGAACACACATAGCTAGAGATTTTCAAGTGACCTTCGTCTTACAATAATATCTCGCATCACCGACTGGAATCTAAAGGACGCAAAGGGCAAACATTTAAAACTATTTCCTGAGATGCGCATAAGTACTCCAACACACAATAACAACAGTAGTCATAGTACAGCAGCTAATGAATGTAAGATAGGATTTTATGTTGGTTGC
This sequence comes from Elgaria multicarinata webbii, assembly GCF_023053635.1. Classification (NCBI taxonomy): domain Eukaryota; kingdom Metazoa; phylum Chordata; class Lepidosauria; order Squamata; family Anguidae; genus Elgaria; species Elgaria multicarinata. The sequence goes on along the minus strand of NC_086178.1, from coordinate 75,933,823 downwards.
TGCTTGCCTGAATGAAAGAGATGTGTGTCTATAGTCAATGATGAAGCTCTTTAGAAATCTCTTTCCTTGGCATTCATTTTCATTATTGACAGCTGTATATGTCATCATCACCAAATTTGTTGATCCAGCTGTGTTACTTCTGGTCTGAATACTGAAACATAAGCCTACTCCAAATGCAGATGAAGTGTTAACAGGATTGCCAAAGGCTAAACAATCTTGAACTCTTAAATAATAATAAACAGCTCCTGGGATCTTGGGGACAGAGCTCAGACATTTCTGGTCTTACAAGAGCCCTGGAGGCAGTCTACACATCATCTTTGACTCATGGTGGCTGCAAATCAACACTACGTTAATTATATGATGCAGCCATGGATTTGCTGCCACTGTGGGGCAAAGAGACAAAGATGCGCAGCAGAAAAGTTGGGGACTTACCCCAACATTTCCTGCCAGAGTGAGGCCAGCACGGCTCTTCTGCCATCTGCCCTCACTCTGGCGCCACAATGGGGGGCATTCCTGGGTGGAAGGCTACCCTCCCACTGGTCTCTGGGAGCTGGGGGAGGGGGATGGGGTCGGGGCAGCCCCAATGAGCCAAATGGCTGCTGGAAAGCTTGTGCTGCCTTCTGTGTCAAGATTACCGGATGCCACCCCACAGCAGCAAAAGCACAGGGTTGGGTTTTTTTTAAGGAGGGGAACCTGGCACCATGAAGGCAGCCCCCTGCTGCCAGAGATACCGTTCACAACACAGCCAGACTACAGCTACTGTATGCTCCACAATCAGAGAGGGAGAGGTATTGAAGTCCCTGCAAACCAGATGGTTCAAGAAGCTGAGAAGAGCACTGACACAGCTGAAGCCGTGCAGATACAACAAACAGTTGAAGAACTAAGCATATAAAAGAGACTGTAGGAAACATGTACCCATTTTACAGGTCGGACATATGGAGGCTGAGAGATGACTTGGCTAAGCATGCCAGTAAATCCATGGCAGAGCACTCCAACTACACCAGGCAACTAGTGTATCTGTGATGAGCAGTCCTATTGGGATTTCCATAAGCCTCCGAACTTGTAAGCATCATGGTTGTTCATAGGTAGCAGGTCGTTGGTAGACTGTCCAGGACTGGGGCTAATTCCAGCAAATTTGTAAGACTCCTAGCCAGTCATAAGACTTCATGAGGAGCGAATTAAGGATTGAAAGGACTGTGAAGCAGTGGGGGGGGGGGAGGTGGAATAGCTGAAGCATCATACCACCCTGCTTCACAAATGAAAGATCTTGGGGAGACATGAAGCATGAAGGAAGCATTCAGGTGTAACAGGGCCAGGCAAGACATTTGCTGCTGGAGGCTAAAGACAACTCCAACACACGCATGCACCCCAAAACCTCACACGTACACAGTACATGTATAGGATCCATTAGATATATAACTGAATCTTATTTCAACTCTGGCAGTGGGATGGCATCTACTTGATGCCAGCAGCCTAGTTTATGTGGCAGAGGGCACGTTACATAGCACACACAATTCTGGTCCTCCAACCAGTGCAGGCTGGTGGCTCCAACATCAATGGGGCTGTAAATCCACTCTGGATTTCAGTCAGAATTCTAAAGGAGCTCTCCAAAGTTCTGAAACAAACTTGGAACCAGGGTTCAGCACCTTGGATAGATCCTCTGAAGTTCTGGGCCCCACTGACATTGCAGCCACCAGCCACCACTGTCTCCAACACCTCGCTGCTACATCAACCACCCAACTCAGCACCTGCCGCCTCAGGTGGCTGCCTCACTCTGATAAGGCTAGCCTTGATGGGCCACCCTTGTCCATGATTGTCTCCTGACAGGTGTTCAACAGGTGCACTTTTCCCATAGAGACAATATGAGGGATATTCTGTACCATTTGAACATCTCCTGCCATGGCCCATTGAGACATTTTTGTCAGAGGGGTAGGGACAAACCTATAACTTCATCTACTCTCCAAAACTTGCAGGAATTCCACTTTTCTCAAATTAGACTTTGCACCTGGTCTCTTCCTTTACATGTCTGTTTTAAGCTGTTACCAATATGTAACTAAACTAAATCACCAAAATGTTAGCACTTGGGGTTGCCATTTTCTTTCTTTTTTTAACTTATTCTTATTCCATTGTCAGCTGTCTCCAACAAAGAAAATAAGCAGGTGAAGTTTTCCCCCCTGATCTGAGGATTAGCAGTGGGGAAAGCTTACTCAATAAACTCTGCATGTCAATCTGCTGTTAGCAGTGCTGGTAAATCAAGTTGGCAAATCAAGTTGGCAACCCTACTAGCACTAACATTAGTATTTAATGCCAAGTGACATGGTCCTCCTTCAGTTGCACTGAGAAAGACTGGAAGAAAAGTAATGTATCTGGGCAAATCTAAGCCATGGATGTGTTTGTGCATTGTGAATAAGGTTCTACAATGTTTTACGAATCCTACAATCCTGGTTTGCACCAAATCACCTTTTAAAGAAACATATTTAAAGCAATAGACACAAGAGGGCAGCATAACCCTTTGATTTAATATGAATAACACTTTTCACTACACAGTATTATGTTACTATTCCGTGTTTTACAGTATGTCTTTTCCTAGTGTGAACAGAAAGAAGGACTTTATTATTTGCGTATTCTTCATCTTTGCTCAGGTGATGATGTTAAGAAACTTTTACCCAGCAACATGTACGGAGAGACCTACTGGATCAAGCCAGAGGCCTATCAAATCCAGCAATCTGTTCGCACAGAAATGAAACTGAATGGTGGGAGAGTCCGGACAGACATAGTTTCACATAGTAAAACTATGACACTTGTTCCCACATGATAAAGCCATGTTGGCCAACTTGGATGGCTCTGAAAGGGGATTAGACAAATTCCTGGAGGAGAAGGCTATAAGCAGCCACCCTTATAAGCAGCGTGTTATCTAACTCCACCCTGAGAGATGTCTGGAACACGTTAGGGACTAGCCACATTAATTTAAGGAGGCACAATAATTTAGTCTAGCAGCTTTGGCTCTGTTGGTTACACAACAAACAATTGATGATGATGATGATGATGATGATGATGATGATGTTTACTCATAAAAACAAGTCTTACTGAATTAGCTTGGACTCATTTCTACATATATTTGCCTAGTATCACTGTTTAAGTCTTTCAAATTTGATTTCCAGGAATATTGACTTATTCTGATCATGTTGTGTATTGTTGCATTACAAACTGCGCTGGAATGTCTTGCTACAATGGCAACTGCATCCAAAGACCTAAATGAATTGGGGATAACCAGGTTTCAGGTGTCTGCTGAAATTAACTATCACATCATTTTATAGAACAATTAGTCCAATTTGGCTTGAAAGAAACCAGTGTGTTCAAGTGGCAATCAATGTCCAAAATGGCAGTTCAATCAAAACACAGGTGTCTGGCATGAGCGTGTTTAGCTGTAAAGCAATTCCCAGTGCTAAACAGACCACAGAAGGAGACTAATATAGATGGATCATACCATAATTATAGTCACATCAAAGAACATCTTAAAGGGCACATAATAAACTCAAGCATTAATTTGTTAAAGGTCTTTAAGGGTGCAATTCTATGCATGTTTCAAAAAAGAAAAAAACCCTACAACTCCCAGCATGCTCTAGCAAGCATGGCTCACTGAGGAATGCTGGAAATTGTACAATTCCCCCCACCTGTCAAAACATGCATAGAAATGCACTCAAAGGGTTGCTTTTTCTAAGACATCAGTAGCTCATAGCTCATGCTTTGATTCTGGAATCATTCATGATGTATTACACTAGAAATCTCACGAAAAAGAGAAAAGTATTAGGTCCTGGGCCAAGACGACATAGGAGAACTATGAATGAGTTTCTCAATGTCTTTTTTCTTTATTTCCAGTCATTGGACTGGGGGAGCAGCCCTAAGCCAGAAGAATTAATCCTTGTCCCCACCATTTCATTCCCACAATCAAAATCAATCTTACCTCAAAGCCATTAGCCCCACTAGGAAAGCCCCACTCTTAATGTGAAGAGATCTTGCTATTAGTGAGCCGAAGAGGATGGGGAGTTCTCCTAGAGAATTTTCTAAGTGTTCTGTTCCCAAACGTTGTAATAGTACATTAATGGAAGGTCTGTAAATATCGTCACTAGATACATTTAAGGATAGGAAGATATCAGTGGCAACGGATGGGCTTCACTGGATGATGTGAAGGATGCACTGGATGATGTGATGGAGATAGAACTATGGAGGAAAGTTCATTAAAGCAGAATGTGGATGTAACAGCTTCTGCATGGGCAAAACACAGGTTCTGTGTAGGGAACACACAGGGCTCTGGACTAGGAGGTAACAAATATTTAAATGTACACATAACGTACATCAGCACACTCTCTGTTTTTCATTCTGTCTACAAGTAGAAGGAAATATAAATAGATAATCAAAATATTTATCAGTATCCCACTCTTTTAGAGCAACATACGTATATGGGAGCATGTGGCCCCTAAGCTACCCTGATCCTAAGCCAGGAGTAGACAACTTGAGCTCCTCCACATGTTTTGGCCTACAACTACCATCAGCCCTAGCCAACATAGTCAAGAGTAAGGGTTCATAGAAGTTGTAGGCCAAAACATCTGGAGGACCAGAAGATGCCTAATCCCTGTCCTAAGCCATTTAAGTCCTTGAAGTTAGAACCAGCACTTTAGACTGGAATCCAGTAGAGCCAGTGGAGCTGACATAAGATCAGAGTTAGACACTGTGACCTAAGAGCACCAAACAAAAATCTTGCTGCCAATTTTGGATCATCCATATTGTCTTCAAAGACAGCTCGAGTTTAAAAAAATCCATAAAGACTGATCTCTTCTGGCAGGCCTACCCAGATGTTTTTTAACATATCCAATTGTTATTTTAATATTGTATCAGTTTTATATGTTTTTAATCGGTTTTATGCATTTTATGGTGATTTTTGTATTTAATGTTGTTCCCTACCTTGATTGAGAGGGAGAGGCGAGTAAGAAAACAATATTGTATTCTATTCTATTACAGAAATCCCATCTGGAAGTTACTGAAGCATGGCTGACTGAAGTCAAGTATCAGCTGAAGCTGATAAAGGGTCCCCCTCACAACTCCCAGCCTACATACAACCCCATCCAAGACAGGTTAAACCACTCATCTAGATTATCAGTATTACTGACTAATAGTATCTCTGTTTTATATAGATTAATTTTCAGCTTAACTCCCATCTTTTCCTGAGCTGACCCCAGATACTAGTTTCATAATTTTCACTGCCTCCTTGGGACTGGATAAGGAGAACAAGAGATAGAGTTGTGTGTCATCTGTATCATGGTGACATCTCAGTCCAGGCCTCTAGATGGCCTCACCCAATTGTTTAATATGGATTTGGGATAGAACAGCAGTCTCCAAGCACTACCTCCTGGGTCCAGCTTTCCAGACAGGAATGAAACACTGAAGAGCAGTATCTCGCTTATCCATCCCAAGTGGATGGCCCAAGAGGATACTATGCTTGGTAGAAGGGAAAGCCATTGAAAAATTTTGGATAATCAGCAGGGTAGCATTCCCTGTTCATCTCCTGTGCAAGTCATCCACCAGGATGACCAAAATACTTTGTTCTAAAAAAAACAGAAAAAGGCTGGAATGGATCCAAATAATCAGTTGCATTCAGTTCATTGATCACTGCCATTTTGTTTCCCCACCTTGATTTAAAGACAACACAGATGAACAGCATATTCATGCTTTATGAAAAAGAAGGTTTGCAGTGGCCCCATGATATATCCAGACAAGGATCATCGTAACATTTGAAGGGGAGTGAGGTGTATGTGAGAACTAGAGTAGACTGGAAGTTCCTGGTTCAAATCTCACTTTCACAAGGTGTCATTATCTGTCAACCTCAAGACTGCCCCCATCTGTAATATAGAGATGTGATGAGCTTTTATACAGAATTGCTATAGGTTACTGAGATACTGTATAATTTTTTATGCTCATCATGCCATACAAATACTGTTTATTTTTCTTATTAAACATATGACAGGAAGCTCTGATTGGCCAAGGCCCCAAAGAGTTCTCACACATATTCCACACTCTTTATTTCTTTAGACTTTTGAGGAGTGAGAGGAAACAGAAAATTAGCAGCAGTTCATCTGTACATGACTAGAGATGGTTGGACTTGTTTAGTCCATTTTTGTGGACTTCCTCCTTTTCCCACTTCCAAGTCCATTCCAGTTCCATGCAGAGTTATTTTTCTTTCTTTTCCTTTCCTTTCCCCCCCCCCCAGAAAAAAAACCAGTTTATATTTCTGTATATTTTCCAAAGGGCACATGACCTCATTGAAGAAAGCATGTTTTCCTACATTTTAGAAATGTATACAGTGTTTCCTGCTCATGTTTCAATTGTGCACATGTTGTCAAATGCATTTTTTTCCTTTGCAGAATGCATCACAAGCCTGGAAAGGCACAGATATCCAGCTGAAAATTGTGTCCATTTTTGGGAGGCACAGATCAGATAAACCCATTAAACAACTAGGAGTGAATTTCTCACCCATCCTTAAACATGATTCCCCCCCCCCAGGCTACAGAAAAGAGGAGTCTATTTTAAACAAGCAAAGAACCCAGCAGAAATGCTTAGGAGTGGCACTTTAAGTTGCTTGCTTCCAAACTAATTATACACCACCTTGGTTATTATTTGCATTACTGTCAAGCCAACAGTGTCACAGAGAATAGCAAATTAATCAGTGATCATGGGCAATTTGCACTGTTTCCATTGAATCAGTCAGTCACCACTTGTTTACATATTTATTTACCTGCTTATTTTTGGAGTTCAGTAAATTTTTCAGACAACATTGCTGTCACATACACTATCGGCTTTTGCCTGAAGGATTATAGTGTTTGTTTATAGAATTCTCTGAACAGTCACATCAAATCACCATCACATAGGCAGCAATTGATGGTAGCATATTGTAGGTTCATTAAAAAAAACCTGTGGTTTAAGAGATATTTTAAAGTAGTTACTTACAGATTTATCCATGAATCAACAGGCTTGGAAATTAGAGGTAAAGAAAGCCATGTCAGCAGTAAAGACACATTCTACACACCCACATTTCCCCATGTTTTTCCCACCCCTATCCTCTTCCTTGTCTATACTCTAATTCCTAGTGTGACATGGTAAAGTTTTCTTAAGGTGATTTGAGCATGGATATTTAATTTCATTATGCCCCTTAATGTGATGAGATTGGGTATTTACTACATGTCTTGCATGATTAATATCTGATCTTGTATATGTGGGAGAATTCAGGTGAAACATTCATTGCACAAAAGTTACATGGGGGTGGGCAATACGTGGCCCGTGAGCTGCATGCAGCCCCATATTTATTTATTATTATTATTATTATTATTATTTATTTATATAGCACCATCAGTGTACATGATTTTTTTTGCAGCCCCCTCCTCAAATTTGCTCAAATCTGTGGTGTGGTACCTAAAAAAAATGGATAGGGGAAACTATCTGTGGTTTGCCACTAAAATTTGGCAGCGCAGTAGCAAAATAGGGGAAAATCAGCATCAAATTCAGCAGGGAAGAGGGGACAGTGTAAAGCTCTCAGTATGTTCTGGGGTGGGGGTAGGGAATTAGCTCCCAGAAGCTGCCAACTCCAACCTTACATGGTAAGATACAACCATGATGAATTGACCACATCAAAATCTAATCTGAAAACTGGATTTAAGACGTGCTTTATCTATTTGTCCTCTCCTGGTGAGGATAAGCCCACAATGGAATCAAGAAGAAGGATGCTGGGCACTGGTCCAGAGTAAGTAACAAGAGCAAAGGACTTAATATGCAGAGGTTGTATAGCAAAGTAGCTGTTCAAAAAACAGAGCCAGAGAAGAAAAATGGTTAGGTCCTTCAGGACCCTGGACAATTCCCAGGGAAGAGATAATTTGTTCTTACAAGAGCTGCTTGCTGACTGAGCTCTTATATAGCCCCTCAAACCGACCATGTCTCCCAGGCTCCACCCCCTTGCCATGTCTCCCAGGCTCCACCCCTTGCCCATCATCTGGCTTGCATCTGGGCATTCTATCATTTTGCGAATTCTCACCAGGCATGCTGCTGTGGCTGTGCACGGGCTCAGTGGCCCCTGAGGACTTGGAAGCAAGGATGCTGTTTCCTGATGGGACCTGACTCTACGGCTGCAGTCACTGATTGTGTGTGTGTGTGTGTGTGTGTGTGTGTGTGTGTGTGTGTGTGTGTGTGTGTCTTAGATTCAGAAAATACCTGATTTCTGGACTCAGGCTCAGTGGCGTCTGGATCCAGATTCAGCACCTTTGAGGACTGTGGTACTGGTCCTCCTGCTTCCACTGCCCCTTCTTCCTCCAAGTCAGCCTTCCATGTTCTTACTGGGAATGTGGGTCCTGATACCATTGATGCACAAAATTGCCATTATTTATATCCAACTTAACTGAGTTATGACAGCTTTATTGGTTCTTTCCCTCTGTTTTTGTTCACTATGCTTGGTGAATGTCTCACCATGGCTTACTCACCAACAAGCAGAGCAATTTGGAGCTGAACAATTGATGGATTTTTAGCAACTGGACTGAACATTTGTAGTTCTTCAAGATTTACTTGGCTGATTAATCAACTAACATGTTGTTGATTAAGGAGTGAGACCCAATTTCAATAATAATAGGGAAATAGTAATTGGTGAGGTTGTTGGCTATTTCAAGAGGGCCTTTTCAGTGGTTGCCCCCCGACTGTGGAATGATCTCCCCGATGAGGCTCGCCTGGCGCCAACATTGTTATCTTTTCAGCGGCAGGTCAAGACTTTTCTCTTCTCCCAGGCATTTGAACAGCATTTAACAACGTTAAGTTTGTTTTTAATGGACCCCAGAATTGTTGTTTTTAAATGGATACTGTTGTTTTTATACTGTTTTTTATGTTTTTGATGGTTTTTAAATTTTGTATACTTTTAATGTTTACTATTTTTAATTGTTGTAAACCGCCCAGAGAGCTTCGGCTGTGGGGCGGTATATAAATGTAATAAAATAAATAAATAAATAAATAATATTCTGATGCTTTATTGTAAACACTAGGCAATGCAAAAGAAAATTGTAAAGGTGGCTTTTCTTTAAACAAATAGTATTAATAACTAAATAATTTATTTAAAATGCAATTTTATACATGTCAGCTCAGAAGTAAGTCCCCCTACTTTCACATTAACTGGGTGTAAACTTCAGCATAAACTATAAGATATCTCTCAAAAAGGACCTATATTGAGTTTCTGGTAGTATGCAAATTAATTAAATTTTATTAATTTATTAAAAGACAGACAATCAACCAATCTTCCTTAGATGGGTTGACAGCCTTAATTATTTTCCTTTTAAAGAAGATACTTTTTTCCACAATAGTAGACTCCACTCCCTTTCCATTTAGGGGAAATATATACAAAAAATAATCCATATGAAATATTTAATAATAAAATATTTTTAAAACAGTTCTGTGCAAAGTATCCCATGTCCCAAGAGAGTTGCTAACAGTGGTTCTAGATGTAACTATGTTTGGAGTCCCAAAAGCAACAGAAATAGAGAACACACATACACACACACACACACATACACACACACTTGTGTTGCAGCTTTCAGCTGTAGCCCATGTACATATTTTAATGAATATCTCTTTTTCCTGTTTTCTTGAATCAGCTGCAAGGCAATATTTAAAATATGCAGATGCCAATTTCATTTTTTAAAAAATCCAAAACAATCCTGGCTTATCAAAGATGGCACCTTATGAGACCTGCAGACATCACATCAGTCAACTTGACGTGAAAGAACTTGATACCTCTCCACCATCCATCTCAATTAGTCTTTCATAAATTTAAGAGGTTGGAGCAATAATTAGGGATTCCCTTTCACCATACTAATGATGATGAAGTTCTAGCATTTTTCGTCCTTATCATGGTTCCTTGAATTTTGATACCCCTGGCAATTTAAAGTCTGGAAACTTTGGGTGTTTATGCTCCATTATTTATGAAATCATTTTTAAAGTAAGACAATGTGTCATCCATCTAGCAATATTGTCACTACTGGAGGATGTCAAGAAAAGACGATAGGGCCTTTTTAAAAAAGGAGTATTTACTACATATATAGGTGATACTTCCAAATATTTTGCAGGGAATGTAGCTTGTTTTAAAGGCTTCTTTAATGTAGCATGAGAAATGATACAAAACATAAATTGCTTCACAATCCTGTGCCTGTCTACTCAGAAGTAAATCTCTTTGAGTTCAACGGAGTTTACTCCTAGATAAATTGAATAGGATCGCAGCCTAAATTGTCATACCTGAACTTAACCTCCCTAAAGGAAGATATTCCCATGACCATTTTATCCATCACAGAGGTGTTAAAAAAAACCTTATATAGTGGTAAATAAACCGTATGCATTCTATCTTGTGAATGCTTCCAGATGTGTTCACCTTGTAGGCCCAGACAAGTTTAGAATTCTTGAGGGTTGAGGACTTCCAAGCCTAGCTTTGTTGAGAAGAGCATGTTGAACAACCCACGGGAGCAATGAAACAACTAAAATGCTGTCCCATGGTCAATACTGTTATCCATTCTGAGGCCTTAGCTAGACCTACCTGTTATTGTGTGACGGAGGGGTGAAGATCTCATGATGTTTTTATCGCATGATCCCGCCTCTGTTTACGTGCAACAGCCTCAGAAGGAGAGGCTGTCATGCCCGCCATTTTGGGTTTTTTAAAAGAAATAGAAGATATGCATTTTCCCCACTCCCCCCAACCCACCCACGATGGGCACAGAGCTCCTTAGGAGTTCTGCACCCTGTGCATGGGTCCTGGCTCCTTGCAAGGAACCACGTGGAACTGGGAGAAACTGTGATGTCTGCACAAATGTTCCACGGTCTCGGGATCAGCCCGAGACTGCAGAAAAAGCAGGCCTATAGTATAGGGCAAGATCCCGGGGCAAGGGAGGGATCATCCCTCCCTGATCCTGTGATCCCCTGTACATCATGTGGATGCACAGGGACAATCCTGGGGTTCACCCCAGGATTTCGCCCTGTCTAGCTAAGGCCTGAGACTCACACTGTGTGGAGGGGCTCTGCATGTCAAACAATTCTTGTGTAGTTGCTTACCATTCAAAATGACTGTTTTCATTGTACCAGGTTAAAGGTTTTGCTTGTTTGCTGGTTTGTAGTACCATAATGCAATTTCCCTGACACATCTGTGCAGCCAATCGATAGTCATGAATGGCTCTCCAGATGGTGAAACCTCCATGTGGTTTTGCTGTATAGAAGCCATTGTACAAGGCATCCATTAGCAGTTAACTAATATTAAATGGTCATAAATGTGAAGCAGGTAGCTGTCTGCAAATTTCACTCTCTAAGTTTTGGATGGATCTTCAGTTTGTTTGTATAGTTGATGGATGGTTGTTGTTTTTAAATGCAGCTAAGCAAGATTTTGCTCACCTAAATTCTTAGGTGTATGAAGGCAGGCTCTGATTATTCAGTGGCATACAAAGTGAAATTCGAATATCCTTAAAGACACCAATGTGGTCAATGTTATTTGGCCTGCTCCTGGCAAGAAGCGTCTTTCCAAACTTGCCTGGTTCAGATCAAGTGCTGTTCCTTTCACTCAAGAAATAGAACCTACAATTTTAGAAACCCTTGTAACTGCCGAATGAATAGATCTGCCAAAAGAGAGAAAAAGAAAATGCAGCCAAAGAAATAGCACTGTTAGAATGCAATTGTATAAATAAAAGCATTAGAAGACTTACAGAAAATTAAGTGCCATATAAGTCAAGTACCTTTATTTACCCTAAAGTTAATTTGTGTTAGTTATATAATGCTAAATATAATAAAATCACTAAGTGGCCTTTAAAGTAAAAATTTCTCAAGGCGATTTTTGCAGTTTACTGTATATCAACTGTCCAGCTAAACTCTCGGGAGGTTTCCCACGAAATGTACCTGATTGTGTTAAGTGATCCATTCTAGCCTGACATGACTCCTCAGGGCTGTCTTTCCTGATCCCCATTGTCAGATTTCTTTTCTTCTTTGGAGCAGTGGTGGAGAATTTGCCTAAAGCAACCTTGCCTTCTTCACATTTTCTTTCTGGTGAAAGCATTAACTCATTTACATTCCTTTTCAGACATGGCAGGCATGTCTTATTTTGCAAATGCAGCACACCTAGATGTTCAATTTGTCATTGTCAGAACCCAGGATGCTCTTTTCCAGAAATGATAAGCTGTCTAGGTCCCTTCCAGTCACAGTGCACCCTTGCACAATTATATTTAAAAATCTTGGAAGCTGGGATGTTCCCAAGCAGCCTTTGGTATTTTGGCTATTCAAACATCAGTTGATATCAAACCTTATTATCTAGTAAGTTGTGGAATTCATTTGATTGCATAGAGTTTCCTTGAGGGCCATTTTCTTCCTAATTCTAGATAAAGTATGAAGGTATAATTGACTTATTTGTTAAACATCTCAGCTATTTGTTCATTGGAATGTCTAGCCTGCACAGTTGTGAGGCCTTGAGGCTTTTAAACAAAGGGTGGGGGAATAAAATAAACCCAATACAAAAATACCTAGAAGTAAAATATTTAAATTTAAAGTACCATAAACCTCTTTAACTCAATCCACTAGAAACCAGTTCAAATCAAATTGTCTCTGAGCATGGCTGTTAAACTTATCAAATCCATTAGGATGAGACACAGCATAGCTCTTCTTTATTCAATATACATGATTCAACCATCTTTTATCCTAATCTATGATAACCTTCTCCCAACCTGGTGTGTTGGACTGCCACTCCCAGCATTCTCCCAGCACCTGGAGAGCACCAGCTTGGGGAAAGTTGGTATATGGCTTAAGAGAGGTGAAAGGCATTTGGAGTGTTAAAGAGGACAGAGCCAGAACCTTGAACTGTCCAGAATAACAATGTACCGAACTACCAATACATTAATGGAACACTAATGATATGGTCTCTTCAACCTATTTCCAAGATGAGACCTTCCCTTCCACATGAAGCACATTACAGCATTCCAGTTTTGATATGAAAGAATGGAAGATAGCTGCTGAATTGGACAAAAATGGTTATAGGCTTCTCACCAGCTGAGTTGTTGAAAAACGCTTCAGACACCAGCTTGGCCTTAGTTTGCAGATGAACTAATAAATCCAAGAGCATCCCAAGGTACATGGGAAACTGAAATATCCTTTCATATCAGAGGTGGGCAATGTGTATTCCTCCAGCCCTAGCTAGCGTAGGTGATGGACGATGGGAGTTGTAGGTCAAAACGTTTAGAACGCCACAAGTTGCCTATTTCTTGTTTTATACCCTGACCTTCCACTCCTGGGGAAAATAATAATATACCTATATGTGGCCTCCCTCCCCCGCATCCCTGCTTCCAGGGTACGTGACCAGTTCTGCTTACTGGAAGAGGAGGTCAAGATTCTCTATCCCCTCCTTTATGAAACTCATGGTTTCTAATTGGCAAATGTCTGCTACTTTAAGCCTCCTGCAGGATTGTTCCAGCAGACAAGGTTAGTGCAGACGAGATAACCAGGGAATGATTTGAAAGAAAAGGTGTGTGTGGGGTGGGTGATGGTGGGATAGCCACTCCCTACTAATATCCCCGCTCTGAGCTGTAGCCCCCAAGCACATAATCAATATTTGGAATGTTCTGTCAGTAGGTAGGCAGATCATATTAAAACATAAAATAGGTATTTGTTTTCCTAAATGCATGTTATTTTTGTTTAAACATCTTTCTGCCCTGGTTTTCAAAAAGCTCATGCCATCTAGACCACATCACTCCTAACACGGGACCAAGAGCAAGATTAAACAGAAGACTGGAATGCCAGCTGAATCAAGTAAGAAATGTATGCATAGACTTGGGTCTATTTCAGCTCACCTCTTTTGAATCCTCAGGGACCACTATGTGTCCGGACGACTGGAGGAGGGCTAACGTTGTCCCTATCTTCAAAAAAGGCAAAAAGGAGGAACCTGGGAACTACAGACCAGTCAGTCTGACATCCATCCCTGGGAAAATTCTGGAGCAGATTATAAAGAAGTCAGTCTGTAAACACCTTGAAATCAATGCGGTGATCACTAGAACACAACATGGATTTGTCAAGAACAAGTCCTGTCAGACAAATTTGATCTCATTTTTTGATAAGGTAACCTCCCTTGTGGACCGTGGGAATGCTGTGGACGTCATATATCTTGACTTCAGCAAAGCTTTTGACAAAGTACCACATGACATTCTGATTAACAAACTAGCTAAAAGTGGGCTAGATGGAACAACTATTAGGTGGATTCACAGTTGGCTACAGAATCAGACTCAAAGAGTACTTATCAATGGAACCTTCTCAAACTGGGGAGAGGCAACGAGTGGGGTACCGCAGGGCTCAGTCCTGGGCCCAGTGCTCTTCAACATTTTTATTAATGATTTGGACGAGGAGGTGCAGGGAAAGCTGATCAAATTTGCAGATGACACAAAATTGGGTGGGATAGCTAATACCCTGGAAGACAGAAACAAACTTCAAAGTGATCTTGATAGGCTGGAGTGCTGGGCTGAAAACAACAGAATGAAATTTAATAGGGATAAATGCCAAGTTATACATTTGGGAAATAGAAACCAAAGGCACAGTTACAAGATGAGGGATACTAGGCTCAGCAACACTACAAACGAGAAGGATCTTGGAATTGTTGTAGATCGCAAGCTGAATATGAGCCAACAGTGCGATATGGCTGCAAGAAAGGCAAATGCTATTTTGGGCTGCATTAATAGAAGTATAGCTTCCAAATCACATGAGGTACTGGTTCCTCTCTATTCAGCCCTGGTTAGGCCTCATCTAGAGTATCGCGTCCAGTTCTGGGCTCCACAATTCAAGAAGGACGCAGACAAGCTGGAGCGTGTTCAGAGGAGGGCAACCAGGATGCTGAGGGGTCTGGAAACAAAGCCCTATGAAGAGAGACTGAAAGAACTGGGCATGTTTAGCCTGGAGAAGAGAAGATTGAGGGGAGACATGATAGCACTCTTCAAATACTTAAAAGGTTGTCACACAGAGGAGGGCCAGGATCTCTTCTCGATCCTCCCAGAGTGCAGGACACGGAATAACGGGCTCCAGTTAAAGGAAGCAAGATTCCAGCTGGACATCAGGAAAAACTTCCTGACTGTTAGAGCAGTGCAACAATGGAATCAGTTACCTAGGGAGGTTGTGGGCTCTCCCAGACTAGAGGCCTTCAAGAGGCAGCTGGACAAGCATCTGTCGGGGATGCTTTAGGGTGGATTCCTGCATTGAGCAGGGGGTTGGACTCGATGGCCTTGTAGGCCCCTTCCAACTCTGCTATTCTATGATTCTATGATTCTATGCAAGTTTAGGCAGAAAAAAATGCTACCACTCCCAGCATGCCTAAACATGCATAGGATTGCATCCTAATGCTCTTTAGAGAGAGGCTAAATGGAGGCAGATGTCTGGCTTAGGCACCACCATGCAAACTGGTAATCCTAGTCTAATTTGTGAGTGTTAAATGTCATTTCTCCCAAATCACATGACTTTCAAAGCCATTTCCTCAGTCTTGTCTTAATCCAGACTCAATCAGCAGTTTATATCTCTCATCATTTATCCTGGTGACTTGGCTCTTCCGAATGTGATTATCTGGATAGATGTCTAATGCTCCTGTGAAATCTACTTAGCTCGTGTTCCTCTGTCTTATGTTGTTGAGTTCAATAGGTTAATTATGGGTTAGAACTGGAAGAAAAAAGTCACCAAGATTAAGAGGGGCGGAAGAAAGGGAGAGTATTAAATGGAATCAAGTGATATCACTGGTGTTTAGTATTTAGCCTTTTGCTGTTCTATAGAATATGGGTTATTGTCCAATGGCAACCAATATGGGATTGGAATTGGGTTGATTATTTACTTTATTGGAATAATAATAATAATAATAATAATAATAATAATAATAATAATAACAACAACAACAACAACAACAACAATATCTTGCCCTTTCTCCAAGGAAAGGTCAGTGCATATGGTTTCTTCTATCCCTACTTCCTTTACCCTTTGAACAACTCGATCTGGTAGGTAAGGCTGAGAGATGGTGACTGACCTAAAGAACACCAGTTGGGTTCAGGGCAGAGTGGAGATTTGAACCCTGGCCTCCCAAGTCCATCATTCCAAGTGCCAGCCAACACTGCCTCTGAAGATCACTTAAGTATGTGCACTGGTATTCATCTTCCATGTGCACACAATGAGGGCAACATGAGCTAGCCACAGCTTCTGGGCAGTAATGTTCAGGATCACAGCAATGTATTCTCAACATCCTAGTGCTGACCGCAGTTGCTTCATAGTCCATTCCATGTCACAGAGCTAACTCACGCCTCTTTCTCTCCCTTACTCTCTGTGTTGCAGTCAGCGTAAGTAATGCACCGGTATGCCATTCGAACCAAGACCTTGTTAACCTCAGAAAGGGCATGCAGTGAACCAGTCATTGGGGTACATCTCTGCAAGACCAGCTTTGGCTTTAGCATGTGATTTCAAAGAAGCTTTTTGACACATACGCGGCTACATGCTAAAGCAGCTAATTGGGCTCACCAGGGAGCACTCCAAGGACACTTTCAATAGCGATGTTTTCCATTAGTGTTGACAAAATAACTTCATAATTGATTGGCTTGCGCTTGGCTGGGAGGGTGTAGCCCAAGAAGAGGACATCCAAGAAAGGTTGGTGAGCCCTGATGCAGATTGTGCTCAGCTGCGCCTGAAGTATGCTGTTTTAACTCTGTATTTTAATCCTATATCAACTTTGCTGTGTGGTTTTATCCTGGTTGCGCTTTTTATACTGTATTTCGTAATTGTGTTTTAAACTGTTGGGTGTTTTACTGTGGTTTTAATTTTTGTGAACCGCCCAGAGAGCTTCGGCTATTGGGCGGTATAAAAATGTAATAAATAAATAAATAAATAAATAAATAAATAAAGTATGACTTCCAAAATCGGAACCCAGCTGGAGTGGAGGTTCTTGGAGGATGGCCTGGGTGGGGTGAAAAAAATAGCAAGTCCAGAAGGGTTTGTTCCCTTCACCCATTGTGCTCCCCTCCCCTTTGTGCTTTAAATTGCACACTTCTGACTGATTTCCCAGTTTGATACAGATAACGTTACTGCCCCCAGCTGGCAAATATATGTGTGTACTGAGACACATGTACAGAGAACAAAAGGTTACAGAAGGGGGAGTTTGTAAATAGCGAGGCAGAAATGGCATGCCATTCACGGGGGAGTGTTAGGTCTCCCACATTTCTATGCAGAGTCCAAATGTATGCAAGATAAGAACAGAAGCAAGGGTAGCGGAACCTATTCCGTCACGGGTGCAGAACTTCTTTCAGCCCTGAGGGACTGAATTCAGTTTCAAAGAAGCTCTTGGAGAAGGGGGTGCATTCCAGTGATGAATAGGGGGTGGGGCCCAAACACACACACAACCAAAATCAGCATATTTTAGCTTAAGCCTATTAGTGCCTGTCACTGAGCCTTAGGAGAAGCATTTAACCCTTTTAGTATTGGGGGGAGGCGTGCAAAAGCAGAGAAACACCAATCAAAGGCTGGTGGGGATGGGGAGTGAGAACCACTTGGTGACATGGAGAATGGAGCATGGCCATCTGGGAAACCAGACCTGAGGCCTGGGTTTGGGCCCAGGGCCTGAGGTTTAACACCCCTGTAATACATAAACAAATGCCATGTTCTCTACTTATTGTTTAATTTAAGTAAAGCTCTTATGTGGGAAGGTGGTATCTGCCCGTTACTGCTACTCTAATGCTCCCACTGCATGACACAAGGAAGAATTCAATGTGAATTGTCAGACTAATAGGTTACAATACATTCCTATGAACTCTTCCACAAAGCCCTCAGGAAGGAACTCAGCACTATGTATTACAATCGGTTTCCCAGCCAAGGAACACACACTGCTGTTACCACTTCAGTAACATGGATGGGCACAAAAACAATGTCAGTACTAACTTGGCAGTTCAAGAACTGGATAGACATATTCAGCCAGCCAACCAGCAGTTTGGATGTATTCAGCCCTATTGGATGCAAGCAGCCAAGGTTTGTCCTAAAAGGTGACTTCTAAATCTTTTAAATAAATGATAAATGAATGCGTTTGGAAGTAAATTACAAAAATGCTTGAAGTGTCAGTAAATCTCCATGTTTCCATCAAAGAGACTATCCGTGTTGTATTCATAAATCCATAAATGGTGAAATATGAGTCTGGCCCTTAGAAAATGTGTTTAATTTTAATGGCAGAAAGGGATACCAAATCCATACATAATTTAAAGGTTCTCAGCAAGTAGACACAACAGAGAATCAATCTATTCTTCCCAGTTTCCTTTTACACGCCGTTTATCCAACTGGTATGGGTATTCCCAAAGGGTCTGGTGTCATAAGAGGACTCCTTATTGCAGGGTGCAAAAATCTTTCACTGCCTGTAAAAAGGGGGATCCTTTAAATAACATTGCTTTAAGGGGGTACAAAAGGAGGTGCAAAATTTTATTTATTTTATTTAAGCATTTTTATGCTGCCATTCAGCCAAAAAAGGCTCTCACGGCGGCTTACAAAAGTATTTCTTGACAGCCCCTGCCCACAGGCTTACAATCTAAAATCCATGGTAACCTGCAAGGATGGGTGGGAATTCATTGCCTGGTGCAGTGTGGTGTGGGAAGTAGGGATGGAGAAAGCTGTCAATTTTGATTTCTCCCAATTTCTCATTTTCCAATATTAAGTTTGGTTCATCTTGAAGTTTGAGTAGGGATGGCAGCACAGGGAAATTGGGCCCTTTTGGTATTTGTTGGATTTTCCTGCATTTATGAATTGAGCCATGAGCCTTTCCCTGAAATTCCAGAACTTTTATTAGAATGTAAGCCTATGCGGCAGGGTCTTGCTATTTACTGTTTTACTCTGTACAGCACCATGTACATTGATGGTGCTATATAAATAAATAAATAATAATAATAATAATAACTTCCTTGGTGTTTTTGTTTTTCTTAAATGGCTGTTTACACAAATTGCAGCCACAATTTGTATAATTTACACCAATTGTGGCCGCAACATGCTTAATTTTACTTAAATTGCAGGGGGAAATTTGTGCAAATTAAGCATTTTGTGGCCGCAATGAATGCGAATTAAGCCAATTATGGCTGAAATTTATGTAAATCACAAATTACAGCTGAGATTTGTGTATATCACACAAATTGCCGCTGCAATTTGTATAAATGGAGATTTAATGAAGGGGGAACCATGAAAAATCTGCAAAGTAGGATGACTCGATACAGATCAAGTCAGGCCAGCTCATGGGTAAGCGAGCCGGAGTTTGGGGAGCCCGAGCTGCTGAGAGCTCAGAGAAGTTCACCCCCTAGATGGATTCTTCTGACATCCCTCTCTCCAGTATTAAGCAGCGTTCATTTCAAACTTCAAGATTATGTGTAAATTCACACGAAAATTCATAAGCATTTTAGTGCACGTTTGTGCTAATTATTAATTTTTCTATGCATTTTTGCCTAATATAACATTTTAAAGCAATTTCCCTAATATAATGCATTTTAACATTATTTTCCCCATTATACACATTTTCTACACATTTTCTACTGAGAACTCACTGCAAAATTCAGAGAACTGTGAATGTTAGAGAACTGAGTTTGGGCTCACAGAGTGATTTAAAAGTGCAAAATTAGGCATGTTCACATTAAAACTTGAACTGATCAACTTTCTTACATATCCCTCATGGGAAGACACAGAACATTGGTGGGTTGCCTTAATAATGCAGGGATATGGCCCCATTAGCACAATGCTGCTTCATTTGCCCTCAATGATGACATTACAGGGCCAAATCTGATTGGTTATATGACTTCAACAGATTGGCTGGGATCATGTTGTGAATGAGAAGAAAGTTGTGTTGGAGAATCTGCTGAGAACAAAATGGCTACAACCAACCACCCAAGAAGCTCATAAATGTACATTTGGGGAGATATATATATATATATATATATATATATATATATATATATATATATTCCTCCCCAGGGAAGCACTTTATTTCTGCTCTGTTTTTTTCCATCTCAGGTAAAACATTGACACATCCCTAATCATGATATATCCACCTCCCTTTAAGAACCATTTTGCATGTCTCGAGTTGGAGCCATAATTAGCCATATTTAGAGTAGACCCATGGGTCTACTCTAATTATGACAAAATCTGAATCCAACCCATAGTCTGCAATTTAGGTCAAGATGAACTCACTTCAGGAAAGAGTTCACTTCCCAAATACACTGAAATCTCAATATTTTATGAAGACATACCACAGAGCCACAAAATTCACCAGAGGTGCTGACGTCGCCCATTATTATACAGCTGGGAAGTTTGTGCCAGAATGCCAACAACACTACAAGAGAATATAATGTGTGTTTAGCCCTGGGGCAACTTTTCAGATTTCACTGGCAGAGGGTGGAGGAAGAGATTTCAGATACAAGAAAAAAATGCAATAAGGTTCAAAGCCATAGTATTGTAGATGTTCAAGTTTAAATTGTTCCAAACCAGTGTATTTTAGCACAAGAGCAGTTAATCTACCTGTAATGCCTCATAATAATCAGTGATATAGTTGCCCCTGGGGAATAATCCCATGTGGATTAATGACATTCTCCTTCAGTATAAGGACAATGTCAAATCTGGCTACAGTGACACATGCCTTAGTTACATCCCATGTAGAATACTGTAACATGCTCTACGTGGGGCTGTCTTTGAAAAATGTTTGGGTTCAGCTGGTCTAGAATGCTGTGGCCAGACTATTGACTAGGCTGCTTACAGGGAATACGTGACTCTCTCATTACAAAAGCTTCACTAGCTACCAGCCCATTTCTGGTCATCAGAATGCTGGTTATGACTTAGAAAACCCTAACTGGCTTGTGAACAGGCTATTTAAGAGAATGTATTTTCTCCCATATGAGCCCCCCTGGGTTTTGAGATCCTCAGGACAGGCCTTTGTCTCTGTCCTGTCACTGTCAGAGGCACATTGGAGGAAACACGAGAGAAGGCCTTCTTGGTGGCTGCTCCCCAGCTTTGGAACTCGCTGGTAAGGGAAGCCAAGCTAGCTTCATCTCTGTTGTCCTTCTGCCAGCAGGCAAAGATGTATTCAGACAGACATCTGGCATCTGATAGCTGTTGATATTTTAATTTGGTAGGTGCTGTTATTTCTCTCTGACTAACATGTTTTATTTGTGTTTTCATTGGATATCTTTATTAGGACAAGCCAAAGATCACAAAAAACATGCAAGCGTTTGAGATCTGTAGATCTCTTTATCAGGCAAGCAGGTGTGGGGCGGGGGGAACAGAAGGCTGTCTGGATGTTATAGTCAGGATGTCCCTAAATGATGCCTCTTTAGCAGTGGTTAAAGTGTTGAACTGGGATTTGGGAGATCTGGTTTCTAGTGCCCACTTGGCCATGAATCTCACTGGGTGATTTTGAGCCAGTTACTGACTCTCAGCCTAACCTACCTCACAGGTTTTTTGTGAGAATAAAATAGACAGGAGGAGGAGGAGGAGGGCAATCATGTACTTTGATTTGGCTCCTTGGAGGAAAGGCAGAGTATATGTAATAAACAATTAGATTCAATATTATGCATTGAATAGTAGGAAGCATTTGCCAAGGAAACTGAGGCCAAATCTACACCAAGCAGGATATTGCACCATGAAAGCAGTATGAAAGCGGAATATAAGCGGCAGGAGCCACAGTACTGCTTTACAGTGGTATTGAACTGCACTGACAACTGTTGGGGCCCATTGACGCATACCATATACCGCTTTCATACTGCTATCTCCTGCTTGGCGTGGCCTGCCTTTTACATACTGCTTTCATAGTGCAATATCTTGCTTGGTGTAGATTAGGCCAAGGATGTACCACAACTCAGGATGCCTTACTCTAAAATAAACATGTCTTTTAAATAACATGGATGACCAAAGGGGGAAAATAAACATGTGCATACATACATAGACAAAGCCTATCAGATGAACTTTTTTCCGGTGTCATAACAACTCTGTTCAGTTCACACCAAACCTCTACATCAACAAAGGTGACCTTGGCTTACATCATTTTTATATTTGCTTTGGAACTTGTTGACAGTAAATGCAACCTAAAGCTGTTTCACCTGCTGGGTGGGCAGGAAAGGCAGGTGTCTCCACCTCAATCTTACTACAGGGATAAAAAAATGGCTGACCCCATTTGTGTTCCTTAATGTTTACTGTAAATGAAAACATCCTCAGAGCACATGGAAATGATGTTTGGAAGTGTAAGTGACACCCTTTTTTTAAAAAATATATGCCTTGCTTCTTTACGTCACTGAAAAGATGAAGCATTGAACTTGTCTACATTGGTAGAAATTAAGAGCAGTAGGAGAAAATATAAATAATGGCTTCATCCTTAGTAAGCCCAATGTTATATCAAGCCCAGTAGGGTCAACCATGATGGGAAGCTGCTCTCTTAAGGTCTCGGTCCTATTGTTTCACCTGGAATGCTGGAGATTGAACGTGGAACCATAAATGGAGGTTTTCTACCACTAAATTACATCCTCTCCTTGAAGGAAGGATACAGTAGGAGACCAAAGCATCTTTGTGCATTCTTTGGGTTCTGGAAGGAATCCTGAAAATTCTGGCATTATGTGGCCTAAGCCACATTTCATGCAGCCCTCAGTCTAATTTCAAAACCCTTCTGCAAGTGACATGTTCAGACCTCTAGCAAGAGCAGTGTGTTTCTTCCCTGGCAGATCATTGGGTGGGAAGGAAAAGGAAAGAACCTAAGGGGAGCCATGCTGGATCATTGTGAACCACCCAGAGAGCTTCGGCTATTGGGCGGTATAAAAATATAATAAATAAATAAATAAATAAATAAATAAATAAATAAATAAAGACCAAAGCTCCATCTAGTCAAGCATTCTGTTCACACCGTGGCCAGCCAACTGCCTATAGGACATGAGCACCCTCTCACTTGTGTTCCCCAGCATCTGCCAAGATACTGGAGGTAGCATATTGCCATCAGGATTAGTAGACAAATTCATTCCTCCATGTCTAACCCACCTTTAAAGCCATTCAAATTGGTAGCCATCACTACATCTTGTGGAAGTGAATCCCAGAGTTTAACTATGCACTGTGTGAAGAAGTACTTCTTTTCATCTGTCCTGAATCTCCCACCAGTCAGCTTCATGAGATGACCCCAGGATCTAGTACCGTATTTCTTCGATTCTAAGACGCACTTTCCCCCCAATATAAACGTCTCTAAAAAGGGGCTGCGCCTTAGAATCGATGGCGTCTTAGAATCGCCTGCAAAGTGCGCTGTTCTCCCTCCACCCTGCTCTCGATGCCCAGGCGGCTCAAGGGCTTGGTTATATCCCTATATAGAGGAGAGGAGAGGAGAGGAGAGGAGAGAGAGAGAGAGAGAGAGAGAGAGAGAGAGAGAGAGAGAGAGAGAGCAAGGCAGCTAACAATACTTCATAAAAACAAGAAACAAGGCCAATGTTTTCAATTTCTGGGCACGAAGGCTAAATCCAGTCAAGAGAAAAACCACTGACAACAACACCATCTTGCCCTCAATACCCTCCTCCCACGAAGAACTGAAGCTACAGAACACAGGATTACTGCCAACTGTGGAAGTTTCATTTGAAGGAACAGCATTGTCTACTAAAAACAGATGCAAAGATCCTTGGTACAAGAGTACATCTTGAGGGCAAAATGTTGTTAAAGCTTCCCAGGCTGGGTGAAAAGTCACTACACCTTCGCAGTTTGGGGTGACGATATATACCATTGATTACAAACAGTTGACAAGAGAGCTATAAAACACTATTCTCAAGGTTACTTTGGGGGATCTCTAAATGAGAGGAAGAAAAGGATGATGAACTGTGTTGATGCCTCAAATATGCATCACAGCAGTGTACATTTCAGCAAGAAGATGGACATCAAGAATTTACAGCAAGGTGTCTCCAATGGCTTGAAGTTTGAACTAGCAAACTAGTCCCAAATTGTTTGCTAGTGGGAAAAAAGTTGCAGTGCGTCATTTGAAAGGCACACCTCAGGATGCCTTGCAGTGCTACCTGGGTCATGGGACTCATGGTTGAAGTGGGGAATGCAGCGCAGAGTCCCAGAAGTGCACCAAGCCAATATACTCTAGCATGGGAGCAGGTGGAACACATTGTTGGTATTCAATTTCCATCAGCCCCTGTCAGCATGGCTAATGTTCAGGGTAGATTGAAACTGTATTCCAACAACATCTGGAGGGCCAAAGGTTCCCAACCTCTGCTCTAAGATGTTGGGGCATTCCACAGACTGAATCCAGCATTGGGTAAAATCATCATCATCTATTTGTTACTCGCCTCTCCCTCTGGATCGAGGTGGGGTACAACACAAATGCAAACACCATAAAATACATATAATTGATTAAAACATTTAAAACTAATACATTATTAGAAGCTTCACATTCTTAAAATGCTAGAGCTGTAACTGAGCATCTTCATGATCACAATGGATGCTGGGCACATCTTCCAGGCTTTGGGGCAGGTCATGAACCCAGGAGCACACCCCCAACTTCCGTTGTGAAGATGCAGAGGGTGCCATTTACTAGCTATGGAATTACTTGGTTCAGGTGTCAGAAAGTCAGTGTAATGTCTGGTAAATTGATGTCCTTGGAAGATAACCAAAGTGTGAAGCTTACTGGAACCCTATGTTACTAGTCCACAGGGACATTTCTGGATCCACAAAGAATACTGAACATTCCTTCATAGCTTTCTTTCCCTAAACTAACCAAAAATAATATGACATTATTATTATTACAACATTCTATCATTAGACAAAAGTGAGTGTGTGTCAGGGATCTTTTTCATACTGAAAAAAGTGTATTCCTAAGGAATTCTATAGAATAATTGATAATTATATAGGATCTACCTCACTTGGTCCTAATATGGCCTCATAGCAATACATACAATAAATAAATATAAATACATGCTGAGTAGGAGAAGAATCAGAAGAGAAGGGCCTTTGATAGATCTCAGTTCAGGTGAGAAAGGTTAATAAAGATCTAGAGACAGACATCAATAAATATATTCCAATGGGATCTTCTGCAACTTACCTGAACTGTAAACTCACATTCAGTAATAATATATGGTACAAACTGAGCCTATATACATCGTGCTAAACAATTTACAACCAAGAGAAATAAAGTTGTGTTTTCTTTAATCCGGACTGTCTTGGATAGCGTCCCAGAACCACACAATAGGAGCTTTCCATTGTATTTGTTATGGCAATAATAAGCAGGTAACAGGCAGATCTGTGTGGATTTTTCCCAAGTGTGTTTTACAACAGACACCATTATTTTTTACTTTGTTCTTTAAGGATATCAGAACTGCCTTATTTGATTGAAACAAGGTCCATCTAGTCCAGCATTCCGTGTCTAAACAGTATCAGCCAGCCGTAGCCAGATTGAAACTCACCAGCAGGGCACCAGAGAAATGGGTGCCCCTGTTGTTGTTCCCTCTGCTCAGCATAGTTATCTCGACAGTTTTGTCACACAAGTACATCTGAAGTCAGCAGGGATGCTCTCAGCATGTCTATCAGCCATGATGATCCCAAAGCTTTTTGTGGAAGAGCGTTAGAATCTCAGAAATAGTTTTCACAACAAAAACATAACATTTTTTTTATGGAGATCATGAACCACAACATTCTGAGCACCTGACAAACTAAAGCATAAGAACCGTAAAGCACACAAACAGATAAAATGTTATGAGCTAGCGGCAAATAAATATTTAAAAAGCAAGTCAGTGCGTTGCCAAAAATGTTTTCACGTTAAAACATTAAAAAAAAAAAACTCTTTTATTGCCTGATCTTAAGGGCTGCTTATGATACTACAGTGTACTCATGTCAGTGTCACTTAAGAATGTGCATATGTCACCTCTTTTAATTCCAAAATTGTTCCTGGCTTTGTGGGGTGAGTGGGTAGGCGAATGAAGTTTTGGGGCACAAGCTGTGCTGTCACATGCAACACTTTAAGCCACGGTTAGAGCTGCTAACTCTGCTGCAGACAGTCCAACTGTGGTTAATGGGTGAGCAAGGTTTAGCAAAACACATCGCACAAGACACCTTAAAACCTGCTGCTTAACCAAAAGCCCTAACCAGCAGGGTTTAAGGTGTCTTTTGAACAGGCCTGGTTTAGTATATTAAGCTGTTTTCCTCTTTTTGCAATATGTGTGTCAGTGGAGGTTAGTGGGGCTGTGAATCTATTCTGGGTTTCAGTCAGAACCAGCCAGAATTCTAAAGGAACTTCCCAAGGTGCTCAACTCATTTGGAGGATAAGGTTCAGCTCTTTGGACAGCTCCTTTCAAGTTCTGAATGGCTCTGACTGAAACTCAAGATGAGTTCACAGCTCCATTGAAATCAGCACCACCAGCCACCAGTGGTGCGTGTGTGTGTTGAACAAAATCTGTAAAAATAAAGTCTGTGCTTTAGGACTTTAATGACCTTGAACTAATTTCCCTGTGTTAGAAGTCACTGTTCCTACTTTATTGAAACACGGTCTATACATTTGCCACACATGCACCACACTTCTGGCAAAGGTCTTACAAACATACACATGTGTATTCAGGTGAGCCATGAGCAAGGATGTGCGGCAACATTCCAAAGAAGCTACCATGCTACTTTCTGGCTCCCCATATGGTGGCACTGATACCTGCT
The DNA here is from genome assembly GCF_023053635.1 of Elgaria multicarinata webbii. Lineage (NCBI taxonomy): Eukaryota > Metazoa > Chordata > Lepidosauria > Squamata > Anguidae > Elgaria > Elgaria multicarinata. The sequence continues at coordinate 75,907,099 of NC_086178.1, read as the reverse complement.
AAGGAACACTCCAGTAACTTCCTGATCTGGCAAATGTGCGCCATCCAGGACCCTCGGCTGAGATTCCTAGGTTTGAGCCCTGTGGCACCACATGCTTCCTTCCCAGGCATGAATATCACTGGGAACCATCTCCCACATTGCAACTTTTCAAATGAGTTTTGGCAGCTGGAAAGCCGCAACACACACACACACATGCCCAAAATTTCTCTGGCAAAATCTTGTAGGTGCAAATTTGGTTGTTCACATCCCCTTGATTTAATGGGTATGATCTTTATGTGGAAGCTTCAGGTCTGCTTTGTCTTGAGCGCAGCAAGGACTTTTTTGCACATCTTAATTGGCAGTGTCTCTACAAACAATGAGTGTGTCCAATAAGTAGGAATGGGTTGACGGCTGGAGGGAATTTAATTAAATACATTCTTCGGTAGAACTGATTCATTCATCTGCTTTGGAGATCATTGCATAACAATTTGGCAGTTCTCTCTCCCCCCACCCCACTCTGTCCCCACCCCCACATACACCTCCTATTCTCCAAAAGGATTAATCAGCACTTGCGGTTCTATAAATAATTTCTACACATCACCTTTAATTTGTTCAGGTTGTAGCTTACATTTGCCAACACTCCACCTGTTTTTCCTCACTAATTATTTTTTATATGGTGAAGTTATTCAAGCTTTCCAGATGGTTTTGTTTCTGGGTTTAAGGATATGGTTAATTGCCCTTTTTTATTTGTTTGCAAGCCTCTGAGAGACGCAGGGCAGGGGGCAGGGGGAGGCAGGACATGCTTCAGTGCCCAGCAGACATTCAAATCTTGTTGAGGGAATGCTAAAACCCAGGGCTGGCCCAACTAAACTGGTAATACATATTGACAGGTGGCAATGGATTTAGGGCACCAATGAAGCCGCACGCAATCAAAGAGATCTTGGAGTCATGATGGACAACTATATGTGTAGTAGCAGGAGTGGGGGAGAAAGGCAAATTCCATGATAGGGCTCGTCAGGAAAGGAACTGAAAATATAACAGCCATCATAATAATAATAATAATAATAATAATAATAATAATAATAATATATTTATTATCCACCTCTCCCTTTGGATCGAGGTGGGGAACAACATTAGTACAATACAGTATTAATCAGATAAAGAGCATATAAAATCAATTCAGCATCAAAATAACAATCAACAGATCTTAAAAATTCTTGGTTTAACATTCATCTGGGTAGGCCTGCTGGAAGAGATTAATCTTTATGACTGTCTTAAACTCGGAGAGAGTGTTAAGTTGATGAATCTCCTCCGGCAGGTCATTCCACAGTCAGGAGGCGACAGAAGAAAAGGCTTCACATGAATCTATGATGTGTCCAGATTTAGAATATCATGTACAGTGCCGGTCATCTTATCTCAAAAATGATATTGTAGAGCTGAAAAATAGTGTAGGGGAAAAAGGGAAACCAAAATGATCAAGGAGCACATTGTGAAGAAAAGTTAAAGCGGGGGGCGGGGGGAGGTTTAGCTTAGAAAAAAGTGTCACAATGTTTCCCAATCTCTGTATGACTACAATGCCCATCATCCCCACCAATGGTCTCTTGTGATGGGAATTGTAATCCAACAGTACCTGGGGACCCAAGGTTAGGAGATATTGGGCAGCATCCAACAGCGTCATCCTACAAACTCAAGTAGTACTAGCAGAGCTCCACTGAAACTTTCCATTATTCAATTGGCTGCCCATTGCAAGTATGCAGCCCATTGCATAATGAGTTGCACAAGTAGAATGGTTGCGCAAAGGTAACTTTAGTTGGATTATCCTGTTGCGTGTACTTCAGAATCTAGTTTCCACTAGTGCAATGTCCTTTGCAGTAAGGGAATGACACAGCTGGATACTGCCCACTATAAGAGGTTGATGAAAGGATAGAGAGAACTGTTTCTTCCTCTACCATAATGGTAGAACTTGAGGTCGCCTAGTGGAATTGATGGAAAGTAGATTGAAGTCAGACAAAAGCAACTGCTTCTTCACAGAAAGCAAATTAACTTATGGAAGCAGGTAACCATAGTTTCCCGGTTTGAGTGAAAACTAGTCAATTGGAGGCTTTAACTGAGGCACACTGTGAGGGGGAGAGATAAGGAGTGGTCTGTGCAAGCACAAGGCCCATTTACATCTTGGCTAATTAGCCAAGATATGGTTTTGCAAACTGGTCTTTTTACTGGTCACAAACAGCACCTACACTGGGACTTCAGTGTAGCAGTAGATAATGCTACGAAATGAAAATCCCGTGGCCACAATTCATCATGTAGTTAAGAGCAATTAAATCCATCAATTTCAGTGCTGGGATGTGATCCATATTCCTTTCTTTTTCTTTCTTTCTTTAAATTGCTGTGCAAACTAAGATGGCTCTAAGAATAAAATGAAAAGACTAATACAGATTTCTGGCTGATTTAAAGGTAAGTATTTTGCTAGTAGCTTTCTCAATCTTACCTTAGGAAATACTGGCATGGTCATCTGAAAGATATTTTTCATGTCACAGACCAGTACACATTACACCGCCCGTTTGCAAAAGACAAGTCCTATTTACATTTCCAGCACTTCTTTCCTGTAATGGATTTTTTATTGCTCTCTAAAATATTCTGGAAGACAAAAGCCCAAGATTATCATTAGGCTCCACCTTAGGGCATTCTTATAATTAAAGCCTGTCCATTTTCTTGCTTATCATGGGATATTGTTGATTTCCACCACTTCTGAACTACCTGAATAAACATAATAGCAATAAATTATCACACACAATACTTATATAAGAGAGTCATGGCTTCTATTCAGTTATATATTCATGCCTTTTATGGCCATTCTATAGGTATACATCTAAAACTTGTGTAGGCCCAGTTCTCACAACTGTTCTGTCTTGAAAATAGGTGACGGCTAGTGAGAATCAGGTTGACAGGTGGATCTTTATGGATGGAGGCACTGCAGTCTGGTAACTGGAGCTACCCATATAGTGCAATCCTGGGCACCTAAGGATTATCCCAGGAAAATGGAGGGATCGTCCCTGTCTGCTCCTGGGATCAACTGTGTGTCATTTGGATGCACAGGAATGATCCCGGAGGAAAAGGCAGGTGTAGACATGCCCCTAGAGAAAGTTTCCTCAGAATTAAGTTTCATTAAGTGCAGTCACGCTTGCCCCTGGTTGTACAAGGATTGGATCCTTAAAAGAAATAACCCAGAAGAAATGATAAGTAATTGAGATAAGATCACTGCTCCCTGAATTTGAAAAATGTAACTGGTTATCAAAAGGTGTCAGTTTTCCTATTTGTTTCAGAACCAAACCAGCTTCTGAGTAATTAATTTAAACAAACAAACAATTAAACAAACAAACTCACTCACGTAGTTATTTAGAAGTCCAATTAATTACAATTTCCATAGGGGTAACCATGTTAGTCTGTTGCAGCAAAAGGATCAAAGCGTCTTGTGGTGCCTTTTATTCTGGCATATGCTTTTGTAGATGCATTCCAGTTTATCAGGTGCAAGTTCAATATGCTTCTACACAACTTGGGGATTGCAGCCTAATTCAGTTTAAGCCTAAGAGTTGATTCCAACACATCTTTTTTCCCACATGGAAGAATACCCTAGACCAAGGGTGGGCAACTTGTGGCCTACAACTCCCATCAGACCTAGCCAGCATAGCCAATGGTGAGGGATGGTGGTAGTTGTAGGCCAAAACAACTGCAGGGCTACAAACCGCTCACCCCTGATCTAGACCAATAGATATGAACACATCTCATGGCAAATTGTAATCCAGTTTTTGCTTGTTTTTAGGACAGATCCTTGATTTGCTCTTTCCTGTTGTGCAGCTGACCAGAGCCCATCAAGTAAGCAATTAGTATTCCATATACATCACATATGCTGGGCTTAAATCCCATAAAGTTTGGGTTTTCTGACTCAACCAGTCTGCTGCCAGTTCTTTATAGTAGTCAAGGTAACATTAACTTTGGGAAGGGGAGTGATAAATTGTTGGCAGACAATTAAAATGAAGGCCAGCTAAGAGGCCCATCCTGCTCTGCATCTAGAAATCATGCTACTATCCATCAAAATGTGTCTTATGCATGCCGTGCAGTTAAGAGGGCATTGCCCTCCTTCCTATTAATCAGGCACTTACCAGATATTCCAAAAACAATATAACAGTAAAGGTACATATACATTTTAGGATCTTGTGTTCCAGTCAACTAAAGATAGCAGAATGATCAAAAGAACGTGAGCAATAAGCAATAAGAGTGATAGAAACTAGTGCACATTTGTAGATGTATGTACAATTAATAAACTTCATATTAGAGACATAAACTCTCCTGCTATGTCAAACCTTGTGGAGTGGATGTGGGAGAAAAAGAAATCATTTGGAACAGACTAATTTTGTATAGCACAGTCATATCCCTCCATTTATATTATAGAATTTCACTTGTTTGTGCATTATAAAGTCTGTACCTGCCCCCTCCTTGCTAACTTCATACTGAGTGATGAATGACACAGCACTGTGAACATCCAAAGCAGAGGTTCTGATGTCCAGATTCCAACTGGGAATAGCATAACTTGGCAAAGAAATGCAAGGACAAGGATGCAAAATAGGGCTCATAGGACATTTAATATCATTAAAATAATATGGATTTATCTAATGCTTGCCTTGAAGCTTCTTAATAGATAGACTCATTTTCAAGGTGGTACATGATTCTTTTTTGTGCTGGTATGCTTGTATGCCTTCTACAATGGAAAGCATGTGCTTTCAAGCTGAGCTACAGCCTCTCCTGTCCATAAGGTATTTCAGAATTAGGAACCTAAGATCATTACCAAGACAGACAGAGACTTACATTACCAGTCTTCTGCACTGGGTAAATCTGAAACATAAATATGTAGTGAGCATATCTCCTTGCCAGAGACAGCACTAATTTTGGCTACAGCTTTAAGAATCTATGGTCAGGGCCTGCACTGAAAGACAGAAAAAGGATGTGAGATGGTTAGACCAAATTCAGTTCTATCCACCTGAAAAGAAGTGGATGCTAAAAGGCCCATCTCAAAAGAATTGGGGCGGCATCCCAATCCACTCCACCCCACTTTGTGCACTGCCTAATGCTGCAATTCTAAAAACATTAATAGGGTGTAATTCCCTTGAACACAGTGCAGCTTACTTCTGAGTGAACATGCACAGGCATGCTGCATTGACTAATGACACTGTGCAATCCAGTTGGCATATGTGGGCCTTAGTGACTCCAGTCCTATATGGATACCAAGGACAGTAGATTAAGAAGTTTGCAAATCATAGTCATAGATTCCAGGATCATAAAATCCTCTTTGTTCATGAGATCTGAATAAGCTGGAGAATAATGACACTGAAAGTAGATCTTGTATTCAAAACTGGAATACTACCACACTACATCAACCTGGTGCCTTCCAAATGTTTTGGACTTCAAATCCATCAGTCCCAGCCAGCAAGGACAATCATCAGTAATGGTGGGAGTTGGAGTCAAAAGCCTCTTAAGGGCACCAGTTGGGGAAGGCTGATATAAATAGTCATGCTTCCGATTAAAAGACAGGAAACTGAGACCAGAAAAGGATTTAGCCCTCAATTCTTAGCACTCAAAGGGATGTGCATCATATTTTACATGAATGCAGGCTTCAGAGTTGAGTGTTTTCATGTTCAGATACTCATAAATCAAGAATAATAATCCTTTAATTGCAAATAACTTGCTCTTGATTGAGCCATTACATCAGTGGCAACTCAGCACTGGCCCACAATAGTAATAAACAGAGATTGCCATAGTAGTGAAACAGGTTTTGCCCTGGGCCACGCAACAGAGCAAGAATAGCAGAATCCAATCCAAAAAGTAATATTCTTTTTGCAATTTGGGGGCCCTGCCCCTTTGTCTGAGATAAAATTATCTTGCCAATCAAAAGGAGCAGGCTATAAATCAAAGCAATGAAACATTAAATAAAAATGAGACAAATTAAGCTGCTTCCCCCATTTCAAGGAGAAATATGGACCATGTGCATTTTTGGAATCTCTCAAGAATGTGAGAAAGATTTCAGAGCCATGAAATATCACCTCCTTAGCAACCCCTTTTGTTCAGTTATTTTACAACCAGCAGGAGGAATCTGTCAGAACATACCCAGAAAATTGATGACTCTGGGGTGGGGAGTAGGGGGTGGGGATCAAAAAGTGATGGGATCTCTTTGCATTATAAAAAGTTATTGTTCTAGTCACTGTTGCTTGCTACCCATTTCAGAATGCAAGTGTTGTAAGTATCTGAGATGAAGAACATATGCAATGTTTGTCTAATCTCTAGTTTAGCATGTATGTTTCTTCAAGGTAATAACAGTGATAATGAGGAGTGCAGACAATCACAGAGGAATTCTAAAAACATCTGGAGGGGAATATTTGTGAAAATCTCTATTACAAGGTATTTGTGGTTTTCTGATACAGTCTGAAGAATATAGGTATTCTATATTCTATATAAACTAAAGGCCGCCGCTCAATGGGAGAGAACAGTTATTGCATGCAAAAGGTCACAGGCTCTATCCTTGGCATCTCGAGGAAGGGCTGGAAAAGACTCCTGTCCAGAACCCTGGAGAGCTGCTGTCAGTGTACTGTAAATCATCTCCAGATGTTTTGGACTTCAGCTCCCAGACCTCCCTGCCAGCATGAACAAGAATGTTGAGAGTTGTCATCCAAAACATCTGGAGATCTATCTTTTGCCCACCCCTGCTCTAGACAATACTGAGCTAGATGGACCTCTGGTCTGAGTCTAACCAAGGCAACGTCCTATGCTCTATGTCAACTTTCTGAACAAATTGCAGAGATGAGGATTCTAGTAATTGTATTCCAATACATCTGGAGGGCACCAGGTTGGGGATGGCTGCTCTATCATTAATATCATTTTGTCTACCTATTGAAATCATGTTTTGTGAAGGGGGTGGTTGATGGTCTTTGAAAGCCAAAGTGCTGTCATCTTTATCTCTCCCCCAATTCGCTATGAAGCTTGCCACATTTGCTTTGCTCTCTCCAAATGACCAAATGACCCATTTAAAGAAATCTTTGCATTACAATCTTATTTTTGTGTTGTTGTTATTTAATGCCACTGTTGCTTTTTTTTTCTTTAAAGCAATGAAGGTTAAGGTTTGAATCCTGCCATGAATGGAACAGAGTTCGTATTTCCCATCATGCCTTTATCTCTGCACCCTCTGACAATCTCCTGGGAGTTGGGGGATACTTGGGAATGGTGTGGGAGCTGCAGGTGGAGGAGGAGTTGGAAGAAATTGAATCCCCATTACATGAATGGAGAAACAACTTAAGAGCCAAGCCTCAGTTCTTCTCGAACAGGTGGATAGAGTTATTTGTGCATATCCATCCAGCAATTTAAGAAACTCATTTATTTTTATATAAGCTGTCCTATGGGTAGCAGCTAGCATGTTAATAGATCTGACTGGCATGTTACAATGCATTTTCAATTTCAAAGCAAAGAAAAATCCCATGGAAACAGAGAAAGTGGGGGACTACACTAATAAATGTGTTGGAGAACTTCTTTTTCACAGAGGAAAACCATGTTTATTTTCACAGCAGACAACCCTCCCTTCTTTTTCACCCTAAATATGTCATTGTTCACTATCAGCCATTCCCAGAGGGTGGCAGTAGGATTCTCTCATCCAGCAGACATTCTCAGAGATAGTAACTTTTTTATGGCTACGGTTTGCAAAATTATGTAACTGATACAATTTACGGTTGTTGAGTGGCATTAGGCTCAGCTATCAGATGTACGTATCACTTCTTTTATTGTGGTGTGAAATGAAGTGTCCATTCTTCATCGAACAGCAAGGCTTTGCCCTAGCTGTCATCATGCAAGAAAACTCCATAATTAACTGCCCCTGGAGATTAGAAACGGGTCCACATTTACTAGGGATGCAGAACGGAGCAGAAGTTTTGCATGACCATAAGATGGCCAAGTTCTGTTTCATAATTTTCTTCGGCTTGACTTTTTTTTGAAGAGGAAGAAAGAAAGAAAAGAAAAATGACCTGAAATTGGTCCTTCTATAATGAAAAGTCACAGCTCACTCCCTTCTTTAAAAAATCCCAAGTGTTCACATTACAAAGAGGGGGGGGGGAGAGGCATGCCCCCTAATCTGTTTAGAGTTCTCTCACTATTTTAGGGCAGTGTTTTCAAAACAGCAGATTGAGAGCAAATGTGGGTCACAGGAACCTTGCAGAGAGGTTTGCCACATTGCCAACTGTAGTTATGTAGGACAGTGGTTCAAGGAACTTGTTCATAACAGCTCTGGACATTAGCAATATGTGTGAATACCGGAAGCGTGAACTTTCTAGATTTACACATGGTTTTTAATGCCTAAAGTAAGGACTCGTGCATCTTTCCTGTGGGGAATTGCATGTGCTTCAGGTGTAAGCATAACACATGAGCATTAATGACATGTACAAATTAATGGACATTAATGGCATGTACAAATATGTAAGCTATCTGACTGAGTACTACTTTTTTTCAAAGCAGGATGTTCCCATAGGTAAAGGGGAAACTGAAGAGACAGAAAATCTACTTTCCTAACAATTTATTGCAATCTTGATAACCTTGATAAGAATGTAGTGCTGCCTTCATGTTGCTTCTCATAATGCCCACAGCAGCCCAAACCAGGAAGATCAGATCTGAAGCTACATGTGAACAATGGCTGCCATGAATATTTGTATACCTGAAGCAAAGAAGCCCAAATGGTTCATCCTTCCACCCACATTGCATCAATTTAAAAAAAGTAATTAGCAAATGCCCAAGCTGCAAAAAAGAAACCAATAATGCAAGTCCCTTTTCCACTCCTGTAGGGAACAGAAACTGACTCCTTAAGGGTTGATTTAGCAATGAATTTGGCCATGTGAGGACACAGGAAGCATCTCATTAAAGGGGCAGAAGCTCCTTTAAAAGGGAGGAGCAAGGAGAAAGCTATAACTGTAAAGGGCCAGTTGCAGGCAGAAATTTCATTAGTACTTTGCCAGTCCACACTGGACACAGGGTTGTGGTACAATTGCATTTTATGCTGTTGTTGTTTTAAAAACTGCTACAAATTAGGTATGAAAAATGATGGGAGGACAACACAGAAAACACTGGAATGCAACTTCTGGCAATGTTATCATCTGGATGTTCCATAAAAACTGAGTAAATCAAGAATGTACATTTCAGACTTAATGGTTACTGTTGAAGGCGCCAGAACAGAGTATGGAGGCCAGATAACAGCACCCTCTCTAGAATCTACTACTTGAAGTAAAAAAATATTTAATTTATAAGCCAAATGTGGGCTTCTAGAAGGCTATGCTGGAGTATTACAGAAATCACCTGGATACCCACAGCCACCAGAGTCCCTCTCCTCAATTTTGTTTCACTTATCTTAGAAGCACAATTGTCTCTTCCAGTTGAATGTCAGCTTCTAGAAAACTGGCAGCAATTGGTTTGTTTTTAGCATAGCACAAATACTAAAATCCCACATACAAATACTAGCTGTCACACCTATCACTAGTAGAGTGCTTAAATAACCTCTCCAGCATAGCAGATCTACAGATGCAAGACAGATGCAATGGAACTCATAAAAGGCCAGTTTAACCATTAAATGTCTCATATAATTGTCATAATTCTTTTCTTAGCAATAGGGCTAAAGCAGTGCACAGCATTCCTACTGCATCCAAGTACAGTGGCTATAGTGTCACGCGCTGCATAGGAATTCCAAAAGTGTTAATTTCAGAGCAAGCTGTCAAAACATTGCAGGACTATTGGATTACAAAGCTAGCTGAGAGTGTAACATTGAGGCAATGTGAGTCTGTCTGCTGGATATGACCCACTTAACGTTCAAGGAGGAAGTTTTGCCTATAGCAGCTGTTCCTTCATGTCACAGCCGTGATGTGCATTGGCAAGGATGAGAGTGTGTAGGTGCAACAGGTACAATTCCTTTCTCTAAAGGAACCATGAGTTTGACTAGAAGCAAGCTTTGCTTTGTTTCATCAGTAGTAGCCCAGCTGAATCCAGTGCTGAAACCAGAAGGCCTGTCTTGAGATGACAGAAAAGGCCTAAGGCTGGCACAGAATGGGTGGCTTATCGTCACTTTGCTTAAGCAGTTGCCAAGTAGCTAACCTTGTCATTGAAGAAAATGGTGGTGGCAACTGTTGTCAGCTATTTATTGTAAAAGCTTCTATCAGTTCCTAGGCAACACATCTCAGGTGCTTCAAATATAAAAATAATGCTGTCTGGATTACAGAAAAGCAGAGCTAAATGTACTTACCTGCTGCTGAAATCAATAGGTCATGTCCAAAAGGTTTCTCATTGAAGTCCCATTGATTTCAATAATATTGCCAAGTTCTTAGCTTTCTCCAGATTATTTCAATGCTACAAGAAGAAAAAACACATGTAGATAAATTACACAGTAACAACAAGTTCAAACCTTAAAGTTTAGGTTCTATCTACAAAAGTATCATGCTGATGCTACTCTCCTGCTCATCACTGCATCCTTGGCAACCTCCTCAGATACCAGATAGCCCACAATCACCAGTGCAATCAACTACTGCCTGTTCCTGGCCATTAATATTGTGATTGGTCAGACCAGTCACAAATCATCCCAGCCAGAAACAGCATGGTTCACACCAAAAAACAACAACCCAGAGAATGGGTTGATTATGGGTCATCATTATATGTGATCACTGCACTATTGTTTTATTGTTGTCTGTTAACCATGAACAACCCAAGAAGAGAACACATATTTTGTTGTTGGGTTCCGAACTCTCAGATGTTCCTGGTTAACAGCCAATAATGAAACCATAGTGTACGGTTTGCACATAACAACAACCCACAATTCAACAACCAACCCACAATTCAATGACAACCATATTCAGCCTGTATTCTGGGTTGTCATTACTTGTGAACCAGGTCACAGTGTTTACATGGCTTATAGGCCATTGTAGGAATGGCATATGTTTCAGTTATCAGAGGTGGCTTGGGGGAAGTGTGGAGTAGCATCACTGTAGAGGAAAGATTGTGTGGATATTTGGCATGAATATGAAAATTGATGAAGCAGGAAGAGTTGATTAATAGAATTGTTAATGTTAACTGTAGTTGCAGGATGATTCATTGGTGGAGATTTGTTCTAAAACATAATTGTTTAGCTGAATTTACAAAGAGAATACACAGCGTCTATTACTCGTTGCCCTTGCATTGATTGATTGTGTATCTGAATAGACAATATCTTTAGCTCAAAACTGAAGTCAGTGTAATACAACCACAACCATTTTCAAAGTTCCATAGGAGCAGAGTTTGCCTTAGGGCTGGGAAAACTGGGCATTTACCCTTGGTCCCAAGTTAAGGTGGCACCAAGCCAAACTTGGTGACTCTGCCTTTGATGAGTATGCTGTCTGCAGTGAGCTAGGAAGAAAACAGTAAATTCTGAATCCCCCCTGCCCAAATTCTACACTTTGGATACCCCTAGGTTAGATATACAAATTTGTCACTTTTGCTTTCTCCCTCCTCCTCCTCCTCCTCCTTCTTCTCCTCCTTCTCCTCCTCCTCCTCATCCAGTTCTTTCTCTCCTGTTTGTGAAGAAATGTGTAAGTTTGGGTAAGCTTAGGCAAAATTTCACCCACCAACAGGGAAGGGTTTTATATCTTACTTGTAAGCTTCCCAAAAGCATCTGCCTGTCTGCTATTAGAAACAAGTTGCTGGACTCCATGGGCTTTTCTTTATTCCAATCCTGCTGGGTTCTTCTTATGTCCTTGCTCTTTGTGTTCATTTAGGATTAGTCTGTCAGTCAGTTACTCCAGGTAAGTATTTGGTTTCAGAAAGGCTCTAAGGTGATCCATCTACAGACCCCTGTCTCTGGAAATTTGCTTCCAACACATGGAATTAATAAACAATTCCAAGAAGGAACTATTGTAGTCATATGTTATGTTTTTCTTCCCTGGGCAGGAGAGGATGGCTGACAATAATACAAAGGAATTTCAGAAATTGCTTAGCAACTTTTCTACTCTAAATGCAATCTCACATTTATTTAGTTCCAGCAGGTGCAGATCGCAAAAGAAACATTTCCAGGCTGTGTAATTTTAATTTCAAATTGCTACTGTGAATCTGAAACCTTCAATTAAAGTATTAAATATACTCCTTCTTCAGGCTGTTTCCATCTTCACTGCAATCCAAACAAATCTGCCCCAAGGCTTATCAGAGCAAAGACATTTCCCACCAACAATCCAATGTAAAGTCAGTCAAACAGCCAGAGATACTACAGCTCAGATGCTAGAGTTAATGCACGCCTTAGGCAGGTGAAGAGCACTGGAGCATTCAAGAGTGAAAAGTCCGAGTAAAGGTGATAAATTACTATAAGTGAAACCTAATGCAAGGCAAAGCTTGCCATAGGAACAACAGGCATGACTGGATGTCTCCACCAGTTCTTAAGAAGAACTGGTTATTCTCATTCTCAATTTAGGGAACACTGTTTAATTACACAAGGTGGTTACTCTTCTTTGAAAATTTCTTGCATCTCAGTTTTATCATACACAATAAGAGACCTTCCCCATTTGCAAGAATTCCTATTTCATTTTAATTTTATATTTTTGCAGCTGATCTTCAAGCTTGTTAATTAAGCAAGCATCCTTGGATTTTACTGCCTCCATGTGTCATATGTGGGGGCTTACATCCCAGTGATTTGTAATCCAGTCCTATGAGCCATGAAAATGAGACAGCAACAGCTTTTGGACAGGGCAATTTTCTGTGAAGAAGTGCTGATGAGGAAAGTGCTTAAGCATTTCTGTCCACTGCAGCTGTTCCAACCAGCTTCTTTGCCTCTGTGTTTCTGGATCCTTGTGAAGGTAATCATTTATTTGAAACTTGGGGATTGGGGAAGCAGTTTAGATGAGAGAGTTGCAGAAAAGTGGACAAGGATTAAATACATCCTGCCTGTACTTCTTCTGGTGCTATATAAATAAATAAATAATAATAATAATAATAATAAACTGTTCCACCTGCTCCACTACATGAAACAGCCTTTGGGTGTTACATAGAAATATCTTGACTTAGGCAGAGTAGTCCCACTGAAATTTAATCATGACAAATTTAAGCCCCATTGTTTTCAACTGGGTCTACTCTAAATATGATTAAGTGGGGATCCAACCCATTTGTGTGTGATATGCAGTTTGACCCTTAATCCTACTGATTTTGGCAGGTGGGTGGGTGAGATGTCTCCCTTGATTGAGAAATCCCATGGAGCAAGATGAACGATAGAGATAAGGTAAACAATCAGCTAGAGTATCATCATCTTTCCCAGCTATGCACATGTCTTACATAAAATGTAATGAAGAGCACAATTCTATGCATGTTTAAACAGAAAAAAGTCCTACAATTCCCAGCATGCCCTAGCCAGCCAAGCCTACAATAAACTGGCTGAGGGAAGCAGTTGTAGGACTTTTTTTCTGTCTAAACATGCATAGAATTGTGCCCTGCCTTTTGGAGGTAACACACAGAGGCAGTTTAGTAGCTCATCAATTGGGCAATATTTCCTGCATTCTAGAGCAGACAACGGGCTTGTAGGATCTCTTTGGGTTTTTTTACTTGAACCCTGGGGTCCAGCAGATGCAAAATAAAGCCCCCTGCAAAATGGCTTGGAAGCAAAAATACACAACAAAGAAAAAAGGTGCCTCTGAACACATGTTCAGCCTAAGAGTTTATTTAGGATATTTCTACAACATTCTCGCCTTCCCCCAAAAAAAATCCCAGGGCAATTTGTGTCAAAAGAAAATGCAAAAGCAATTAAAAATACAAATAAAACGGATCCAAATAGTCATTAAAAACAGAAGAACTACTAAAAAGGCACCAAGATCTTAAAAGGAAACAGCATTACTAAAATTATGTCTAGGATTTTCAATCCTAGAACTGAGATCATGGTCCTTGCATTCAAAAATCCTGGTTTCCCCTAAACCATTTAAATTTCAGCAGCCAAGTTTAACCATGAGAAGTAGGTGAAGGAGAGCCTTCTTGCTGTTGGCATTGGGAGTCTATTGCTGCCCTGTTGCAAATTACCCAGAAATCTACCAGTAGATCCGGGTCTATCTTTTGTTCAGCTCTATTCTAGAGACAATGTGATCAGCTCAACATTAGTTATCCTGGACAAAGGACGCAGATACTTAGCAAAAGCCCATTAGTTCATCACCTTGTTTCCCATAGTAGCAAACCAGAAGCTCCTGAGAAGCCCACAAGCATGATATGAGGGCAACAGTCCTCCCCTTCTGTTGTTGCAACTTGTATTGAGAGATATGCCGCCTGGAGGTAGTATATAGGGGCTGATAACCATGGGGCGGTCTTCACGGCGCCAGGTTGGCACCACCTCCCTTTCACACCCCATGCTTTCCCTCTCCTGGGGCAGCAGCAGGTAATCCTGATGCTGAGGAGGGAGCACAGGAGTTCTGGGCAGCCATCCGGGTACTGGAGCCACCCCCACCCTCTTCCTGGTGGAAAGTGACCAATCACTGGTCACCTTCCACCAGGCAACACTCCTAGGTTAGCCCTGGATTAGCCCCAGAGTGACATCAGAAGCTGGGAGCGCCACATTGATGTTGCTCGATTTGAAAAAAAGTCAGGGTAAATCCCCAACTTTTTCAAATTGCAGCATTGTAAGGAAGCCCTGCAGTGGCTGCAAAGCTGTACCTGCGTCATCTAACTGACATGGCACAGATCTACAGCCACCGTGGGGTTTTTCCTGCATATAGACATTCCCTATGTCCTACATGATTTATTCTAATCCCTTTTGTTGGTGGCCATAACCACATCCTGCAGAAAATGAATTCTATAATTTAGTTTTAAGCCATGTGAAGAATCTGTCCTGAATCTCCTACCATTGAGCTTTATTGGATGACCCCAGGTTCTAGCATCAGGGGTGGGTGGGGGGACCTTCTCTGTCCACACCAAGCATATATATATAATATTTATATATCACCTTATCATGCGCATCCCCCTTTACTCATATTTTTTTCTAAACTAAAAACCCCAAACATTGCAACCTTTCTTCATAGGGGAGTTGCTCCAGCCCCCTGATTAGCTTATTTACATTCTTCTGCACTCTTTTCTGCTCCACAAGATGCAGCAACCAGAACTATTACCTCAATGAACAGATGTGGAGCACAATACTGTGACAATAAAATTATTAAAATGAAAAAGTTTGAAAACAAGAAGCATGTGATGTGTCTGTTTATTGGCAGCATGTAGTCAGCAGAAGCTGATTTAGAATTGTGTGAAAGTTCATATCCTTACCAAAGTGTGTGCCCAAAGATATGAATAACTACTGGCCTAAAGTCATCCAGTCAGCTTCATGGCGGAGTGGGGATTTGAACCCAGCCAGCTGTCCATCAGTATAACTGCTGTACCATTTAATTGATTTACGTTTGTGTTCTTAAGACCAAAAGAGACCTGCCTTTACAATTAAATGGTTTGCGTACATGTGTGAGTGTGTGGGGTCCATGTATGCGTGTTAACAGGCTTCCCCAAACTGGGGCCCTCCAAATGTGTCAAACCACAACGCCCAGCACCTGACCGTGGATAACGGGAGATGTCGTTCATCTGGAAGGCCCCAACCTGGTGTAATAAAACTTTAAACGTGCCTAGGACAGAATAACCGTGCGTCTTGCCTTGTCCCCGACTGTCCCTCGGGGGCTTCCGTCCCTCCTTGGAAAGCCCTGGGGAGGGGGAAGGGACGAGTCCATGATTGGCTTCAGAAGCAAGCGGGCCATGAGTGCTAGAATGCAGCTCCCAGTGCCGAGGTCAGCGGCTCTCCGTCCCGTCGCAGGAGGAATCCTCTCGCTCGGGGGTGCCCATTGTCTCTCCCGCAGCCAGCGGACGGCTTGTTTGTGGCCTGCTTGTCAGTTTCGCTTTTCTGCAGAGTGCAGATGAGAGGAACGCGGGCTGTTGGGCATTAATTAGAAGGTGTTTCGCTTTATTTACTCCCTTTGATTTCAGAACAAATGTTTTCTCTCTGGAAAAGAAAAGGCATGAAGACATCCTGCCTATAATCCGCCCAGCTACAGGGCAGGGGGATCCGGCAAGCAACTTTTTAAAAGTATACTTTTATTGGCACTTTCCCACCGCCCACCCCCATATATGAAATGTGGCCATAATACAGCAACAAGTATCCAGGGTAACACAAAAGAAGAAACGTGTTGGACTTTGCACGCTAAGAACACAAAATAAGGTACCAAGTCAGAATCAGCATGAGCACTGACACTAGAATCACAATGGGATTCTTTTTAAAAGAACATGAACATCGCAATCCTATACTTGTCTACTCAGAAGTTAGCCCCACAGAGTTAGAGAGGATAGGATTGGTCCCAAAGGCTGCTACACCCACTTACCTGAGAGCAAATTCCATCACTGAACTAAATGAGACTTACTTCTGAGTTGGCATGCATAGGATTGCACAATCTGGCTTCGATCCTGAGCAAAATTAACTCGGGAGGAAGTGCAAGTGAACAGAGGCCAGGCCTATATCCCGGGATCGTTCTGGGATCATCCCTGTACATCCAAATGACACACAGGGGATACTGGGAGCAGGCAGGGATGACCCCTCCATTTTCCTGGGATAATCCTTAGGTCTAGCTAAGGCCTTAGTGGGATTTGTTTCTAAGTTCATAATTCGTTATTCATGATGCTCTCTACAAACAGTACATTATATACAAAACTCTCCTAAGTACACCCTAATATTAACGAAAGAAATTGTTGTGCTAACGATGCTCTGCTACCTCTGCCCCTGGCAAGCATTAGGGGACCATGTTGTAAACCTCAGATGTGTGCGTAGTTGCACAGCATTTGTGCATACTTTGGAACTTCCATACAACTCAGATACAACCCAGTCTATGCATGGAGAGCAGGGCCCAAAGCAGATTTGTGGATATTTTAACATTTATAGGTTGGCTTTGTTGTTTTCAATTGGATGTATATCCCTATCCCATGCAGAGTTAAGTTAGCCACCTAAAACCATTGAAACCAATGGGTTTAGGTGAACCCAACATTGCATGGGATTGTGGTTTTGCCCTGCAAACCTTTGCACACCATTGAATTCTCTGAGTCTTGCTTTGGAGTAAACATGCCTAGTATTCTCAAAGTCCAATCCCATACATAAGGGGTGACCAATTTCTGGATCTCCAGATATTTTGGCCTACAACTCCCATAAGCTTAAGCCAGCACAGCCAATGGTGAGGAATCATGGAAGTTGTAAGTCAAGGCCAGAAATTGTTTACTGCCCCCCACTATATGTTTACTCCAAAGGAAGGCTACAATCCTAAACACAATTACCTAGGAGTAAGTCTGGCTGAACTCAATAGATCTGGTTTCTGAGTAAATATGCATAGGGTTGCTCTGTAAACCTTACGGAGTTAGATGGTGCCTAGACACAAGTAAGTGTGCATGGCATTGCAGCCTTACTGCAGTGCAATCCTATACATGTCTACTCAGAAGTAAGCCTCATTGAGTTCCATGGGACCTATGCCCCTGTAGCGTGAATAGTATTGCAGCCTTAATGAGCTAACAAGATGGAAGTTCATCACTGCAGTGGGGTTCATTTTCCTTTTGGCACCCTAAGCCCAAACATCTCAGGTGTGCTTCAGTGGCACAGAAATCAAAGGAGGCTTAAAATAAATGTTTAAAAGAGTAATGTTGAAGGGGGTGGGTGAGGGTGTTACAAAACAGACGATATTTTTAGGACGTCTCCAGCTGGTCGGAGTCTCCAGGTCACTTGAACGGCGGCTTATGCAAGAACCAGCGAAGGCTGGCGGCTCCAACTACAGTAAGGCAGCAAATCCACTCTGGGTTTCTGTCAGAACCAGGCACAACTCTAGAGGAGCTATCCAAGGTGCTGACCCCATTCGGGGATTGGTATCAGCACCTTGGATAGATCCTTTAGAGTTCTGACTGAAACCCAGTGCGGATTCACAGCCCCACTGAAATCGGAGTCACCAGCTTCCCCTGGCAAGATCCAGCTTTTCTTCCCCCTCGATTAAATCAGCAACAACTCCGCTTGAAACCGCGCCAGTCCTGGGCGAAGGCCGTGGCGGCCACTTCGGCCTAGGCCTCACTTCTTCTGTGCACGCTTCCAGGACGGGGAGCAGGCGTCGCCGGGAGATCCGCGGGCCTGACTTGGGAAGACGGCGGGGTCAGAGAGCGGCCGGCTCGTCGGCCAAGTCAGCCGCCTTCTCGGTCAGGCGCCATCAGCACCAAGACAAGCTGAACCTGAACTTTGGTCGCTGCCTGGCTTCCCCTTCTCTCCCGCCCCTTAATGAGGGCCGTTGCTGCAAGCCAGCCGCGGTGATGGAACTGACAGGCGACCGGGGCAGCCAGGAGACCCAGCCTCGCGAGCGAAAACAACGGGCCAGGCTTCGGGGCTGGGCGGGCAGGCCTGCGTTGCTTGACGTCCAAGCGGAGTGCTCCTCCGGCGGAAAGAGAGCTGCCGGATGGATCCCAGAGCGGGATCGTCCGATTTGCTTTTCCTAAGCCGTAGCTCGAATTCGAAGTAGTATCCAATGTTAGCCCTACCTAGAGTAGACCTATTGAAACGAATGGGACTTAATTTAGTTGTGACTAACAAGTCTCATTCATTCCAAAGGATCTACTCTACATAGGACTAAGGTTGGATATTACCCCTAGGACGGTCCCCAAATAATTTAGGTTGCGATCCTCTGCATGTTCAGGCAGAACGAAGTCCTAAAACTCCCAGCATTCTCCAGCCAGCTATGCTCAGAATTGTAAGACTTCTTTCTGTCTGAACATGCAGAGGATTGCGCCCTAAATTAGCATTTGATTTGTTGAGGATGAAGATGATTTTTTGGGGGGAGTAGACATATCAGTCTGTTGCAGCATAAACAACGAGGAGTCTGGTGGCACCTTATAGTCAGACATATTTGTTCTGACATAAGCTCTCCTGGACACCATCCACCTTGTCAGATCTGTGAACGGTGTCCCTGCTGCCACAAGTCTCTTCGTTGTTTTGGATGAAGAAGATGTATACCTCGCCCACACGCTTCTCAGTACGGCTTCCAATAAAACATTAAGTATTTCATCATTCAGACTGCGCTCCTATGCACACTTAGCCCATTGAAATTGATGGGGATTCACTTTCGAAGAGATGTGAATAATAAGATTGGGCTGTAAGAAAACCAAAAATAATTTAGAACTTGAGGCCAATAGGTTGGATCCAGACTTAGAGTCATACTTAGAGTAGGCTCCTTAAAACCAATGGGTAGTATCCAATGCTAGTCCTAAATAGAGTAGACCCACAGTTAGTTGCAAATTCATCTTCACAGCAGTTAAAGATACAGGAGCCCTGTCATCCATTTCATATGGCCACACTAATTAATAGCCCAGTTTCCACTTGCTTCCTCCTGATGGTTTTCCCTCCACCCTGTTATACCAAAGTACTTGTCCCTTAAACTGATGGGAATCCCACCCTAACTGCACCTGCACTTGAAATGGACTGTTCCGGGTACCTTTGTAGCTTTTACAGTAAGGCCTGCAGCTTTTCCTTATAATAATAATTAAATTTATTTATACAGCCCTTTATTACGAAGTGCTGTACATAAAGTAGGTCAGCAGTTTACAATACAATAAATACAATAATACATTCAATTCTATTAAATGCAAGTTTGCAGCAAAAAATATCACTTGAAACCAGCAGGGCTATACATCCTGTTTACTTCCGCAAGTCCCATGTAAGGCACACATCACTGCCTCCCACTCAATGGCTACTCATCTTGTATTCTTATCCCTTAGAACTTTCACTAGAGTAAATGGGACAACTTTGGAGACTTATACCTAGGGGCCCTCCTCCTCAACATACCTGCATGTTTACTTGGGAGTCGGTCCACACTGCCATGAATGGGGCTTTCTTCCAATAAGCACACTGGCTAAGAAATCCGCTTTATGGACCCCAACAGGCCTTTCAGCGCAATCCCTTTCATGTTTACTCAGAAGTAAGTCCCATTTAATTCAATGGGGCCTACTCCCAAGAAATAAAGGAGCCCTATCTATGGGAGCGAGTCCCATTAAAGCCACCCAGAGCTTACTTCCCAATGTAGTTCTAAGTAAGCTAGGCCCATACTTTGTTTTATTGGAAGCCGCCCTGAGAAACCTGTGGGTGAGGCATACTAAATGCTAATTTGGGGGCACAAATTGTATGCATGTTTAGACAGAAAGAAGTCCTAAAACTCCCAGCATTCCCCAGCCAGGCTCATATTAGCATTTTATTTATTGATGAAATAGGTCTACTGTGTGAAGGAGTACCATTAGATATTGCCTGGTGTGTTTGGGATTAAGACCCCAATCCTAAACCCAAAGCGTTCCTCGGGTTTTCAATGGATCTGCTAAGAAACTGGGCTGTGATAATCGACGATAATCGCTTCTGCTTCCGGGTTCATTCTCCTCGCCCTCCTAAACTACAACGCCCTTATCGCCAGACTTTTTCCAGGCCCCACAATTTTCACCATTTGGACGGAATGGGCTGGTTCTCCTCCTCCTCCTCCAGATTTCTCTCCCTCGCGCACACACTCACGCCCTCTTTTCCCCTCTGCCACAAAAGAGGTTCGCATGCAGGAAACGAGTAATTAAAGGGCTCCTCAGCAGGGATCCGGATTAATTTTGGACGCTCGATTAAATCCCAAATTCTTCCTATAAATTATTGTCCAGCTCCCCGGGCGGACACAAAAGATGATCTTTTGTGTTTGCCCAGAGAAAAGAGTTTTTATTTACAAACTTGCCGATCGGCGGGGATTTGGGTGCTCAACACACGCGAACCTGGCCGTCGTAGTAGAGCGTGAAAACAGGAGCTGGAGATTTTCCGCCCCGTAAACAAGGGCCGCGAGCGGGCAGACTCGGGCGCTGAGCTCGGTGATTCCGGCGCCCGGCAGGAGCTTCAAGGCAGCGAACGAAGGCGCCACACGGCAGAAGACAAACCGCACCGAGCTCAATGGGATTTACTACTCCCTCCGAAGTCACCTCACTATTTTCGTGCAATCTACTTTCCTGTAACATCCCGAGCGGCTTACTCGAAAGTTAACGTGAAAAATCGACGGGACTTCCCTCCCAATTAAAAGGTTGCGGCCGAAGTTAGTCCTGCTTAGAGTAGACTCATGGAAACGAATGGGACTTAAGTGAATATAACGTTGGATACAATCCCAGGTTGCAGTTAATGTAGCTACTTTTTCGTAAGTCCCCTTAAAATAACGAGCTTTGCACCATTAATATGCGTCTTAAGAAAGTCCTATGTTGATTTCAGCGGATGGAACTCACTTCATAGGAAATGTGCGCGTATAAGGAAATCAAGGCTGCAAACCTATTATGCTGCATTTACTTGGATGTAAATGCCATAGAAATCAGTGGGACTTATTTCTGAGTAAACATGCGCTGGATTAGGCAGCAAGGCTGAAATTGGAGGCAGTTTTTAGGGAGGAAGCCCCATTGAACTGAATAGAGCTTACTTCTGAGTAAATGCACTTAGACGCGGGCTGAACTGCTGCATTCTTACTTGAGAGTAAGTCTCCACAAACAGTTATTTCCGAGCAAATTTACATAATATTGGGCTGTGTTGGGCAGCTGCAATCCTAGACACTTACTCTGGATTTAGTCCCAACTTCTCTCTAGAGAAGAATGCCACCTTTTCTTGGTTTCAATTTGAATATTTATTTACCTATCTGCCCTGCAAAGAAACACACACACATACACACACACTTACTTCAAGTCCAAACATGCTTAAACTGAGATATGACACTTCCTTACTTTTGCCACTTTTAAATGAGTAAAAACAATGTAAATATTTTCTTTATGAATATTCACTTCCTTTCTAGCAAATCCACATCCTAAAATATCATTTGTGAGCAAGCCCCATTGATAGCAACACAAATTACTTCCAAGCAATTTGAGGTCTACAGTGAGAATTATAGTTTTACAGTCCCTTCTTATATTTCCGAGCTATTTCTTCAATTGCTCATCTGAATGAAGAATAAAAAGTATCTTATAACTTGGTAGGAAGTCTTTAAATTTAAAGGTTTAAATTTAAATTCTCTGCTCACCTGATCATCTCCAGTTTAGGATTAATTTTTCAATCCACTGGTGCTAGAATTCCAGCCGATTTGAAGTTACATCTTGTGCATTGGATATCTCTCTCTCTCGAATCCCAGATATACAGGAACTGTGTCTATTCAGCAGTAAAACACCAGCCACAGCAGATGTATGTTTACTCAGAAATAAGTCCAACTATATTTCATAGTCCCAAATAAAAGTGGGCCGTAATTGAAGCCAAAATGTACTACACAGGTCTTTTTTTGTTGTTCACATATTCCAAAACTGAACCCTCACATTGAAAACAGTTCTGGAATTCTAGACATTGATCCTCAGTTCAATTTAAGCCCTGATTAATTGGGGGGATTAATATACCATAAAATATAAGAAAAACACAACTGTTGGGCATTGAGTTAGAATTTAAGACAAATTACAGGGCAGCATTTTATTTTGTTCATTGCATAGATCAATAACACAGCAGTAATGTACACTTGAATTAGAAACTCTAAAAAGGAGCCTCCCATATTTTCCAAAATACAACTATTTCCTTCTACCAGATGCAAACAACTATTATATACACATTCCAAAAATATTCCTATGTTGTAGATTAGTGCATTAGTTAAAAATCAAGGATCTACGGCCATGATGCATAGTACTGAGATTGTAAACAAAGCTACTAAGAGAGAGGGCAAGATCCTCGGATGAAATCAATAGGATTTTTGCACAGGTCAAATCTTAGCACAGATCCTTGAAAGAAAGTGCCATTAACTGAAACAGTGGGACTTGATTTTAAGTAAGCATGTTAAGGATTAGGTTGCCAGGGGGTGGGTGGGTTATGGATTGTTCCAATTACTTAAAAGCGCTTTTCATCCACATTTGGTTGCTTAATTTAATTTGTAGTAAAGCTGCTGTTGCAAGGCACAGAAATACAGTGTCCTACAGGGAAGACTCAAGACATTTTGGTAGGAGAGGTGGAAAATAAGAATGGCACCTCCTGCCATTAACAAACAGATAGTACAGTCCACAAGGAAGTTCTCCTTCGCAAGCCGACATGCTTTTGAATGGATTGTGGCCTGTACAGATTAGATTAGATCTGCTTGTGTCCCAGTTTGAATGGGATCCAAATAAGCTACTCAACTAAGAAAGTACTCTTGCTTGTATCACGTTCATTGCATCCTGATCTAAGTGGATCTCGCCAGTGGTACATCCAGCATTTCTTTGTGTTTGGGTGAGAGAGAGAGAGAAAGAGGGAATCAGGGAGGGATAAAGACAGGGAAAAAATAAATGAAGGGTGAGAGAGTGAAGGAAGAAAAACAAAGAAAGGAGGAAAAAATGAGAACGAGAGAGAGAGAGAGGGAGGCAGAAGATCTGACAGTAAGTAAAACATTTTAAAAGTGGGTCTTATGTTGCACATTGGGGCTAAAGACGGGTCCCAGAATTGAAGACTACCACTATATGGACATAAGGCAAAATATCTAGGCACTGAACAAAGGCTGTTTGTGGGGTTTAACTTCAGACAAAGCCTATCTTGCCATCACTTTAAACTTCTGTCCCTTCCCTGCTATAAATCAGATTGTTCATGCTGAAGGTGTTCAGGACAGGAGTGCTAAGCCAGCTGGACTGTCCACCAGCACCTGCATAGTAATTCATTCTGGAGTGGGACGGAGAACTGAGTTCAAATCCTGCAGGTGGGTTGCTGTTGGAAGCAGAGCAAGAGCTCAAGCTGTGCCCACTCTGCCTCCCTGGTGTGAATTCAGAGCCCGGCCCACCAGAAATCTGCCTGGGAAAGCCATTTCGGCTATGGGCCACGGCATTCATGGTGGAGATGAAGGTGGAGAAACAACGGCCAGAGTTCAGGCTGGGGGGCTTGCAGTCATTCATGGTACTTGGAGAGCAGCGCAGTTCACCAGAGCCCAAGCTGCGGGGTTCCAGGGCTCGTTGCACAACACCACTGTTGCTTTTGTCCTCTGCTTTGTGAGGGCCTCCGGGCCCGTGAACTGGGTCAGATCGCCTTTTCCTCTTCCTCCGGAAGTTGCCATTATCAAACATCTTCTCACAGTTTGGATCCAGCGTCCAGTAATTGCCTTTACCTATGAACCAACCAAGAACATGTGGATTTAGCAGGGGCAGGCAAAGAATATGTTGAAAATGAGACCTTTCTGAACAGCCTGGGGAAAGGGGTCAACCGAGAGGCAGTCATGTGAGCAGACGGCACCAGATGAATGTAAATCCACTTTTCTGTACAACTCTCAAGCCATTTAGATGTACTCATTTTGATTGACTCCCCCCCCCCCCGGCCCCAGATAATGGGATAGATCCAGACTAAGATAGTTGAACTAGGGTTCCACTGAAATTAACGGGACAAGTTAGTCCCATTGACTTCAATGGGAACCAAGTGTAATTTACAGAGCAATCCTAAATTGCCCTGGGGGCATGGAATGAAGTGAGGAATGATTCATACTTCCAAAGTCCTGCTGTCTCTCTCCAGCCAGGGTGGGATGTGGGTTTTTCCATTTATTTTAGACAACTGACTTTGTTGTTGTCCTTATTCCCCCTCCAACACACACACACACACACACACACACACACCCAGAGGTTTCAATGGCAATTAACATGCCCAATCCTGTGGTCTGGTAGGGGAGCAAGGGGGCTTTTGATCCAGCTGCCCCCAACATATCCCGGACATCACCATCCTAAAATGCCCCACTTGAGGCCTACAAATGCCAGAGGAGCTGTTTTCCTTGGGCATACCAGGTCTCTCCAGGGGGTGGGTGGGCGCTGCTCTGCCAGCAGAGTTCTCTTTTGTTGGAGGTGTACTTCTAAAACTAAGCCTCCCTCAATGGTCCATCTGAAGGGGTTAGGATTCCTCTGTAACCAGGGTGTAGCAGAGACAAGGACTCAGAAGGATGCAGCACCCACACTTCTTTATTAGCAGGGATGCTAATGTCATCTGTCATACACACCCCATCAAGCAGACTTCCCTGTTCTCTCTGTGTTTAGTAGCTGGGGTGGGAGTAGGGAGGATGATTCTCCCAACAACAATATATTGTTCCCTGTTGTAATGCAAAGTATTTTGGGGGAAGCTTGGTTTTGAATGGGCAATTAAAACCCATTAGCTTTACAAAAGATCTACTCCCAATGGAGATGACAACTGCTAAAATTGGTTTTTTGATTGGGATCAACAAAACTGCATGAATTTTTGGACTCTCTTTGGGGGCATAGCTATGAGGACCGCCTGCACTTCAAAAATTTACTACTGCACCACTGTCTGTCTAGATCAACCCAATATATTTTGTCTGGATCAGCCCAATATATTTTGTCTGGATCAGCCCAATATATTTACAGCAGAAGTGTAAAGTTGCTGTTCTCAAATGATCACTTATACTTAAAGCATTGGAATCAAGCCATCAGGATTCCACCAGAGAGAGGATCTCAAACTTCAATTGGGCTCCAAACTTCAATATATCCTCTGCAATATTTGATTCAGAAACTTTAGTCTGGCATTAGACCCAAACATGGAAGCAAACCAGGCTGAAATCAATAGGACTTAATTTCCAAATAAATGTATTTAATTACTAAACTTTATCAAGTAAATATGGGGCTGTCCCTTGTGAAGAGAGTTGCACCTAATAGATGCTATTGTTAAACATCTGTCATTACAATATTTAATGGAACTGGTTTGCTTATACCTTTCCTATCCTGATGGCTCAAGGTGAATTACAGATCTTACCTCAATAGAAGCAAATTATTTAAGACGAGTCTGCAAAACTAGAAGCTGTTTGCACTTGATGCTTATATCTGCTCAAATACTGGAAGTAAGTTCAAATGGGAACTTTTTGCAATGTAATGCATTTAGAATGGCGATACCAGATCATGTCACCTCCAATAAACACATTTAAGCCATCATATATACTGAGGCATAATCATGAGGTAATCATTTCAAAGCAAGATTGCTAAGGGGACTAAACACCCATGAATGAATTCACCACCTGCTGTGTTCATGCTAGCAGTTTTCTGTTGAAATATTACTACTACTAATAGCAACAAAAACAACAAAATACTACTACTACTATTATTTCTATGATGCTTTCATAATACTTTACATGCATTATCTAATTACAATCCTTCCAACAATTCAGCAAGGTAAGTCAGTATTATTATTCCCAGACTGCAGATGTACAGACTGGGGATGAGAAAAGGTGACTTGCACAAGGCAAACTAGAGTTCACAACAGAGGCAAGATTCAAACTGAAAACTTCTTGATTTGCAGCTTAGTCCTTTAGCCACTACATTATACCAGCTCTGGTTTACTTCTGAGATGACAACCCAAAATACCTATATGCATGTACAATTAACATTTTACATCAGTGGTACATTTTAATGTTAGCCTACCCTTGGAAGGTCCATCAGTAGTTATAAGATGCCTGGGAGAAAGAATGGTATAGACACTGTGCAGGGGAGGCTGGAGCTAAGAAGATTTTCATCCTATGTATACTCACCTGGGAGTAAGCACCATTGGGCTCAATGGGGCTTACTTCTGAGTGAACAGGCATAGGACTGCACTGTAGACATGGTTGTTACTTTCCCCCCTGCCTAGATTACAAATGTAAAAGTTGTTTTGGCTAGACACTTGATTTTTTTTTTTAAAAAAAAATGCCCCTCCCACCCTTCTGTACCAAACAAACAGCATGCCCATATGCACCCAAATAAAGAGGATGAGCCTCAGAAGTACTTTTAGGATTAGCATCCTGGGGTGCAGAGTAATTACTTTCATTCTGCTGTACAGGGGAAATTGGGTGTATAACACCCTTTTCCAAAGTAGTAGCCTTTATGCTCCGTTATTCTGTTTAAGGTAATATGATACAGCCACCACTTTCTTCTCAGCAAATGGGGGAGAAATCAGGGTGGAATGACAGAAGTTTACACCTCACTCCACCAGAGCGACACAGTAATTACCATGGGAGCTAAAGTGGGAGTAGGTTAACGCTCTTTGAAAGGGGTAGGTAGGAAACATTTTGGAATGCAGGCTTGCACTCAAATCTGAAACAAGCTGAGAGCTCAACTGAAATGTGGCCATTGACTTCAATGGGAGCTAGAGGACAACAACCACTAACTTAAAAGGAAATGTAGTTGATTCTTCCGACTGTAACATTCCACTGTGCAACAGCGGGAAGAAAAATCCAGTGAGCCAACAGTCATCTCCATGATCTAACCCGGGTTCCCCTCAACAGCATAACCCAATCCTGTGTTTCTTTAGTCCGCAGTGAGTCCTATTGTATCTAACGGGGCTTTCTCCTTAGTGTGTTTAGAATTGCAGCCACCTTTAGATGGAGGAATTTAGTGGTGTGGTGCCTGCGCTTAATTGCAAGTCAGTGTGCGTTAAGTACCCAGACATCTCAGTTCCAACCAGGTGACTTGCTTTCAATAGAAATTATTTCCATGATCAGACTTCAAAAGGAAGCATATCTTGTATTCCTTTGGGCTTGGTCGTTTTTCATGCCGCTCCTAAAAGAGATGGCCCTGCCAAGATGGGTTTGTGTGGTATAGTTTAAAGGGGTTTTGTTTTGTTTTTTAAAGAAAAAACATCCACCCTTTCAATGCATACTCATCAAGAAATGTTGCTGCTGTTGATAAAAAGCAACCACAATTTTTAGGTGCTGTACAAAATTTAAAAAATAACATCCCTTTGCAGACTTAGAGCCAGGGACATTGGTAGGCCAAGACCAATGGGATCCCAGGCCCAGATCTATTTCCCAGAGACACACATCTATTCCATAGAGCCCTGATGTCCATTGGAAGCTCCCCGCCCCCTCAGGGTGCAATCTGTCTAAACATGCCCAATCCTATGCATCTTTAGACAAAAAACTCCTACAACTTCCAGCATTCCCCAGCCACCTGGGAGTTGTAGGATCCCCCCCTCTAAACGTGCATACGATTGCACCTTAAACTTAATTGGCACGCATGGGGGGGGGGGCGATTTTCAAAGGGCATTGCAGCTGGGGAGGATTTAACTCTCCCTTTCTCACATGCTGCCAGCCCCCACCCCACCTCTATCTATCTATCTATCTATCTGTCTGTACCACACTGCATGGCAATTAAGCTGGGGAGATTCATTGGATTAGGATGCTCTGGGGCAGGGTGCAAATTAATGGAAGCATTTACTTTATTGGAGGTGATTTGGCTGCCAAATGAATTGGGTGGCTTTGCCAACGTCTCCAAGAACCAGGCGGGCGGCCACCTCGACCTAGGTCCCCCGTTGATCGGCGCCAGCCCGCCGACCCACCCCATCCCCTTTCCCGCGATGCCCTACCTGGATCGTCCTCATTGCGGGGCACCTTCTTGAAGCAATCGTTGAGGGAGAGGTTGTGGCGGATGGAGTTCTGCCAGCCGGCTTTGCTCTTCTTGTAGAAGGGGAAGTTGCCGGCCACGTACTGGTAGATCTGGCTCAAGGTGAGCTTCTTGTCGGGCGCGCTCTCGATGGCCATGGCGATGAGCGCCGAGTACGAGTAGGGCGGGCGCACCAGCTTGAAGAAGTCCTGCTGCTGCCCGGCGGCCAGCGAGAGCCAGCTCAGCTCGGGCCCCGCCGAGGGGGCGGCCAGCAGCTGCCGGGCGCCCGCCCCGTACGCCGCAGGCAGGAAGGGCCCGGCTGCTCCGCTGGGCCCGGCCGCCAGGTAGGGGTTGGGCGGCACGGCCGAGCCGTTGAGCCACAGGTACGGGCTGCTACCGCCGCCGCCGCCCGGGTCCCCCAGGCCGAAGCCCGCGGCGTGAGCCGGGGCTCTGTGCGCCGCAGGCGCCTGGAAGAGGCTCAGGTTGTCGCAGTAGACGGCCGCCACGTCCAGCAGCTCGTGCGCGCCGGGGGGCTGCTGCCCCTCCAGCGCGTTCATCCTAAGCAGCCCCGGACCTCGACGGAGCCACTGAACCCATGGCCGGGCGCACGCCAGCGGCACAGAGCCAGGCGGCGGGGCAGCGCCGCCTACTCGCCAGCCTACATCGCCCCCCCCTCCCTAGCGCTTCACGACACAGTTCTGCCCCCACCACCACAACCGGCCCTCGACGACGCCCTACCCGCACCGCCTCCTGCACCCCCGCGGCGCCACGCTCAGCGCTGACCCCGTCCCCAAACGCCGCCCCTTCTCCACCGGAAGCCTTGGCATGGATTGCCCTCTCCTAGCGTCCCAGCGTCTTCGGAAGAGCCTCCCCCGCCCCCAAACTTCCGAGGAGCCAAGGAAGAAGGGCGTTAGAAAGGGAGTCCTAGGAGAGCTGACCCAGAGTTCTGCTGGAGACGGGCTCCCACAATCCGCGCCCGCGTCCCCAAGCCTCCCCTCGCCTGCACGAAGACGATGGAATTCCACCGTTGCCCCTGCTGTTGGCATTCAGAGGTATACTGCCACTGAAAATGGAGGTTCCATTTAGCTCTCCTGGCTAATAGTGGCTGGTAGAATCAAAAGGCACTGGGCACCTCTTCTGTCCTTCCCTTCACAGTTTTTTTGTAAGAAAAAAGATGGAAGATGGTGAGAAAATCTCAGAAGGATGGGATGGAAGACAACAAATGGAAGACAGCATCATGTGGATGCTGCCACGCCCCATAAAATTCCATGAATGAGGCAGGGTGATGGCACCCCGAAACCTCACCTGGTAGCACCCCGTGACGGTGGGGCAGATGATGTGCACCACCACCACTTCTTCCATCCTTTTTCTTGTTGCAGAAAACCCATTATGTGGGGGTAGACAGAATTGCAGCACCATGCCTTCTGTTGCTGGGGAACGGGTGGGAGAGTGCTGTTGCACTCTCTGTGTGAACAGAGTGCTGGACTAGATGGACCCTTGGTCTGATCCAGCAGGGCTCTTCATATGTTCTTATGACTGGTAACGCTGGGAGCAACCCCAGAATCAGATTGTCAAAGTAAGCTACATACATTTGGTAGGACTGCAAACTTCTTTTTTCTGTCAAGGTTCCTCTGTCATTCAGGAATTCAACCTGGCATGCTTTCCCCCACCTCTGGGCTCCTCTTCACCTGTTCTGTTTCTCTCCAGTATGCAGTCTTCTGGCAATGGCCTTCACTACATATAAAATATAAAAGTACATTTTATTGTGACTATAATGACAGATTTACTGAGTTTACTTTTAGTTTTTTTAAAAAACTTAATTTTATGAGCAAACAAAGTTATAGATAATATAACTTTGGAAACATAAAGGCTGCTTTAGGTTTCTAAAGCAGTTCTCCTCACCTGGTACTCTCCAGAGGTTTTGGATGACAATGTCCAGCATTCCTGACCATTTGCAATGCTGCCTGAGGCTGGTGGGAGCTGAAGTCTAAAATATATGGAGGGCACCAGTTGGGGAAGGCTGTCCTAATGCAACAAAGTGACTTTAATTCTGTAAAGAGCACTAAAAAAAGTATTGCTCCCCCACCCTGCTTTATCCAACATTTCTGGGGGCAGAAGAATGGAATTCGGCAGGCAGATTCTCATGCAGGAGCAAGTGCCAAACTAGTCATGACATGGAAGAGCCATGATGAAGATCAACCTCCCACCCACTTAAAAGTTAAGTTAAATTAAATTAGTTGCCATTGGAGGATGTGTGTAATCCTGGCAAACCCTTTTCTTCATGCTGCTTTCGAAATGAACCCCTTCCCCCACCAAAAGCACCTCTTTGCCCCATGGGGTAAAACTTACAAGTACCTGTACAATAGCTGCACATTTTCTGCTTTGAGCTAAATAGCAAAATTTGGAGATGGAAAATGGCACCAAGGGGAACCCTAAGTACTGTGTTCCTGATTCCATTCCAGCCCTCTTCATCTGTTGATTAGTTTTATTTTATTTCATTTCATACTGAAGACTCCTAATCACTGATCTCCTGCATCATGTTTAGCCTGACTCTGAGAAAAGCTTTGTTGCTGAAACTCCTTGCAACTGTAGATACCAAAACCCTCATGATGACTACCAGACACAAAAATAGCCACTACCAGACACAAAATAGCCATAGTTTTCACCTTTCTCCCATGCAAAAAAAGAGGGGGGAACCCACCTTTCTACTGGCTTCACCTTCTTCCCCCTCCCTTTGCCAATGGGAGAGTTTGGCTGAAACAAGCTCTTGGCATTGCAGTTCATTTGCTGAGCTGCACTTCCCTCTAAAGCAGAGGTGTTGAACCCCTTTCATCCCGAGGGCCAAATTCAATTTTGTAAAACCTCTTGAGAGCCGCACTCCATTGGTGGGTAGGGCCAAAGACAAAAGGGGAGTGGCCTTAGCAGAGGCATTTCAACCTTTTAGAATGGTGGCAGGGTGGGGGAGACACACACAAAAGCTGAAAAAGCACAAATGATTGGTGGGCAAGTGGAAAGGGGAGGGATGAAGAGAAGGGGGTGAGGCCACCTGGAGAATCTGGAGGGCAAGAATGGGACTGCAGGAGAGCTGAATTTGACCCATTTGCCTAAGGCTCAATATCCCTGCTCCAGTGGAGGCTGGTGGCTCCGATGTCAATGGGGTGGTGAATCTGCCCCGGGTTTTAGTCAGACTATTCTACATTTTGGATAGCTCCTTTAGAGTAAATTCCATCAAAGAGAAAAGACTTTAGCCATGTTAGGCAAGAGGATTGCAAGTTGATCAAGCAAGAGCACAGGGGAGAGAGGTTTCCCCAACAAAGTTACTGCTTCCCCCACCCATCTCCATTGGGAAGCACTGGAGGCATTTCAGAAATCTTTGCACTGTTCTTGGGCAACAGCAACAAAATTTTCACTTTCAACTCCAGCCTAAATGAGAAAATCTGTCAGTTTGCCATGCTACTGGTTGATTCAGAATCTCCCTCTGCAAACTGATAGGGATTGGCTGTTTCCCAAGTAAAAGCAACACACAGAAGGTCCCTTCCACACTCTAAAAGAAAAAGAAAAAAGAAGCTATTGCTAAGTCATTCATGCCACAGCATAATAAAAAAAAACCTGTTTTTATTCTTTTAATTTTTGTATATTTGTTTTAATGTTCCATATTTTTATCTTTGTAAACTGCCATCCCCAGTTGGCATCCTGGCTGAGGATGATGGGTGTTGTAGTCCAATACAGCTGGAGGGCGCCAGGTTGAGGAAGACTGGAGCAAGACACGGAATAACGGGCTCAAGTTAAAGGAAGGCAGATTCCAGCTGGACATCAGGAAAAACTTCCTGACAGTTAGAGCAGTATGACAATGGAATCAGTTACCTAGGGAGGTTGTGGGCTCTCCCACACTAGAGGCATTCAAGAGGCAGCTGGACAACCACCTGTTAGGGATGCTTTAGGGCGGATTCCTGCATTGAGCAGGGGGTTGGACTCGATGGCCTTGTAGGCCCCTTCCAACTCTGCTGTTCTATGATTCTATGCCCAGAGAGCTTCAGCTATGGGGCAGAATAATAATAATAATAATAATAATAATAATAATAATAATAGTACCACCACCATTTAGGTCATGTTATCATCCAAGGACCATTTTCTACATGCCGTTGTGTATAGACTTGGTATTCTGATTGTCCATGGCAAATTCCAGATTCTTGTTTACTGCATTCACATTCTGCATGTTTGCAAATGATTTGCATGTTATGTGCACCCACAAAACATAATGTATGAAGAAGCCTAACATTACACAAAGAAGAAATAGTATGTGGATTCAACACAAGATGGTCATTTTCATATACAACTTTTGAAACACAGATGATGCTGATACTCTTAGCTCAATTGCAAAACAAAAGCAGACCCATAAAGAAAACACAAGACAGACCGAATCTTGCTGCAAAACAGGTAAGATTTCCAACTGACCAGAAAAACACTGATCCGGTCCACTCTTGTGCCTGTAACTGGAGCTTTATATGCAAAAATCTGGAAGTGAAGCTTCCCATGGTCTCACCTGCTAATATCTGTATATCATTAGCTATTTCTTTTTCAAAAATCCCAACTACAATGACTACTTGAGAAGTAAACAGCCCAATTCACAGCAGCAGGCTTTTTTGTTTGATTTGACTCCAGTAGTACTAAGGGCCTTGGTTCTCAATATGAAATGAATGAGGGTTGCTAGCTTTTCAGCAGCTTCTGTAGATGTGCTTCAACTACAGCTTGGCCTGCAAACATTTCTCATGGCAACATTTCTCTCCATGCCATGAAACATTTCAGCTGTCATAACATCAGCACAGGACAATCTCAGTGGGCAAACTTGAAATGTATTGTTTATTTATATATTTATTTGCCTCCAAATGTTTTTTCCCCCTCCAGAATTCTCCTCTGCAAATGTTTGTTGAATACATTTGTTACTTTTTTTAAGGGTTGCCCCATTGACTGTGGCCCACACCAGGGTCTGGAGGGAGGAGAAGATGACCCAGGGACCTCCAGAAATTGTCATGCCTGACTTAGATGGAAGTCCCATTGAGTTCAACAGGGGTTACTCCACGTAAGTGAGTATAGGATTGCATGCTAAAGCCCCAGGCATAGAAAAATAACATGGGTTCTAGCCCAGCCTCTTATCACAAGCCCCCATCTCGGATCTAATTGCGTTCAAAACAGGCTCCTTCAGACGAGGAACAGCGACCACATGATTTTTAATTGGAAGGGGAATGTGATTGAAAATAATAGGCTGCAGTAAAACAGTGCTATCTAACAGCGGAATAAAAATCCGTCATAAATAAACAGTGGATTTAATATGTGTTAAAATAAAACAGGATGGCTGGGGGAAGGGGCGGGAGATAATCCTGTTTGCTTACGACGTTGTGAAATTGACCCACAAACTTCCTGGAGTGGCCATTCATGAGCATGCTATAAATCGCTCGTTTAGAGATCCTGTATGGGTAAGCATTTCTTTCTTTTTTGTATAGCAGAGCATTCATCCATATAACAGCTGGGGATGAACAGGCTCTGATCTTTGATCAGCAGCTGATAGAAGATAAGTGCTTTCCCCTGCTTAGCACTGGAAAAGGCTCCTTTTCTCAGTGTTTAGCAAGGGAAAGGAATTCTCTCCAATTAGCTGCTTAGCATTGATAACAGTGTTTCCCTATGGGGCAGAAGGAGGCAATAGAGACTACTGGCTTTAATTTCAGTGAGGCTGTAAATCCATTCTGGGTTTCAGTCAGAACCACCAAGTACTCTAAGGGAGCTATCCAAGGTGTTGGACCTATTTTGGGGATAGGGCTAAGCACCTTGGATAGCTCCTTTAGAGTTCAGGATGGTTTCGACTAAAACCCAGAATGGAGTCACAGTCCCACCAAAATCAGAGCTATCAACTTCGACTGGAAGGAGTGATGCCAGAGGAGGAAGCTGGACAATGATTCAGTCCTGCTTCCTTTTGAGCTTTACCCTGCAGAGTCTTGTCATTCTTCCTTCTGAGTGGTCATGCAGACGCTTGCCCTGTTTTCTAATTAATAAATGTGATGCTTATGCTTATTTCTGAGCCTTCTGTTGTAGAGGTCTGTTCTGCCTAATTCTGAGTTGACATGCAGGGACTTGGTGTGTGGAATGCTCTTTGAAAATGCTACTGAATGATTCTTTCCTGCTTACTTGTGAGCAGACATGCATATTTGGGGGGCTGCTTGAAAGTAGTGCAGCCCTACTTACTTCTAAGCAGACATGCGGAGACTTGTCCTGATTATTTGTGAGTAGACATGCTTCCTACTATCAATTGGTAACGATGGAAATTGGATTGTTTTAGCTCCTCCCAATGCTGGGATGCAGCCCCCAAAGCGTCTCTGAAATGGAATTCAGTCATGGGGCTGAGAAAGGTTTGTCTAAGTGACACAGATTCCCAATTGACATTTGCCATGGTATATAAGACACAATTACATCACCC
Source organism: Elgaria multicarinata webbii (assembly GCF_023053635.1). NCBI lineage: Eukaryota > Metazoa > Chordata > Lepidosauria > Squamata > Anguidae > Elgaria > Elgaria multicarinata. The sequence goes on along the minus strand of NC_086178.1, from coordinate 75,872,220 downwards.
ATCCAAAGAGAGCAGTTGTTATTTAGGGTTGTGCATGTGTTGGTATGATATATCAGATTTGGTGTATCTTGTGGAAATGAGTATCTAATTTGATTCCCAATACTACCGAACACTTCCATTGTGTCCTCCTCACCCCAGTTCTTTGCAACAATCCTGTGTTCTGTTGGGAAGTACTGCCTTCCTGATTACGTTTTCATGATTCACAAGTTTCTGGATGCAGGCTTTTGTCAAATGCAACTTGAAAACTTACTAAGGGTGCAATCCTATGCGTGGTTAGACTGAAGTAAGTCCTACAACTCCCAGCATCCCCCAGCCAGCCATGACAGAGTCGCCACCTACAGGATCTACAGCAGGCATTTTTAAAATTACAGTATCCATCTGATGTGGTAAAGGAACAGATTAACAGGGCCAAACAAATATGCAGATGCCGCCTACTACAGGACAGTCACAAGAGAGAAAACAACAGAACTCCATTTGTCACTTACAGATCCCAGCTTAAGCCAGTACAATTAGGGACTTACAATCAGGGCTGTGCACAGCCCCCCTGACTTGCTTTGAAGGCTGTTTCAGAGCCTCCGAGATGGCCCCAATTTGATTCACGGCACTTCAAGGGGTGCCTGCGTCGCTTTGGCACTGAAGACAAAGCAAGATTCGCGCCCCCCGAAATGACTTGGCCTTGCAAGTTCCTAGGTGCCGGCCGTGCAGCCGGCACCCAGGAAAACCCAGCACAAAGCCAACCAGGAGTCCATGGGACTCCCAACTCCCCCTTCCCCACTCGGAATCTCCTCACCCCCCTCACCCCATCCTAGCACCTTCACCCCTTTCCCCCCTTCCCCAACCCAGAGCTGCCACTGCTGAGACTTATCTGTAAAGATCATGGTGGCTCTTTCTTTTACTATATCTATGGCTGTAAACTACAGTGGACATAAAGAGGAATGGCCCTTTACAGCCACCGTAGTTTGTGGCCATAGATATAGTAAAAACAGAGAGCTGCCATGACCTTAACTTTAAATTGTGGCTTGGCTCTCTGGGAGGAGGACGTGATTTGCAGGTAAGTCTTGTGGTGGAAAGAGGTGACTTGGGAGGATGAAGAGGGCGGAGAGGGAGGTGAGTCCAGTGAGTCTTATGAGTCCAATGAACTCAACTGGACTCACAGACAGCCTTGCAATGGCTTTCCCAGGTGGGTGGGTGGAGGGGGAGTGGCCCAGCACTGGTCTGAATCACCCTGAGTCACCCCAAGGCTTCACTGCTGATCTGCTTCAGCCTTGGTGCACCTCAGGCCGACTTGGTACTGCCTTGGATCGGCCTGGCTCAGATTTGGAGAGTCAGTCCTAGCAGGGCACAGCCCTTCTTACAACCCATTTTGGAAAATGATCCTCACCTCTCACAGACCGTAAGTGTGAGAGGCCTTTACTTGCATGCAGACAACCTGCCAATCTCAAACAGCTACTCATATACAACAATGAACTACCCCAAATGGATAACAACTCTGGAACCTGGCCTTGCAAGAAACACTGTTGCCAGCTGTGCCCCCACATCTACCCAGAAAACACTATCACTGGATCAAATGGCTGCAGACACACCATCACAGGATCATGCAACTGCTCATCCACAAACATGGCACATGCTATCATGTGTCAGAAGTGCCCTTCAGCCATGAACATAGGCCAAATTGGATACTCCTTAGGCAGAATAAATGGGCACATATTTGACATTTTAAAAGGTGGCATTGACATATTTGCCCGGCAGCATTTCAACTTTCCTGGTCATTCAGTAACAGACCTCAAAGTGGCTGTCTTGCAACAGAGCAACTTTAGAGACAGAATTCAGCGTGAGACCTCAGAGTTGACATTCATTGGGTCTGTTCAGACGCCATGGTTAGGCTGCTAACCCTTTTGCAGCCAATGGTTAGTGTGTGTGTTTAAACTGTGGTTATGTAGCCACAATGGTTAGAAATGATTCACACAATACACTAAGCCATAATATTTAGCTCAAAACACTTAACCATCATGACTTAGCATGTCATCTGAAAGTTAAGTTTAACACCTTGGCACTTGGTTTAAACTGATCATCTGAATGACTTAGTCATAACAGCCCATACAGTCCAAATCCCATCATGTAGTTTACTTTCTTTAATATTGTAGATATTAATTGAAATGGAATGTTTGCTTTCTATCTGCCTGTAACTGGCTTTTTCATCTTATTTCTATCCATGCCTGCATGTGACAAAGCGGGTTTAGACCACCAAAGCCTTGGTAATAAAGCATGGTTAGTCTTTATGGTGCCACAGACTCCCATTGTTTTCAATCCCTTATTCATTGCGCTTTACAGCAAGAGCAACACACTGCTCCATATGCCTAGGGTGACCATATGAAAAGGAGGACAGGGCTCCTGTATCTTTAATAGTTGTATTGAAAAGGAAATTTCAGCAGGTGTCATTTGTTGTATATATGGAGAACCTGGTGAAATTTCCTCTTCATCACAATTAAAGCCCTGCCCTCTTTTAACTCTGGTCACTCTAGTATAGCTCCTGCAGCTTTAACTGTTGTGATGAAGAGGGAATTTCCCCAGGTTCCCCATATATACAAATGACACTGCTGAAATTCCCTTCTCTATGCAACTGTTAAAGATACAGGAGCCCTGTCCTCCTTTTCATATGGTCACCCTACATATGCCTCCATTCCGGGGCAGTGCAAATGAAAGACATGGGCAAAACTCCACCAAATGCACGAATACCCTGTGAACTGAAGGGGCTTCAGTCCAGCCTTCACCAACCTGGTGGCCTCCAGATGCATTGGACTACAACTCCCAAAATCCTCCAACCAGCACAGGGGGATAGCTGGGGAATGCTGGGAGTTGTAGTCCAACACATTTGGAGGGCACCAACAAGGGGCTTGTTTATTATTTATTTATTTATTTTATTACATTACATTTTTATACCTCCCAATAGCTGAAGCTCTCTGGGCGGTTCACTAAAAATTAAAACCATGAAAAGCACACAAAACAACCAAACAGTCTAAAAACACAAATACAAAATACAATATAAAAAGCACAACCAGGATAAAACCCCATCATGGCTGCGCAGTGGCGCTGCATTGTTTAAATGATGCAGCTGCCAACTTGCAGCCACATCGTGCTTCCCCTCCCCCACAACTGCACTTCTCCGTGGTTTTGTTTTAACACAACTTTTTCAATTGTTCCAAAGCATCCCAGGCACCCAGCAAGCAACGATGCATCCTCGAAATCATAGCATGCTTCTGCTCTCTGTTCAAAATGGGGCAACGTTTTTAGGAATCTCTCCCCCCCCCCGCATCCCCTTCTGCTAAATCTGATTCTCTCCCCCACTGCCGGGGGGTGGTGGAAAGGTGAGGCTCCAGCTGGAAACGGCTTCCTGCCACGTAACTTCCTGCTGTGGGGTTTGAGGAAAATGGGAAAGCAAAGCGGCGGTGTATAGACCCAGCCCAGGTTGGCAGAGGCTGCTTTACTCCCTTTTGACTACTCTCCTTTTTTCACCAAACTGAAAAGAAAGCTATCTGCTTTGTTCATCTTTGATGCTGGATATTTCCCACTGCAAATGTCGTGTCTTGACATTCCTTTCTGTGTTTATACTGGCCGCACAGTTGTTTGTCTAAACTTTAAGGAAAGAAAGAAAAGAAAAGTGGGTGCAAAACCCACATGCCAATATCCTGGAACATCTGAGATGTTATTCTTCGTCACCTTCCTTTGTGAGAGAACTAAGGCATGTCAGAGGATGTCCTGGATGAACAAAAATGTTTAGTATGAATGTGTTGAAGCGATGTGGGGGGAGGGGGAAGAGATCAGGATCTAAGGATATGTTTCATATATGCCTTTCTCCAGACTGCCATCTGCTGGCATTAGAATGTGAAACATGATGTGAGATCCAATCTCTTGTGATGTGACGAGGAATGAGATCGCACCTGTATTAGTCCATTTACGGCACAATCTTGCAAACCGTATTTCTTCGATTCTAAGACACACTTCCCCCCCCCCCATATAAACATCTCTAAAAACGGGGTGTGTCTTAGAATCGCGGGTGTGTTTATTATTTCTTAGAATCAAAGCTTTTTTTCTGTTGGTGGTACTGAAATTAGTGTGCGTCTTACAATCGATGGCACCTTAGAATTGAAGAAATACGGTATGTCTTTTCCCCTTCCAAAACAAACAGACATTGAGTTCAATGGGATATACCCCCAGGTAAGTGTATATAGGATTGCAACTTTAAATATTCAAAATGTTCATTGAGCGGTTGCCCAGCCCTTACATTATAGAAATAGAGAGATTATTAAGTAGAGTGACCTAAGGAGGACAGGGATCCTGTATCTTTAACAGTTGCATAGAAAAGGGAATTTCAGCAGGTGTCATTTGTATATATGAAGAACCTGGTGAAATTCTCTCTTCATCACAACAGTTACAACTGCAGGAGCTATATTAGAGTGACCAGATTTAAAAGAGGGCAGGGCACCTGAGCTTTAACTGTTGTGATGAAGAGGAAATTTCACCAGGTTCTTCATATATACAAATGACACCTACAGAAATTCCCTTTTCAATACAACTGTTAAAGATACAGGAGCCCTGTCCTCCTTTTCATATGGTCAGCCTATATTAAGGGCACAATTCTATGCATGCTTAGACAGAAAAATGCCCTACAATGTTCCTCTAGATGTGTGCTTTTGCTTCACAAGAAAGGAAAAATTGAATAGCATGGGACCCATTTGGTCAATTTTCATTTGTTTTTTAGTTTTTTTAATAATTTTATTTTTCTACAATACTTAAACATACACATTACATCCTCTCATAAAGAAAAAACAACAACATACTACATCATATTTAAACGTTGAATACATAATATCTTATCTAAATACATAATCAAATTAACATAGAAGTGCACCCCCCACCTCGGGATCTCATTCCTGATTCCAGAATCTCATACTTTCTTCTGCTGGTGGTTTCCCACTTCCTTTAGAAAACACAAATATTAGGAACTGTTTCCAAATTCCTTCAAAATCATTTGATTTAGCTATACCTCTTCTCCATTTAATATTACTTGTCAATTTATCATTAATAGCTATATCCCATACTGGTCAATTTTCATTTGTAACAAAACCAATGCCATGTGCAACAAATGGAGTTTGTTTTCATTATCCCATTCCTACCCATGACCCACTCATGGCAGGAGGTGGGAGGGGGAATTGAAACCTTCTGCCATGGCTTATTTCAGTGGCCACCTCCTGGTTGCCATATCCCAGAGTGCCCAGAACACTGTATCATTCTAGAGCATTCTGGGGGAAAATGAGGGGTGTCAATGGGAGCTGCCATATTCTCCCAGAATGCCCTGGAATAATACAATAACTGGGAAAATCAAATGGGAACCCCTGGAAAGCAGTTGCCAAAATCAACTTCATTGCTACCACAAAAAAAAAAAAAGTAGGGAGGAGGGAAGACATGAATGAATAATGAAATGAATATGATTTTAACAAATTAATAACAAAATGAATTCAGTCTTCATTCACCAAAACTAATGGAATTACAAAAGCAAAATCTTTTTCTTACCCTCTGGTAACAATTATAGATCTTCTAAAAAACCAAAAAACACTAATAAGATACTTTATTTGGAGTTTGACCAGCTTCATTTTTCATTTAATATGCCTTATGCTGCTATCCTAGCTCTTGATATGTTCGACTTCATATGTTGGACTACAACTCCCATCATCCTTTGCCAGTTGGTGAAGGCTGATAGGACTTGCAGTTCAGCAACATCTAGAGGGCCACAAGTTGCCCACCCCTGTTATACCCACTCACCTTGGAGTAAGCCTCACTGAAAACAACAGGCTCTTCTGAGTATACATATGTTGCACTTTCAATTACCCATAGAGAAAGAGGAAGGTTGTTCGGCTCTGAACGTCATGATTTTGGAATATCTAAAGTGTTCAGGGTTTTTTAAAGCCAAAATCCTTTCTTTCACAAAATAAATGGTGCTAATATTGCCCCTTAATTTCTATCATGCTGACAGTTACTGTGTTTCTTTGGCATGTAAACCAGCATGTAGTGTGAGATTTATGTGACTACTGTGGTTGAGATAAGGAGCTGGTAGTTCATGGACCTCATTGCTGTCAGAAAGAGGCCACATCGTAAGTTACAGTCGCATCATCAGGCCTGCAGTGACATTGTTAATATTAACTGTTCCCGAGTACCTAGAAGCGATTATCTTCCATTTTTATTTCCTTTTTATTCCCATATGTCAAGAGTGGAACCCTTATCCCATTGAATTTAGGGTTTAGAGTGCCAGACTAAGTTGTCAGTGCCATAAATATGCCAACCAGTGACAGACATTGTGCAGCAGGACCAGTAACAAGTGATTCAGGCTGTAATCCAATAACACTTACTTGGGAGTAAGTCCACTGAATTCAATGGGACTTAGTTCTGAATAGGCATTTATAGGGTTGTACTGCCAAGCCACAATCCCATAGAAATGAACTAGGGAGTAACTACCATTGAACTGAATACCACTTCCTTCTGAGGTGCCATAGCTCAGTGCGATAGAGCACATGCTTTGCATGTGGAAGGTCCCAGGTTCGGTCCTCAGCTTCTCCAGGTAGGGTGAGGAAAGAATCATGTCTGAAACCACGGAGAGCCACTGCTGCCAGTCAGTGTCGGCAACACGGGGGTTGATGGACTAATGGTGTGACTCATTATAAGGCAACTTCCTGAGTTCCTATGAGTAAGCATGCATTGGCTAGTCAATCAAGTTTATTTTCAAAACAAATGATGTGTAGGTTGCAGGTGTAATTCAGAAATACTGATAGCAGGATAACTTTGATGGTATTTTGCTGCTGTGGAAGTAATGACTTCCTTTTCCAGTTTTCTTGCAACCATCTGAAAGATACACAGTCTTTCATTGAACTGGCCAAGATTTCGTTCTGACTAGGCGCCAGGCTATAACACATAGTTCTGGGGTTTCCAACATTGTGCCCATGGGCTCCTATGTGCCACCAAACACCTCTCTTGGTGCCTGCCAGTTTCCCTGTCCCTCCTGATTTTTTTCTTAAGGTTGTTGTTGTTGTTCTTGTTCTTCTTTCTTTTGGAGCTCAGACCCCACCTCTGCCCTGTAATAGGTTCTTGGGCAAGTTATCTTTCTTTGAATGCCATCAATTTGCCTTCTGGGAAATGGATGCTTTGGGCAAGCCCCCTCTCCAGGCAGCCATTTCCCAGAAGGCAAATTGATGGCAGAGCTTCAGCTATTGGGTGGTATAAAAATGTAATAAATAAATAAAAAAAAATTTTCTGAGAACACATTCTCAACATTCCAAATGTGCCTACTGACCTAAAGGGACCTCGATTTAGTTATTCCATTTATATCCTGCCTTTCCATCAGTGAACTCACGGTGGTGTACAAGGTTCCCCCCTCCCATGTTATCCTCATAGCATTCCTGGTACATTAAGTGGGAAGCTACTGGCTGGCCTCAAATCACCCAGCAAGATTTATAAGATTTGAATCTAGCTTTTTCCAGCCCTAATCCAGAGATCTAACCTAGCCTTCCCTAATATGGTGCCCTCCAGAATTTTGGACTAACACTCCCATAATCCTTGACCACTAACCATACTGGATGTGTCTGATGGGTGTTGTAGTCCAAAACATACTGAGGGCAACACAGTGGGAAAAGTTGTTCTAACCACTAAAGCGCTCTGGATTCCTATAATAGAACTTCATACTAGATATTACCTCTTAAGGGCAGAAGCATATGTTATTCCTGTCTACATATTCATGCTGGGAAGATTTCATATGGAAAGGAAAGGAAAGTAACCTCTCGGGCAAGCACTGAGTCATTAATGACTCTTGGAGGGACGCCAGCTTTCGCTGATGTTTTCTTGGCAGGCCTTATAGTGGAGTGGTTTGCCATGGCCTTCCCTGGCCATTATTACCTTTCCCCCAGCTAACTGGGTACTCATTTTACCGACCTCGGGAGGATGGAAGGCTGAGTCGACCCGAGCCAGCTGCCTGAAACCAGCTTCCGCTGGGATCGAACTCAGGCCGTGGGGAGAGTTTCAGCTGCAGAAACTGCTGCTTTACCGCTCTGCCTGACTTAAATATGGACTGGCATTATACCCTAATTTTCATTCCCCTCCTTTTTGCAAGATCTGTTTCTGTGCAGAACTCCGTTTTTGGAATGTTAGTGCAAACAGTGGAGGCTGGTGGCTCTGATTTCGGTGGGGCTGTGAATCCATTCTGGGTTTCAGGTATAACCATCCAGAACTCTAAAGGAGCTATCCAAGATGCTGAACCTAGCCCCCAAAATAGGTTCAGCGACATGGATAGCTCCTAAAACCCACTAGCCTCCAATGATTGCAAGCATTGCTTTTTTCAGCCTGTATGATGGGTGCCAAATCCTTGGCAAGATGGAGCAGCCACATGACCCATGATTCACAAGCCAACACTTTGCCCATAACTAGCACCTCTCCAATGGTTGTATGAATAAGACCTAAGGCTGCCATCTTAAACATACTTGTTACAAAGTAAATCAATATGTATTGTGCTGCAATTGCGTCTGTGTGCTTTTAAAGAACAATTCTGCAGCCTCCCCTCATCTTTGTAGGAGAATATGAAACAAGGAGTGCTTAGTAATGACTATACTCCTCTCTCTCGTATGAACTAAAAAAATAGACTATAAATCTCCTTGCATAAACCATCCTGAGTTTCTTTGAGGAAGGAATAGAACTAATATGATAACCAAAGTTATTGGAAATGAAAAATGCTGTGGTGGGATATTTAATCACATGACACCATTGATTACCTAGAAATGCTGAATTCTCAGCTTAAGTGCTTAGATTTTTATTTTATTTTTAGGAGTAGCGTTTATGCATATGGTACGAGTCATAGGACATCATCACTTTAATTGTTTGGTTAGAGTTCCACCTGGTGGATTTTGCTCGAATTGTAACATCTGAGTACAATGGCTGTAATCCCAGGAATAATTAGTTTTATCCACTGAGAGGAGCTTCAGATTTGGGCGTTTCTCAAACAGCAGTCACATGCTAAACAGTGTTTGAACTGAGAGACCTTTCAAAAGCAGCTTCTGCTATGGCACAGCTCTGCAGTTCATAGGGGGGAGGGGGGGCGGGAATCTCCCTGGGTATCATGGCCATGCATTTAAGCTTGCCTAAACAAGTCTTTTGGATCTCCGCCAACGACTGGAAGCATTATTTGACATTATATTAAGCTGTAGTCTTACAAACACTAGGGGAAAGTAAGGAGGAGCAACAGGAAGCATACAAGCTCTGCAAGTTTAGACAAAGTAGTATTCTGTGTGTGCCCGCATGTGCGCGCACACACACACACATGTATGCCTTTGAAAACAGTCCGGAAACATCAACTGATACAAAACAGGGCAGCAGGTTTGCTAACAGGGACTGGCCAACGAGACCACATCACACCAGTCCTCTTCCAGCTTCATTGGCTGCAAGTCCAGGTCCGGGCCCGATTCAAAGTGCTGGTATTAACATTTAGAGCCCTAAACAGCTTGGGGCCAGGCAATCCTCCCAACGCCTCCTCCCATATGTACCCTAAGGTCATCCTCAGGGGTCCTTTTCTGTGAGCCCCTGCCAAAGGAAGTGAGACAGGTGGCTACCAGGAGGAGGGCCTTCTCTGCTGTGGCACCCTGGCTGTGGAATGAGCTCCCTAAGGAGGTTCACCTGGCACCTACACCATATTTTTCAGATGCCAGGTGAAGACCTTTTTATTCTCCCAGCATTTTAAAAGTCTATAAATTTAATTTTAACTTTGCTGTTTTAAATTTGTATTTAAAATCTGTATTTCTGCACTGCTGCTGTTTTTATCTTAGTTGTGCTTTTATATGGTATTTTATATCATGTTTTTATACTGTTGTTTTATACTTTGAATGGTTTTATTTTTGTGAACTGCCCAGAGAGCTTTGGCTATTGGGTGGTGTAAAAATGCAATAAATAAATAAATAAAATGAAATGTACACAGTGGTAGCCCCAGGTTTTTGAGGGTCCTGGGCCAAGAGATCCTCAATGGGCCCCCTCCCTTAGTACATCTACCTTTTCAGCACCCTTGTCACCAGATGCTATTTCTCCCCCCTCCTCTGCCTTCTCATCATTGCTACCACTTGTTTATTTATACATTACATTTATATCCCACTTTTTTTCCTCCTTAAGGAACCCAAGATGGCATATGTAATCCTCCTCCTCTCCATTTTATCCTCACAACAACAACTTTGTGAGGTAGGTTTGGCTGAGAGTCTGTGGCAGGATCCACACTACTGCTTGATAACTGTTTATAATGGTATTGACGACTCTTGGGGCCAAGGACGCATTCCATAGACTGTTTCCAAACCGCTTTCAAAGTGTTCTATCCTGCTTGGTGTAGATCTGGGCTGTGGTTGGCCCCAAATCACCCAGTGAGCTTCCATGGCTGAGTGGGGACTAGTAACCAGATCTCCTGACTCCCAGTCCCACACTTGACAGGCAGAGAGCCAGCGAGCAAGTAGGCAGTGGCATCTATTGCTCCTACTTCTTATCACTACTGTTGTCTGGACCAGAACAAGAGTCATGTGAACAAGCAGGATACAGTGGTGAAACAGAGAAGCAAGTCCGGGGTTGGGGGGCTGGTGTCGGAGGGCTCCTTCTGGGATGTATGTCCTTAGCAGGTGCACCTCATTCGGGAGAAATTTTCTTGTTCTTCTGTTACAAAACAAGGAATGCACTTCTTTTCTCTCTTGCCACAATGAGAGATGTGAAAGGATCTACTGGTCAAGGTCCCATAGAACTCCATAACTCCGCTATGGCTTTTTGGCTGCCCAGTCTGAGGCATTTTGCTGCCTGAGCTAAAGGCAAGATCACTTTCAGAAGCTGATGAAACTTGCAGTTTGTTGGTTGGTTTATTTAGAGCCTCGTGTGGCGCAGAGTGGTAAAGCAGCAGTTTCTGCAGCTGAAACTCTCCCCACAGCCTGAGTTCGATCCCAGCGGAAGCTGGTTTCAGGCAGCTGGCTCGGGTCGACTCATCCTCCCGAGGTTGGTAAAATGAGTACCCAGTTAGCTGGGGGAAAGGTAATAACGGCCGGGGAAGGCAACGGCAAACCACCCCGCTATAAGGCCTGCCAAGAAAATGTCAGCGAAAGCTGGCGTCCCACCAAGAGTCAGTAATGACTCAGTGCTTGCACGAGAGGTTCCTTTCTTTCCTTATTTAGGGTGACCATGTGGAAAGGAGGACAGGGCTCCTGTATCTTTAACAGTTATACAGAAAAGGGAATTTCAGCAGGTGTCATTTGTATGCATGCGGCAGCTGGTGAAATTCCCCCTTCGTCATAACAGTTCAAGCTGCAGGAGTTCTGCCCTCTTTTGGAATTTTGCAGTGGGAAAATGGGTGGGGAAGGGTTAATTCTCCCCCTCCCCCCTAAGCACAGTGGTCCTTGCATGCTTATGCAGGATTAAAAGAAGAGAAAGATAAGCCTCAACTACACGTAGCTGTTCAGCTTTCAGAAGTAAATCCCACTGAGTTCAATGAGGCATGTGTGACAGTGGGAACTTCTTCAGGGAGAAGTTTTGTAAGCAGAGTACAGTTTTATTCAAACAATGTTTAGTATTAACCAGTGGATGCTGGTGGCTCTGATGCCAGTGGGGTTTCAGTCAGAACTAGTCAAAACTCTAAAGGAGCTATCTAAGGTGTGTCAAATAAACTGTTACATCCATACCAGATGCAGATAGATGGGGGCAGGGACAACAGATGGAAAAGAGGCAGCATTTTTGAGCCCCCTACACTGACTGGTGTGCTGGGGAATAAAGAACATAGAAATTGTGGGGTTGAAATGATGGTGGTGCAGGGTTCCCATGACTATCAATCAGCTGCCTGGTGGGTGGCCAGTAGAGCTATTAGAAGCTATGGTTACATCAGGCTACCGTTGCATCAAGGGGTAGCTGCAAAGATAATGGTACATAGTTCATAGCTATAATACAAGCCAGCAGGGGAGTCAAATACACTTGTAGTAATATCCCCCATAAGATCACCTCTGCATGTTCATCCCTGTTGACTTTAAGATGGATCGTCAAAGCTTAAATGGGAAGCAACATATTTTTGTGATGACTTGTTCAGTAATTTGAGGGCAAATCCTCTCCCCATCCATTTAGCCCATTTAATATAGCTTTTCAACACTGGCTCATTTGTTTGCTTCTGTCTTAATCCTTTTTAAATCTGTTTCTCCAATAATTTTTATTTTATTTTTTAAAAAATAGCAACCCTGCAGTACACTTCTTCCCCAAAGCTACAAGGATTTTGAACTACAAGCCATGTTTCATGATTTCAATCAATTGTTAACATGGCTACAGGGATTGGAAGGGGAAGTTGAAAAAAGCAATTAGCTAATTTCTTCATTTTAGACCTCTTTCCCCCCCTTCCCTAATCTAAGTTAATTACAGAAAGTTTGAGTAGGAGTTGGTAACAAATGATAAACCACAGACCAATTATTTGAACACATGTAAGCAATTAAAGATATTTTATGGAGCAATAATTGTGACTCGATCACCTTCCCTATGGATGGTTCCTTGTAGTTCATCAGGACCAAGCTTTAAATCAAAGCCACCCAGCATCTGTAGGCTTGGGGATTGTTTTACAAGGTTAAATAACATGGGAATCATTTGTGTAAAAGCAAAATATGTGTTCAGCCAAGTATCCTGTGACAGACTGCTAGAAGGTGCCGTAATTCTCAGGCACTGGAGTGTCATCAGAGGCGGAAACGCAGAGAAAAATAATCTCTCCAGCGGGGTGAAGAGCTTTCGGAAAAGCTTCCCAAAGATAACACTGCTGGAGGGCAAAGAAAGAGAGAAAATGAATTGACACCTCTCTGCCTTGAGGGAGCAGGTGGAACAACTTACTGAGCTCTCTTGACTAAACCAGCTGAAGGCTCACGCAGGCGGTAAAGGACATCTCTCATAAAGGGACGTAACTCGAGTGGCATGCAGATCGTTCCATCACTGGGTAACTCTATCCTCCCCACAAGCTCTATAATTGATTAAGCGGTGGCTCTGAGACAAGAAAGGTTTTCGACACTTTGCAAAGTTCAGACACACGGATGCTCTGTACAACTGCACTTGGGTGATAGAGGATGGATTTCGATCATTTTTAAGGCTTTGCTGCATCACTTTGTCATGATTAATCACTTACTTGGCTAGGAAGGAAACAGGAACCTTAATTAACCTAAAGATGAGATAGGTGAATGTATACCTTTTCTAGCAATGATGTCCGTGTCCATGCCATTGTTTTCTCTCTCCCACAAACAAGGTTAGTTTTTAAGCCTTTAAAATTAGGTATAGTACTACAATAGGAGCACCCAGGCTTCAATAAAGGAGCTGTGAGGTTGCAATCTGATCCATACTTACCTGGGAGTAATCCTATTAAACACATTGGGGACAACATTACTCTTGAACTCTGCCCTAAGGCTATTTTCTTGGAAGTAAAGCTGTTGCTGATATTTATTAAAAGACGAATTCAAGTAGAACATGATGCAGATAGATAGATAGATAGATAGATAGATAGATAGATAGATAGATAGATAGATAGATAGATAGCTTGTCTATGGCTCATCTACTCTATCTACCTGTTCTAATCCAGATTCAGGGCTCCATCACATGTGGGAAAACATGCTCCCTACTGTCGCTTCTTCGTTCCTGGTTTTGTTGCTCAGTTACTTCCTGTTTCAAAACAGGAAGTAAACAACAAACACGAGGCTCATTCAGTTGGGCATTCTAATGCTGCTTCTCCTGCACACAGCAGGAGAGAGCAGCAACTTCCGGTTTTAAAAATATTTTGGACTTTCTGTGTTCTTTCTTGTGGTGCAAAGAAGGCCAGAAGGGGTGGAAGGGGTGCAGGAGGCAGACGACATTTTGTGAGGAACCTGCGAAAAATCCGTGAGTGCCTGCCTAGTAATGAATGTGCAATAAAACACTCGTCAGATGGAGCCCTCAGAAATTCGGGAGTGGATGGGAACATGGTCACAAAATTGATTCATTTAGCCTAACCTTGTGTTCTATGACACATTTTGCTGAAAGGACTATTAGAACATGCTCATTTCAAGTATGTAGGAGTAGACTTTTATGCTATTACAGCATCATGCAACCTATTGAATGTCACTCATTGTGAAGAAATTAGTCCCAGTGGGAGAATTTGTCCAAACCAAATGCTAACTTCAGAAAAGGGATTTTCCTCAGGACAAAGCAGGGGAGGAATGGGTGAAATTCCCCCTCCATGCTTGCTCTGAAGGGCCAAGGCTTAATTATCAGTGCTCCCTAACACTGCAGCTGAAGATATTTGCAATTTTTTAATTAAAAAAACTGCACACAAAAAGATGAATTTAGGGAGCATCCCAGGAACCACTAAAAGTATCAGAACCCCTCTCCTGAAGCAGTAGACACTGCTAGAACTTGGGCAGATGGACTCGGAGCTCTGATCCCCCACCATCTCACAACTGCCATGGAAAGAACTGTGCCGACTGCTTCCAAAGGTTGCAAAGGAGACATTCTGGTGTGTGGAGCAAGGTGGGGAGGGGAGAAGCAAAGCCCATCTAAAAGGAAAAACATTTAAAAGGAGGATGGAGAACATCACCTTCAGTGCTTCTTCTGCCCTGCTGGCAAGACCTTGGATACATGGAAACCTGCAAGATTGGAGCCTTCCTTCTAAGGGACCACATTCCACAACACATCGACTCAACCCAGTTCAATATGACTTGGCCAGTGCCATACATCCCTAGCCAGCAATGCCTGGAATTGGGATGGAACCCCTGCACTGATTTGGACTGATGCACGTGTTACACTCACCACCTGGAATGTCTCCCTGGGGAAGTCCTCTGTGGAGGCTGTCTATTGAAATCTGCCCTTAGCTTGGCCATGGGACCGATCCACCCAGCCTTCTTCTTGTACCTCACCTGCTAAAACACATTGGCCTCTTAGCTTGATAGAATATAAATGCAATAAATAAACTGAGGTCACTACATTCATTTTCCTGCTCCCAGAGCCATCTCAAAGTTTAAGATGGCCTGTGGCATAATGATCTCTTGTTGGCTACTTCCTGCCTTGGTGGGCTCTCCCTATGAACCCTGGCAGTTTTATCTGGCATTGGGTAGCAGCAGTAGTGGTCCAATGAGTGTCGGGACAGCTTAGAACTGCCACTGGAATTTCCTAAATGAATTGCTCAACAGCATTCTGGGAAATTTAAAAGATGGTCCCCCTACTGGAGAACCACAATCTTAACCTTCCTGCAATGCCTCAAGGTGATGCTGCATTGAGGGTGCCCTGGAGTATTGTCACTTGTCGGATAGTTATATGGTGGCTTCAAGATGCCCCATCATTCACTGAAGTGCCAGAAAGGGGAGCCCAGGAAAGGCATCAGCAGTGGGACCTCATGGGACCCTTGAGCTCTGATAAGTGCCTAAGCATACCAGATGCTGATGCCAGCCCTGTCTGCTCCCATCCACCACGCATACCCTCTCTGACAGTGTCATCTCACAGAGAGTCTCTGTGCTTATTTATTATAGTTATTTGAGATGACACTGCACTTGACTTCACAGACTACATTTTGCCATGAATACCGTTATCAAACTAATTTCTTGTCTTTTTATTGTTCATTACACTAAACTACAATGTAGCTTCCCATTTCCCTCTCCAATCACTAAAATAAATCTAAAACTCTTTCCCACTTTAAGTCTCGAGGCTTCTCATTATAAATCCTGGTGCTAAACATATATAATCCAGTTTGAGATAGCACTCTAATTCGATGCATCTTGTAATTTGCAATTCTCGCCATGAATACTGCAATACAGAATGAACTTGAAACTTACCTCACACATTCACTGAGAACATGAATAGATGCTGAAGCACTTGCCATTTGGCTCATATTTGACTGAATACTCTCGTTGGTAGCAAGCTCTTAGATTGATGAGGCACTATGAAGTGAGAGAAAAAGGCTCAAGAACATTGCTTCCCCAGGAAAAAGAAAATGTTTGGAATAAGAATTCATTCCTGGTGCTAGGAACGTAAAAGTCTCTACGTTTAACCTCCCAACTCCCTAAAGAATGGTCTTGCTCCTTAAAAACAAAACAAACAGACACTTCATTTTTTTCTCCCTGAAAAAGCATAACTTCCATCAATGTTTGTGCTCATATTACTTGTACAAAGAAATGTGTTAGGCTATATCATGGTATAATAATTTGTTCCTCAAGGGGAGAAACTGTCACAGAATGGCATTCAATGCATAATTGAAGTGGAAGCAGGCTAGGAAGCAGGAAGTCCCAGCTCAATTCCTCAATCCGTGTCGGAGAAAACAAAAAGAAAACAAGCACTTAAGAGTGTTGAACCAGGGGCCACCCAAAGAAATGGAAAGAATCTCAGCTGTTGTCCCTTACGCTTTACATTTCCTATGATTGAAGCATGTGGTAATGATTAATTTCTTGTTCTCTGTTGCATTTGCATCCCAAGCGTTCTCTGAACAGGCCTTGAGGTGAAGTACAAGATGGTGCCCCTCCCCTTCCATGTAAAGAAGCTGAGAGGACTGGCAATTGGGTCTTATTTCAACACTGGTGATGGGACAGTGCCTTCCACCACACCTGGGGTCTGGGTGGGTGGGTACTTTCACGATGAAATAAAGAGGAGATGCATCACCCCAAAAGGGATCAAAAGAAGACACAGGCTTGCATGAAATCTGCATGTGCTAATGTATATGTACAGATAATTTGACTATAATTTGAATAAAGATACCATTCAGGGAGGACTGTGCTGTCCATTTGCTGAGTGTTGATGGGCAACTTCAGTGTGCTGCCTTCACACAGTGTGCTGTGCCTGCTATAAAGAGATGGAAAGGGGACTGAGAACCCCACAGCCAGAACCACAACATGAAGGGGCTTTCTGCATTGTGGTTGTAGGCCAGTTTGGAGATTAGTGCAGTGTTATGTGTAAGCTGCTGTTGGTCCATCTTGTTCTGCCAATGCACTCATGGCTTTGATCCCCAGCTTCTCCAGGTCGGGTGAGGAAAGAATCCTGCCTGAAACCCTGGAGAGCCACTGCCAGTCAGTGTTGACAGTAGGGGACTCAATGGTCCAATGGTCTGACTCAGTAAAAGGCAGCTTCCTCTGCGGGAGAGCAGCAGATGCCTTGAAGTTGCCCATCAACACTTTATATCTGGACAGCAAACATAGCAGGCAGATTGGTTATTGAGTCAGCCTTGCTCACTATGGTGGGATGTCTTGTATTTCTATTCGGATTATAATACTTATTTCTAAATCTATCTAAGCATATGCAAAGACTTCCATGCAAGAGAAGCACAGGGAGTGGCTGTAGCTCAGTGGCATGCAGGCTCAGTCTCTTGCATTTCCAAGATGGGAAGGGACAGACCCTGGTGTGAACCCATGGAAAGCTGGGTTCATGCAACATGCTAACCCACACTCAGCAGTTGAGTGTGGGTTGTTGTTGAACCATGGATTAACATGTAGAAGTATATTTGGAATCTATAGAAGTATAGATTCCAAATCACGTGGGGTACTGGTTCCTCTCTATTCGGCCCTGGTTAGGCCTCATCTAGAGTATTGCGCCCAGTTCTGGGCTCCACAATTCAAGAAGGACGCAGACAAGCTGGAGTGTGTTCAGAGGAGGGCAACCAGGATGATCAGGGGTCTGGAAACAAAGCCCTATGAAGAGAGACTGAAAGAACTGGGCATGTTTAGCCTGGAGAAGAGAAGATTGAGGGGAGACATGATAGCACTCTTCAAATACTTAAAAGGTTGTCACACAGAGGAGGGCCAGAATCTCATCTCGATCCTCCCAGAGTGCAGGACACGGAATAATGGACTCAAGTTAAAGGAAGCCAGATTCCAGCTGGACATCAGGAAAAACTTCCTGACTGTTAGAGCAGTGCGACAATGGAATCAGTTACCTAGGGAGGTTGTGGGCTCTCCCACACTAGAGGCCTTCAAGAGGCAGCTGGACAAGCATCTGTCAGGGATGCTTTAAGGTGGATTCCTGCATTGAGCAGGGGGTTGGACTCAATGGCCTTGTAGGCCCCTTCCAACTCTGCTATTCTATGATTCTATGATTCTATAATTCTATGTCTGAACCCAGGACATTTTCCTCAGGATGGATTGTTAACTATGCAGTGTGGCTTATTTTTCTTGAACAAGCTACCTTGAGAACCCATGGTTTGTCGTTGGGTTATTCAGGGTGGTTAATAAGCCACACTGCATGGTTAAAAAGCCACCCAGCAGAAAATGTTCTGGGATCAACTACACACAGTGTGGGTTAGCGTCATAGGCATGCACAGAACATTCCATTAGGATGTACACCCATTGGGTTTTTTTTAAAGGTAAACATTTATTGAATGCTCAATCGTAAAAGCCATTATTTTTTATTCATTTGTTCATTAAACACTGTAGACACTGATGCCCTACTCTGCATTTGGCTTGCTTGACTGCAGGAAGGCCATTGCAGGTGAGGGCAGCCAGAGGACCATTCTTACTGAGCCTGGTTCCTTGTCTGGATCCCTACTCAATGCCCCCTAAATTTGGCACTTATTGCTTGAGATATTAGGGTGGCACACCCCTTGCACATGCCTATGGTTAGCATGTTGTATAAACAGCCCCAGCATAAGACAGTTTCATATGCGTGCTGTTGATGGAACAAGGGTCATTGGGGTGCAACAACAGTGTTGTGATATTTCCATTTACTAGCAATAATGGATTAACCAGCATGTGTTCTGTACAGTCCCTACGCCCTTTCCCTCCAGCACAGAATACTGAGGATCCAATACAGCACAACATTTTTCTTAGTAGTAACCACTTCCATGATAGGCATAGCTAAGGAAGAAGTGATGGATGGAAAGGAGAATTGCTTGTGTGGGGGACACAGCTAGAAGCAGCTCTTATCTAGTTTGTCTCCTGACCAATGACCCGGCCTGTTTCTGCAGAAGAAAAACTGCCCAGTCTCTCACAACTGAAGTCAAACAGTACTGAAAATTTGTCATACGATTGTCACAAACCTCATTTTCGGAAAGCAGATGCCATTATACTGTGTGTATTGGCTGACTTTATTTCCAGTAAAAGTCAGCCAATGGCCTGTAATTATGCTGAATAGTTTCCTGGAACCTGGCTTCCATAAATGGTGCCATATTTTGAGTAATACATCATCAGTTTGCCTTGCTCAGATTATTACACTAATATATCATTAAAACAACAGCTAACTGTAGTGATGGATTAGTCTAATACAACTTTAGAGCAACAGCTCTCTACAATAAATTGAGGATGCTCGTAGCCTCATGTATAAGCACAGTGCAACATAGCGTTGCAATGGGATACTCTGAAGAGATCATCTTCACAGGGCAGGAAACACCCTAGCCCAGACTTTACAGTGGAATGGCTGGGGTTAGGCCAAAGCAAGTGGGACCTGCAACAAATTGTATTTTTATCCCACTCCTTGACTAAAAAAAGATCCTGGAGCAGCTTACAATAAAATCAGTAAAAGAAGACAGTCCCTGGCTACAGGCTTATAATCTAAAAAGACATGACATGCAATTTAAAAAATGGTATGGGGAGGGAAGTAGAAATTAAGCCTTTTAGCAGAGCCCACTTCCCCATCTCCTGTTCACTATTCCAGTCAGTCAATCATACCCTCCTCCACAATACTCCATTTTTCCTTCTCTCTCTCTCTCTCTCTCTCTCTCTCTCTCTCTCTCTCTCTCTCTCTCTCTCTCTCTGTTTTTCCATCCAGCAGTCAATCAGCATTTTGTGGCCACTGTGTATGCCCTCCTTTGCATTTCTTTTTTTTCTCTAAATACTTCTGTACTTTTGCAAACCTCTGGGTTTTTATGTGTCATGTCTGAATGCTGATACT
Organism: Elgaria multicarinata webbii; assembly: GCF_023053635.1. Lineage (NCBI taxonomy): Eukaryota > Metazoa > Chordata > Lepidosauria > Squamata > Anguidae > Elgaria > Elgaria multicarinata. Next base: position 75,852,321 of record NC_086178.1, on the reverse strand, counting down.
CCTTCCTGTGTGTAAGTGGTATCATTTTGGTAACATAACTAATGACACTCATGCCTGGGCACCAGAAACAGAAGTAATGATATAAAGTCGAAGTTGCAGGCAAGAAACCATAATGTTATGATAGTTAGTATTGGCTCAAAATGTATTGGTAATCCATAACCTGTGAGTATAAATAACATATAGGTTGGGTTCACACAAAACACTAACCCACCATGGATTATTGTGTTGTCTGAAAGCCATATGTTTTCCATAGGGTGGGTTATTGTGTTGTCTGAACACAGCACATTTTCTGCAGGGTGGCTTGTTAACCATGCAGTGTGGTTTATTTTTCTCGAACAAGCCACCTGGGGAACCCATGGCCTGTTGTTGGGTTGTTCAGAGTGGTTAACAAGCCACATTGCATGGTGGAAAAAGCACTTGCGGAAAAAGCAATGTATTCATACAACACTATAACCCATGGTTCAACACAACAACCCACACTGAATGGGTTAGTGTGTTGTGTGAACCCAGCCATAGACTTACATATTAGGGGTGTGCACGGACCCCCCGCTCCGCTTCACTTGCAGATCCGCCATTTTTCGGAGCGGGTCGCTCCGCCCCGCCCCCGCTCCGCCCACTTCCGCTCCGCTCCGCTCGGAGCTCCGGATCCGGATCCGGAGCTCCGTTTTTGCCCCCCCATAGGGTTGCATTGAAAGCTAAAAAAGTAAACAACTTTTTTTCCGTTGAAGTTAGAAACCTCACGTTTGGCACCATGACACCTCATGGGCGTATACACACACACGCCAAGTTTCAAGGCAATCCCATCATCCCCTGATTTTTGGCGAATTTTTGAAAATCGGGCACCCCATTCACACCCCTTGGGATAGCTCCGTCAATTTGCATGTTAGAAACCTCAAACTCGGCACCAGGGCAGCTTATCCATGTGTCCACATGCACGCCAAGTTGCAAGCAAATCCCATCATCCCCTGATTTTTGGCGCGGCTCTACCCTCTAACGCACCTCCCATAACCCTAATTCACACCCCTTTAGATAGCTCCGTCAATTTGCACGTTAGAAACCTCAAACTCAGCACCATGATAGCTTATCCACGTGTCCACATGCACGCCAAGTTTCAAGGCAATCCCATCATCCCCTGATTTTTGGGGAATTTATGAAAATCGGGCACCCCATTCACACCCCTTGGGATAGCTCCGTCAATTTGCATGTTAGAAACCTCAAACTCGGCACCAGGGCAGCTTATCCATGTGTCCACATGCACGCCAAGTTGCAAGCAAATCCCATCATCCCCTGATTTTTGGCATGGCTTAACTCACCCCAAATTGTCCCATTCTACAACTACGTCAATTTGCACGTTAGAAACCTCAAACTCAGCACCATGATAGCTTATCCACGTGTCCACATGCACGCCAAGTTTCAAGGCAATCCCATCATCCCCTGATTTTTGGGGAATTTATGAAAATCGGGCACCCCATTCACACCCCTTGGGATAGCTCCGTCAATTTGCATGTTAGAAACCTCAAACTCGGCACCAGGGCAGCTTATCCATGTGTCCACATGCACGCCAAGTTGCAAGCAAATCCCATCATCCCCTGATTTTTGGCGCGGCTTAAACTTTTTAACTCACCCCAAATCAAGTCCCATTCTACAACTACGTCAATTTGCACGTTAGAAACCTATCCTTTGGTCCCATGACAGCTTACCCATGTGTCCCCATGGACACCAAGTTTCAAGGCAATCCCATCATCCCCTGATGTTAGGGGAACTTTTGAAATTTGAACACTCCAGTATGTCAGGGATTTAAAGTTGCAATTGCAGACAGCTCAATGGGGCCAGTTCCAAGGCAATCCCAACATGCCACGAGATAACCCTAAATCTTCTGGCACATTTGAAAAAGGGATTATTGAATTTGATAAAGTCTAAGTGAGCGCAGGAAGGACTTCTCCCCTTAGTCAAAGCAAGACACATACACCATCGCTGCAAGGCGGGAAGGGGAGAAGGGAGGGAAAGCAGGCAGGCAGCATGCATTGTAGTGCCGCAAGGATGGCTTGAGCACTAACGCATAGCAAACCAACCCATAAGTGGGCGCAAAGTGAGGCAAAGATGGCTGGTTCTTTCTTTCTAAGCCAGCAGTTACGCCTTGAGGGGCACAGAGGAGGACGATTGGGAGCAAACCAGGCACCAGGCGGGCAGAGAGGCAGGCAGAGTAGGCGAGGAGTCAGTCCTGGCAGATGCCCCACCACAGCAGCACCCCGGGGGAGGCGGGCAGACAGGCAGGCAGGCATGGGTTGGCGGGCCCAGAAAAGCTGGTACCTTGCACAAGTAAGCCATAGATCTGTGGGGGAGTCAGTCCCAGCAGATCCAGCTACCTCACAAGGATGGCTCCCAGGCAGGCGGGCAGGCGCCTCCACTGTAGTGGCTGTGCTCAACTCGGCGGGCGCACTACAAGACGAGTTGAAGTGAGAGCTCACTTCTCAGGAAACGTAGTGGCTGTGCTACGGGAGATCGGTGGACTGCTGGAGCTTAGCTTTTTCTCTGAGGGGAAGTCCATGAGTTGAAGTGACAGCTTGCTTCTCAAAGACAGGGTTACAGCGGAAGAGGGGTGGGACGAGACCGGGGAGACAAGCTCGACCAGTGACTACTACTAATCCCCACATCCTGGAGGACCACAGCATCCCACACAAAGTGGCTGTGGTGAAGTCAATGGCTGTCATGAGTCGAAGTGAGTGCTGACTTCTCAGGAGGAAACTTAAACTGTCCCTAGTATGCACTAAGTGGCTGTGCTATGGGAGTTCGGTGGACTGTTGGAGTACCAGCCACAATTGGGGAAGTGAATGAGTTTCAGTGAAAGGTTGCTTCTCAAAATCAGCACACAGATCAAGGACTCCATTTGATCCCCGAGCTATCTAAAGGGTGACCCGTGGACTGCTGGAGTTTTCCTCCGGTTCCCGGTGGCTGGGATGGGTCTCGGCTTCTCAAAGCCATGGCACTGCTGCATATGCAGTGCAGCTTCTCGAAAGAGAGCTGTCCCACGGAAAAACGGTGCATTACTGGAGCTTAGCTTTTTCTCAAAGGGGAAGTCAATGAGTTGAAGTGAAAGGTTGCTTCGGAAGTCTATGGCTTTCATGAGTTTCAGTGACAGCTTGCTTCTCAAAGAGGGCGTTACAGCGGAAGAGGGGTGGGACGAGACCAGGGAGAGGAGCTCGACCAGCTGCTGCGACTAATCCTCACCCACATCCTGGAGGACCACAGCATCCGCAGTAGTGGCTGTGGTGAAGTCAATGGCTGTCATGAGTTGAAGTGAGTGCTCACTTCTCAGGAAAATTAAACTGTCCGTACACACTAAGTGGCTGTTCTATGGGCGATCGGTGGACACCTGGAGTACCACCCGCACATAGGGGAAGTCCATGAGTTGAAGTGACAGCTTGCTTCTCAAAGATAGGGTTACAGCGGAAGAGGGGTGGGACGAGACCGGGGAGAGAAGCTCGACCAGTGGCTACTACTAATCCCCACATCCTGGAGGACCACAGCATCCCACACAAAGTGGCTGTGGTGAAGTCAACGGCTGTCATGAGTCGAAGTGAGTGCTCACTTCTCAGGAGGAAACTTAAACTGTCCCTGTGCAGTCAGTGGTTGGGGAGAGAGGCACGGCCAGCTGTGCCTCCACCGTAGGGGCTGTGCTCAAGTGTCTGAACTTGGAGTCGAAGTGAGAGCTCAAAATTGCTCCATATGAGACTGGGGAGAGAAGCTCGACCAGCGACTGCTACTTATCCCCACATCCTGGAGGACCACAGCATCCGCAGTAGTGGCTGTGGTGAAGTCAATGGCTGTCATGAGTTGAAGTGAGTGCTCACTTCTCAGGAGGAAACTTAAACTGTCCCTATGCACTAAGTGGCTGTGCTATGGGCGTTCGGTGGACTGTTGGAGTACCAGCCGCAATTGGGGAAGTGAATGAGTTTCAGTGAAAGGTTGCTTCTCAAAATCAGCACACAGATCAAGGACTCCATTTGATCCCCGAGCTATCTAAAGGGCGACCCGTGGACTGCTGGAGTGTAACCTCCCTCACCCTCAATTGGGGAAGTGAATGAGTTTCAGTGAAAGGTTGCTTCTCAAAATCAGCACACTGATGGAGTCACCCAGAGGTCCACAGCCTCTATGTAGTGGCTGTGCTGAAGTCAATGACTTCCGTGAGTTCAAGTGAAAGGTTGCTTCTCAAAGGCGAGGACTCGCCTGTTTGCTTCTCAAAAAACCATACTTCTGGATCAGGGAGTACGTCTTCCACTCCCAGGGCACTCCAAAGGGCGACCCGTGGACTGCTGGAGAGAGGCAGCCTGGCTAGTGGTGGTGGTGGTGCCAGGCATTGCCTTGCCCCCTGCTTGCACCTCACCTAAACGTGCAGTCAATCATGGACAAACGGTTGTAAACCGCCCAGAGAGCTTTGGCTGTGGGGCGGTATATAAATGTAATTAATTAAATAAATAAATAAATAAATAAATAAATGGAGTCTTTTGGAACTGGGTGGAAAACTATCCGGATGAGTTGACTAAGCTGTACCGGACGCCACAGAAATGAAATGAACTCAAGTGCGGTGCTTTGCCCTCACAGTCAGTCACACACACGCACGGTGACAAACTCTGCCTAGTGCCTACAGAGAAAAAACCAGCCTGCCTGAACTGTAGTGTGCCTGCCAACCCAAGGAGGGGTGGAATTAAAGGGAGCCTGCCTGTCACTCCCACGAGGGCTTGAGGGTGGGGTATCCCAGCAGGGGGAGATTGCCCTTCAGAAAGACCAGCTGCTCCACCAAGTCCGGCTCCAAGCGAGAGCGGTGAGGGGTCACTATGTCGCCCGCCATAGAGAACACCCTCTCGCTTGGAACACTGGTGGGTGGGCAGCTGAGTCGATCCATGGCCACCCGCGCCAGGTCCGGCCAAATCTGAAAACGGGATGACCAGTAGGCCAGGGGGTCCATGGAGGAGTCCTCGATGGGCTCTGACAGGTAACGCTGCACGGTGGTTGCAGCGTCATCCTGGCTGGTGGCTGGGGAGGGTCTCTGCCCAAACACGGTGTGCAGAGCCTCTTCCCAATACCCCTCGCCTGTGCTGCTGCTGGGAGGGATGCAGGTGAGGCTGCTGCTGGTGCTGCTGGTGCTGCTGCGGGGAGGGGTGGCCTGCTCCTCTGCCTCACTCTGCCCCACCCTCTTGGCCCATGCCGCCCGCACTTCGCCCACCAGCGTTTCCACCCAGTGCTGCCTGCTATTTGGCCCACAAAGCCCATCCTTCACACGAGGGTCGCACATGGCTGCCAACATGTGGACCCTGTCGGTTTGGATGGGCTCCAGCCTCCGCGTCACGCCGTCCCTCAGCCTAGTCACCGCTTCGCGGACCTCGGGCTCGAAGCGCCTGCCGGTGACGGGATCCCTGTACTCCAGAAAGTCGCCCATCTGTTTCTGGAGATGCCTGCATACAGGGATCACCTGGCTGAGGAGGGCAGAGCTTTTGCTCAGGGTCTCGGTGGCGTTCAGGAACGGCTTGAGGACCGCCACCAGCTGGGACATGGCGTCCCACTGCTGCTTGCCCAGGTGGTGGACGCCCATGTCCCTGACCCTGAACAAGTCGTGGATGGCACGCTGTTGCTCCACCATCCGCTCCAGCATCAGGTAGGTGGAGTTCCAGCGTGTCACCACATCCTGCACTAGCCTGTGCTGCGGGAGATTCAACTCCTCCTGCTTCTCCCGCAGCAAGCGACTGCCCTTGACGCTGTGGTGGAAATGGCCTGCCACCTTTCTGCAGCTCTCCAGGAGGTTACGGATCCCGGACAGGGGACCGAGGTTGGGCTTGCTGCTGCCCATCCCAAGGCCATCCCTCACCACCAGGTTCAAGACGTGCGCGATGCAGCGGACGCCCTCGAATCCGCCGTCGCGCACCGCCTTCACCATGTTGGCTCCCCCGTCCGTGACCATGTAACCGCGGGTGACCTTCTGCCCAGCTAGCCACCCATCCACCATGCGGTTCATGGCCTCCGTAATCTCCCCTGCCGTGTGGGACTGGTCCATCACTTGCGTGTGGAGGAGGGCCCAGCAGTAGCCCTCCTTGCCAGTCCCTGTAGTGCTGGATCCTTCCTGCCCCACGGCTGCCCACCAGTGTGCCGTCAGGGACAGGTAAGCGTGCACTCCGCCCTCGCTGGACCAAATGTCCGAGGTGAAGTGCACCATCCGTGCCTCTGCCTGGCACAGACGACCCAGCACTAACTCCCTGCAGGAACGGTACAGGGAAGGCACCACCCGCCTGCTCAGGGTGGTGCGACACGGCAGCTTGTAGTATGGCACCACAAGCGCCATCAGCCTCTTGAAGCCTGCGTTGTCGACGAGGCTGAATGGCTGGTCGTCCAACGCCACCATCTCACCGATTGACGTGGTGATCTGGGAGGGCGTTGGAAAACGCCATCTTGTGGTTCCATACTTCCCCCACCCCATTTCCGGCAGGGTTGCCTGCCTAACCCTTGTGGGGATGGGAGATGGAGAGCTGAGACTGGAAGTGCCAGCAGCAGCAGCAGCAGCAGCAGCAGCAGCAGCCGCCGCCTTCGGCTTTCCCCTGGAACCAGTCGCCTTGCCCGCCTCTTTCCCCAGCAAGACCGACTGGTGCTGCCTCTTAAGATGCATCTTCATGCTGCTGGTTCCATAATGCCCTGTCGATGAACCCCTGCTTAGGCTGAGTTTGCAGTGGCGACAGACAGCAAAGCGGGGATCCGCTCCCAACTCAAAGTGGTCCCACACGATGCTTGTCTTTCGTTTCCGTGGTGACACCACCAATTGCCCGCCTGAGCTCTCTGGTGTTGCCACAGAAACAGGGGTGTGGGATGAGACTGGGGAGAGAGCCTCGGCCTGCTGCTGCTCCTCCTCAGCCCCCACATCCTGGAGGCCCACCGCCTCCTCCTCCTCCTCCCCCCCCTCCACTGTGCTGAGGACCTCGTCTAGGTCCATCATCGGGCTCGTGGGCTGAAAGGAGAATGAAGGAGTTGGGGATACTCCTCCTCCTCTAATGGCACTGCTGCCACGTGCCTCTTGCAAACGGGCACTTTTCCCATTCCCACCCTCAAAAAGAGAACGCCGGGCACAAGTTGCAGAAGAGAGTGGCTCTGCCTGCTGCTTGTCCTGCTTCTGTTTTGGAGCAGTCAGCCAAGGAGTTGCCCGTTTGAGTTTCACAGGAGGAGAGGAAGCCTGCTTACTGCTGGCAGACTGAGCCTTGCTGCTTTCAGCACGCCTGCTTCCTCTTTTCATGATGACTAACAAAATATTAATACTACTAATACTATGTATAAGGTACTACTAAGAATATGTATAAGAAGATATAATATGTTTAAATGTAGGGAAATGGGACAAGAACAATAAAATATACTACTACTAATATGTATGAGAATATACTAATATATATATATATATATCTACTACTAAGAATATCTACAAGAATATAATAATATGTTTAAGAATATTACTAATAAATGTAGGGAAATGGGACAAGAAATGGGACAACCACTACTATAACAAGAACAAAATATGAATACTACTACTACTAATATGTATGAGAATGTATACTAATAGACTACTAAGACTATGTCAAAGAATATAATATAATATGTTTAAGAATAGGGAAATGGTGTGCGTATGCTTTCCCCAAAATGCTCAATCTGTGGCTGCCTGTTGAACTTGACAAAAGCAGCCCACTCCGTCGAAGTTACACAGAGAAGAAAAAGAGAATCCAATTTTTTTGGTATATTTGGTATATAGAAGATAGAAGGAAACACAATCAGGATTTAAGAGAGGGGAGGGGGGAAAAGAACCAACCACTACTATAATATGTATGAGAATGTATACTAATAGACTACTAAGACTATGTCAAAGAATATAATAATAATATGTTTAAGAATAGGGAAATGGTGTGCGTATGCTTTCCCCAAAATGCTCAATCTGTGGCTGCCTGTTGAACTTGACAAAAGCAGCCCACTCCGTCGAAGTTACACAGAGAAGAAAAAGAGAATCCAATTTTTTTGGTATATTTGGTATAGAAGATAGAAGGAAACACAATCAGGATTTAAGAGAGGGGAGGGGGGAAAAGAACCAACCACTACTATAAGAAGAACAAAATATGAATACTAATATAATATGTATGAGAATATATACTAATGGACTATGTGAAAGAATATAATAAAATATGTTTAAGAATATAAATGTAGGGAAATGGGACAAAAACTGTGTGTATGCTTTCAAAAGAAAGCTTTCACAAAAGCAGAACAGTCAGGCTTTAATACAGGGAAGGGGGGGGGGCAACCAACCCAACCAACCCAAACACACACTCCAAAATTCAAAAATAAAGTTTATATTAAATCAAAGTAAGGGGAAAACACAGGGCAAACTAAGCTACAAGTCAGAAAGAAGCAAACAAACACACACACACGCCAAACTAAACCTATCCTAATCTATCTCCAAAGTCCAAAGCAGGAGCACTAACTAACTAAGTGTTCCCTCCACGAACGCCAACCCACAAAGAGACACAAAACAGAAAGTTCTCAGGGTGGGTCTGCCTTAGTCCCCCCTCCAACGCTGGGATTGGAGGAGGATGCTTTCTGAGGAGATCAATTCTCATCAGGATTGGGAGTTGAATGTGCCTGTCATCGCTTCCAAAAAAATAAAAATAAAAAAATAAAAAAAACCCAAACCCCGATTTTTAAAAAAATATTGCACGTGAACCACAGCACGCAGAAAGTTGAGAGTGGTCTCAAAATGACCCCCATCCACGACTCTCTGTGCACAAGAATTTTCAGAACGATAGCTTAAACCCCCCCCCAGTTATCCCCGATTCTTTCCCTCAATGCAATCCTATGGGCGAAAAGCCGAAACGGAGCCCCGCGGTTGACCCTATTTTTAAAAAACTTCTAGCCCGCGACCCGTACGATGCAGAAAGTTGAGAGTGGTCTCAAAATGACCCCCATCCACGACTCTCTGTGCACAAGAATTTTCAGAACGATAGCTTAAACCCCCCCCCAGTTATCCCCGATTCTTTCCCTCAATGCAATCCTATGGGCGAAAAGCCGAAACGCAGTTTGAGCCCCGCGGTTGACCCGATTTTTAAAAAAATATTGCACGTGAACCACAGCACGCAGAGAGGTGAGAGTGGTCTCAAAATGACCCCCATCCACGACTCTCTGTGCACAAGAATTTCCAGAACGATAGCTTCAAAAACAACGTAGTTATGCGCGATTATTTGCCGCAATGCAATCCTATGGCGAAATGTTTTCAAGATGGCGACCGGAGCGCTCCGACTGAACTCGGAGCTCCGAAAAATGGTCGCTTCTCTTCGCCTTGCTTCTAGGGGGTCCGCGGTCCGCTCCTACTCCGCCTCTGGGTAAGGCGGAGCAGGCCAATCCGCTACTGCTTCTACGCTCCTAATCGGAGCGGAGCACATCCCTATTACATATCTAATACTGGGTGGTATAGAATGCATAATTTAGAAACAATTCCATTGGGATACTTAAATATATCTCTATTTTATTAGTTGTCATATAGGTGCTCTGAAGTACATTGACTGGGCTTCCTCTCTTCTTGGTGTGGTGGTGGCTGAGACTTCTCTGTTTGGTTTAGAAACTTCATAGATGCCAATTCTGTCTCCATATCCACCCTGGCAATACTATCACAGGACCTAATAACATGAACCACAACACCAGAAACTCAATCACATGTTCATATTCCAATGTGATATATGCTATTGCCTATTAGTAACACCCTTCTGCCTTCGACATAAAAGAATAAATGACCACAAATCTGACAGCAGAAATAGTATTAAAATATTAAATATCTTTTAATATTAATAATTGATATAGTATCTCCCAGGACACTCTGTTGCTGACCTGAAAGTTGCATTAATAATTGCTATAGGGATGCTGTTCAGACATCATGCTAATTTATGATAGTTAAGCATTTTGAACTAACCATAGTGGATTAGCATGTCGGGGGGAGGACAGGACTTGACAGTGGTGGTTACTAAACCACCTCAGCTAACTATCCACATGCAGAAAAGGTTAAGGGCCCCCAAGGTGGCTTACCATTCCATCTGTAGACCTCCCTGTTGGTTAAAATGGGCTCCAGGTGGTTTACAGGCCTCAATCATAGAGATGGCTGCCTAGAGCATCCTGCACTTCTGGCATGCTCTAGCTGCCATGGACTTTTTCTATGGTCACCATCATAAAACACATGCCATTTTGCAACACAACAGCTGCTGGGATCACTGGCGGCAAGAGGCCCAGGAACTAACTATGATGTGGCGAGGGATAAGAAAACCGCATAGCACCATGCGTTTCTGGGTCATGTGACAGGCATGTGCCATGGTTTCACTAACTCACCCCACTCCATAGTTACCCTAACCACCCTTCCCCCTAATCACATCTGAATAGGGCCATTATCTCCCAGGATGCTCTGTTGCTGACCTGAAAGTTACCAATCCCAAACAGAAGAATTTCAAAGGGGACTCAAGAGTGAAATTGCCAAATTAAACATTGCAAAGTTTTATCCTATTCATTTGGGGTTTAACAGAGACAATAATTTCCTATCCTACTACAGGAAGATTGCACATCTTCCCTGACGGGGAATGCACATGGAGCTCAGGCCTAGATGGGGAAGATATGAACGTTTCCTTTGTGACTGTGACAACATAAAATGGACAGATGTGTAAATGCATTTACACATCTGCTTTTTGCTGCAGATCGTACTCTGCTATGCCATGTTATTGGTGATGGAAAGTCACTCTTTTCTTTATAAGGACTTCACACTTTGCAGCGGCATATGAGCCCTGCCATTAAAATATGTTTTGCGATTTATGGACAGCCTGGTTTGCATTCTCAAATGAAGCCTTGGATTTCCTACATATGAGAACAGTGCTCAGAGGTCCTAAACAATTATTTCTGTACTAATACATGATGCCCTTTTGTTTTTCTGCCTTTTTGTGACTCGTTACTTCATTTCCAAGGGTTCTTGTTTCCTATTCCTGGGTGGCTGGCTGTAATTCCAGCAAACCAGCCTGACTTCTGCTTGGTTAGCTCCCATGCCTGAGGCTGCTATTTAAATTAAATTCCCCTCTTGTGCTGCTACTGCTGCTAACAAAACCCTCTTATTCCTGTGGTCAATTGCTGTGGTTAAGTTTAAAATAACCTTAATCCCATATCTTGTTCCAGAAATTTCCCTCTACCGCAATGACACAAGGAGCTATTGCTGTTTGATGCCTGCCAGGGAAAGAGAGGCCTACTCTGACCTTAAAAATGACATTCTTCCTTCACCTTTCAGATTGAGGGGGAAGGCAAAGCTGTCACTACTAAGAATGGGAGCAAAGTTTTGGCATTTGTGAATTCTCCAGACAATAATTTGATTTTACAACTATTTTACTTTATATTTATTAGTTTTCTTTATGACATCCATTCCAGCCCAATTTTATCCTCACAACAATCCTATGATTGTTAAAAACCATTTTTAACAGTTTTTAATGCTTTATGTGTGCATGTTCTGTGTTTTAGAATTTTAAATTTTGTATACTCGTTTTTATCTTAATTTTAGAATTTCTGTAAACCGCCCAGAGAGCCCTGGCTATGGGGGCAGTATATAAGTGTAATAAATAAATAAAATAAATAAATATGATGTGGTTTAGCTGAGAAGTGATGACTGACCCAAAGTCCTCCCGAAGCTTCATGGCTGAGTGGTGTTTTGAACCCAGGTCTGCCGGCCTTCATCTGATATTCTAACCTCACTGGCACACATCATAAAATAGTTTCATGTATATGTAGCTTTAGCTATGCAGACCCAGGGCCTCTTATTTTATTTATTAAATTTATTTATTAAAACATTTATATCCCGCCCTATATCACTAGGATCTCAGGGCAGCATACAGATAAAATTATACAATGTAAACCATAAATATACACAGCTAAAAACCAATTAAACCATTAATCAAGTTAAAACCAGTATAGAATTTAGAAGCAATAAAACCAATTAAAACAGTTAAAATAATGTGCAAGCTTGGTGAATTTAGCCATCAAAGGCTTTGTTAAAAAGCCATGTCTTTACTTGGTGCCAAAATAAAGTCAGCGTTGGTGCCAGTTGGGCCTCCAAGGAGAGGGCATTCCACAGTCAGGGTGCCACAACAGAGAAAGCCCTCTCCCATGTCCCACCATACTGTCTGTCTTGCACTGGGGGGATGCAGAGGAAATTGGGGTTGTGTTTTTTTTATGAGCACACCCGCATCTAAAAATGTAATCTGTGAATGAGACAAACACTTACAATCTCATGCAGATCCACATATATATCCCATATCTTAAAAGGAATGGTCCTTTTAAGATGTGAAAAGGACAGTGAATTGGAAGGAATCTAGCAAACCACTTCAGCTGCTGTAGGAAGAAATTAGAGTCGATTAAAGAACAAGAGATAGTATTGAACCATACTACAATATAATTAAAAGGGGAAAGAAGGTACGTACTTCTATAAGATACACATCTCAGCAGCCAGCAAACCCCTTGGTAAACCTGGGCTTTATCCCCTGCAAAGTAGAGGTAGTATTAACTCTAAACAAAATACTCTTCTTGAACAATTACTCCACTGACACCCTCTCCCCCAAAGAAAAACAGACAAGAACTGAACAGCTACATAAAAAATAAAGGGGAGAAATCAATATTCAAATAAGAAACTAGTTATGCAATCCTATTCATCTCTACTCAGAAATAAGCCTCACTAGTTCAACAGGATTTATTCCCAGGTAAGGGTGTATTAAGTTGCGGTTTAGCAGCCCAAGCCTATGTCTGTTTCCACAGAAGTAAGACCCATTGTATCCCAATCTGCTGCCTGAGTAGAGCATTCACCCTACCTCATGGGAGAGCCAGCCCTTTTCTCACTGATTTGACTAATTTTCAAGGCAGTTCAGGGGAGCATACTCCCAGGTCACCACATAAAATGGAAGCCTAAGGCTATGGTCCTATTCCCACTTAATAGAGACTCAACCCTACTCAACACAGTGACTGTGTTCGAATGATTGCGGTGGGGGGAGAAAGCCATTGTGGCTCCTCCACCCACCCCTGTGCATGCTGCAGATGTGACGGCCAATTTGCAAAATCGTCCATGATACAACACAGGTTTGAATATTGCCTGAAACCAGCACGCAGCCTGGCTTCATACCACCCTACAACCCGTGACTTGCAGTAGAGGTTGTAGGGTGGATATGAAGCCACCCGCATCACACCACATGCTGGGTTCAGAGACAACACGCCAACCCATGCTGCATCATGGGGAATTATGCGTCCACACATGCAGTACAAATATGGGCAGAGGAAGCAGCCACGATGGTTTCTTTTCCTGTCGCAATCATCCAAACTGGCCCACTGAGACTGACTTACAAGTAAACATGTGCAGGATTCTGTCATGAGTAATTTTGGGAGTCTTACAAAGAGCTCTCAATTATTAATATTTTAACAAGGTGACCTCTCTCTCTCTCTCTCTCTCTCTCTCTCTCTCTCTCTCTCTCTCTCTGCGTGATTGCTTGTGCCACTTATTAAATTTATTTATTTGTTTGCTTTGGTGATGTACTGTGGCAATTAAAATTCATTTTATGCCAATATAATTGAAGCTGAACTAGATATTATATAATGTTAAGTTTCATAAGGGCTCCCCTCCTCCACTTTTCTCTATCCATGCTCATAAATTATTTCTTAACAGTGATTAGAGGTTTGTTTATAAAATGCGATTATTTTACATAATGACACCACATGTAAGATACCTAATAGAAAAGAAAAGCAATTGGTTGCATATTTGGGGATAAAAAGGAAGGGAGTTTATTAATGTTATGAATTATGAATTCAACTAATATAGGATAATATATTTGTGTGATACATTGTGTTTTGAGTGATCACTATCCCATTTTCTCCTAATATTCTGTACTTCTTAGGAAAACATTAGGCTCTATAAATCTTATTTGGCCTTCTTCCACAACTGCACATTGCTTTAAAATAAATAACTTGCAGAGAATCTTAAAGCTACAGTCAAAATCCATCAGCAATTACAAATTACAATCAATAAAACAAACATCATACTGTGACAATAATCTTTCTCTTCTCTTCCCTCAGGCCAGAGAGAAGGAAACTCATCCAGAGCAATATAAATATCTACAAAGTCAATTTATTCCTGTGGAAAATTCTAAATGTCACTGCTTATTGCTGTGCAAGGGATTTCACATCCAAATGATTATTAATAACAATAAACTTACCTTTTTTACAACACTTTTTATGGGAAGGCTTGAAAGTACATTCAATACAATGTTCCTTCGGGTCTGAGAAAATGGATGTGATGCAGGATCTGATCTGTGTCAGGGCTACTAGCATGCCATGAGAGGACAGCTAGTGTGTGACAACAAATAAAGGACACATTCCTGAATGGAAATAGATACCAAAAAACAAAAAACACCACTTTAAAAATGCAGGACAGAAGCTTTTACTCAGAGAATGTCTAGACAAGGTTTTCAGTAGTCAGTAAGCAAGATGTCCAGATTAGGTTCACCCAATTCCTTGTTCCTCTCAAAGGTCTGAGTACACCTCCTCACACAGTTATGGTTTAAAGCTGCAGTCCTCTCTTTGGCTTAAGCCCGCTGGACAAGGACAGGATAAATCCCAAGTGTACTTGGGCTGGTGGAGGCCAAGATACATATGCATGGGAGAATTTGCTCAAGAGCCCCAAGTGGAATTCCGTGCTCATTTAGACCTCAGTCCTGTTCCAGGCAACGGGGTAATGTAATGTTGTACAGGCAAAAGTGATGGTGTAAGTGAAAACACTCCTGTCAAACGCAATGGGAAACCAACTCCCACCATCCCCTGACATCACTTCCTGCAGTGCCTCTACTGCCATACTGGAAAATATCATTGCTACGAACTCTGCAGCCCTGATCACTGCACCATAATGATATATAATCCTGAGAACAGAGAAGACATATCTCAGAAAACAGGATATGTGGCTATGGCTTGATGGCTAGAGAATTTATAGCACGCAAGTGGGAACTTTGGTGGGGAGAACACTAGTGAAAGGCTACTTTGCATGAATAACAAATACCTTGACCTGATAACCAATACTGGAAGGTCATTTTCCTAACACTTGTCATCTCAGAACCCTTATACTTATATGACCTCAGATCTCCAGAGACAAATACCATACAGGAACTCCCAAACTTCACTGATATCCCATTAATAAGCAAGGGAGGAGGATCCATTCCTCAGTGTGTGTCTTCTGCATGTCTCCCACCAACCCCACACTATGAGGGAGGGGGAACTGTGTTCTTGCTTAACAATTTCTCTCTCCCTTAAGAGATAACTTCCACACAAAGAGCATGGAGTAATTATGCTTTATACAGAAAAGGGAGACCATGCTGGCCATGGAACAGCAAATGCTAATTATTTTCCCCATATACTGAAGAAAGCATTGGGAAGCACAGACATTTTTGTTGGTGAACACCAGAGATTTCCCCAAAAAAATTGCTGCAGATGGCCAAATACCCATGAGCCAATTTCCTTTACAGGATTTCCCTGTCACATGGAGCAGAACACAACTGCAGCCAGAGTCCCACTGCAACTACCTACATGGAATGGATGAGTATTGTCTGAATGTTGGCATTGGGTCATCACCAATGGGAAAATACAGAAAGCGGTAGAGAACCTATGTGGTGGCACTCAGTCATCACTTGACTCCACTGAACTTCTAGGTCAGCCTTCCCCAACCTAGTATCATCCAGGTGTTTTGCAGAACAACTCTTACCAGCCCTCACCATTGGCCATGTTGGTTGGGGCTGGTGAGAGTTGAAGCCCCGAACATCTGGAGGAGAACACACCAGGGAAGGCTGATCTAGGCACAGATACTAGGTGCTATAGCTGCTGATCATGGTTCTCCACAGGCAGCCAAGAAGCCCACTTCACAGATATGGAAACAAGGGTGGCCCCACAACCACTTCCAAGCAGCCCATGAACAAGGTCTATAACCCAGCCACCACCAGCAGTAACCAGTAGGAATCCAGCTCTTTCTATGTGAGGCCACCACTTTCTTGTTCTAGTAGGGCTCCTGGGTATACCTAGCAAAAGCATACAGTGATGAGGAAAGTTGCATCTGCTACCCTGTGGTCTGTCGTGCAGCTTCCAAAGACACAGGTGGCAGAATATGAAGGTTGGCAACTCTTTTCATATGTCTTGCATCTAAAACTCCCTCCATCATAGATGTTGTTCAATAAAAACTTCACTAGTTTCAGCTGTTTTCGTGTGGTAATGAGAGTTAGCAGTTAGGTCTCCATCTCGTTCTCACGTGCAAAGGAGCACATGCGCACGCCCACACATCACATGTTACTCACCTCACATGCCTTCAGAGTGTGGGGGCTCTCGATGGGATGAGGCTCAGGGTCTGCATCTTATCCCAACCTCCATTTGTTCACTTGAGCAGCAACAACGCTCCGGGGGCAGCCTCCGGGCAGCTCATGACCAGTGGTATTATAAATCACCCAGCTGGGCTGCACAGAGAATAAAGTAGGAACCAGGCCTACTGGAGCAATCAAATACATTAACATAGGGAAGGTATGACTGGATGGAATGAAAGGGGGTTCAGAAAGTTTCATTTCATATTGCTCATCAAAATGAATGCAAAGTAAAATAGTTCAGGTTCCTAAAAGCCATGTGAGCTAGGCGCATATGGTATTTAAATAACTAAATAGCTAATGTTATTAAACTTTTAAAATGGCCAACTGTGCATGCAAAGCAACACTTTTAAAATCCCCAGTACTCATTGTATATGCAGTTTGTTGTTATAAAGCAGCGTTTCAATAACAGTGTCAAGCTGTCTAATTACTGCCCTCAAATTTCCTTTGTAAATTCCTTATCAGACGACATCAGCTGACACCATCTCTCCATTCTGACTGCTGCCATATGAGATATAAGCAATTCATTCATCCTGGTCTTTTACCTTTCCAGCTAGCTGCTGCCCTTGAGTTGCTTATATGGTAATATCTATGTAACTGGTGGCAATTTGAGATAGAAGTCATAGCAGATCGTGATCATCACAGGAGTGGTGGAAACAGAATGAACTTAAATACCACTTTTTATTTTGGATTATCATTTTTCTGTGTCAAGATACTCTCAATGACACAGAAGAACCTGACCTAGATATGGTTACTGTGAACCAAGACATATAATCTTCTGTAAAGGTTAATTCCTTCCTTGATTCTAAAAGACAACAACATGTGTAGGTGGTGATTCCTTAACTAGTATTTTCCAGCGTGTGTATATCTTGCATTGACGGCCTGTATGTTTCCAAACCCGATTCAAGGTGCTGTTTATAGTTAACAAGACTTACATAGCTCAAGACCACAATACCTGATGGAGCACCTCTCCTGACATGGACCTACTCTTTCACTATGTTCAACATCTAAAGTCCCCCTCTGGGTGCCTTTTCCAAATGAGGCTTCGAAGATATCAACAAGGAGGATTGCCTTCTCGATAGTAACCCCCCCCCCCCCGTTATGGAATGATCTCCCCAATGATGCCCGCCTGGTGCCAACATTGCTATCTTTTCAGCAGACTATTCTCTTTTCCCAGGAAGTATGTGAAGAGTTTTAATTGATCTCAGATCTCTCTCTCTCTCTTTTTTTTTAAATTTTGGCTGATTGCTCAAAGTTGTTTTTAGATGTATGTTGTCTCTGTGTATTACTGTCTGTTGGGTGTTTTTCATGTTTTTTTAAAAAATTGTGTAACATTTTAAATGTTTTAATCTGTTATAAACCGCCCACAGAGCTTCAGCTATGGGACAGTATAAAATTGTAAATAATATTACAATAACAACCACATAAATAAGGCAAAGAGGAGGACTCCTCCTGACTCCTTAACTCCCATCTCATTGTTCTCATTCATCCACTTGCTGAGCTCAAAACAAACAGGTCGGTTTTGTTGCTTGTTTGGATATTTTCCTGGAGGGGTCCTAGAGAGTCTGCAGAAAGCTTATGTAGCCATAATCTCTGACCTTTTAAAATCTGCTTTAGGGACAATTCTTAACACCAACTGCTGAGCTTTTTTATTATATTTTGTCTTTGATTCACTTGGGGATTCCTGATAGGTATTTTTTCCCCCTGCCTTGATTTTAGGAGATTCACTGTGAGACGGCCTGAGATCCTTTGAACTAATAGGATTTAAGTCAAGAACCTCTCACAGCACAGCCAAAAGAGGAGCAAGCACATACCACTGAGAGCTTTCCACCACCACTCACCCCATGCATATTTTTCCATTATCAGAAGTAAATAAATATATACAGAATGAATCCTTTTGCGAGTTGTGCATGGAGCAACAGCTTTGGAGTAATGGTCTAACTTTAAAGCAAAACAAAATAAAACACCACACCCTCCCGGTTCTTTAGAAGTATAATTCACGGATTGTTAAAATTCACTCAGAAAATGATGAACTGGGAAGATTTTCTTGTCAGCAGGCAGCTAACGGACAGTCCCAGGCATGTAGAACAAAAGTTTTAAGCACTACTGCAATTATTTTTCTTCTAGGTAGGAAAACATCCTAGCTTTGTTCTTCATAACATGCTTTATTTGAGTCAAATGTAACATAAAAAGGGAGAGAAAACTCATGGAGAGTATAAATAAAGAACCATTGAATGAATACTGAGCAATTTTCCCTCCATGGTGTGTTCTGCAGTTCAATGGACAACAGACCACCATGGTTTAGAACTGAGTCTTTAAAAAAAAACCTCTTTTGTGATTAAAAACAACAACACCTATACTAAGCCAGCAAAAGGGTATTTGGGGGCTGCCAAATATGTGCACAAGGCCAATAAGATAAGGTCATCATTGTTCACTGAGTGGGCACTTCTTTCTTTTTCCCTTCCTTCCTTACACACACACACACACACACACACACCCCTACCCCTCTGCTTCTGTATTTATCTGCACACATCTTGTGATGTTTTCACATTCAAATTCAGCACGTTTAAAAATACCATTGGAACAGCTTTCTATTGTGGAAAGTGGCAGAGCAGTGATGAGTAAGTGACAATGAAGGCAGACATGTAGGTGAAATCTACAACATTCCGTTTTTAGCTAGCTGGAATTTATGGCTCCCCCCTCTCCCCTCCTCTTCAGTTTAACCCCTCATTGTAAATAATGTGGACTTTATTTTTGTCAGGATCTGGCAGCAGCTTCGTCACCATCTGGCAGCAGCTTTCCATATAACCAGCCACAGGGCTTCACAGGATGCGAGCCCTGGCTGGTAAAGCCTTGCAGGGTTCAGTAGCCACAGGTGGATGAAAAGCAAGGCAGCTATGCTGCAGTACGATGCTTGCTAAGACATGCCTACAGTCCCCTGCACGTGGAATCACTCCTCTTAGAATAAAATAGTCATGGGCCCCAACAGTTGTCAGTGCACTTCAAAACTACCATAAAGCAGTAGTGTGGTGCCTGCCTTTTATTTACTGCTTTCATAGTGCAATATTCTGCTTGGTGTAGATTAGGCCCATGTCATCTGGATCACTTGTAAAATTCCATGAAGGAGACAGGGCGAAGGCATGATAAAAAGCCTCTTCTGAAAGTGCCCATAGACCCCTCAATTGCTTATGTCATTGTTTATCCTGGGAAAGTCAAGGGTCCCTGGCCTTGCCCAAGGTAGTTTATCCTTTTGAATTCATTCAGTCTCTAAACCCAACCAGAAAATGATCTTCCTCTCAAAATGACACCTGAGTCCTCAGAACAAATATTTCAGAATGTTCTCAGAAGAACAGCATAGACTACATGAGTTTAAAAAGTTGTCTGAGAAGTGATGAAATTAGAGAGAAGCATCTGACTAGATCGGAGGAAAGGAAAATAGGTGTTGTTGTTGTTGTTTAAAAAAAAGTTAGTCTAGGGCCATATTTACCCCCATGACAATGGACAAAGTGACATAAAGGATAGTCAAAAGAGAGGATGCATTTCCTCTTTACCTATCACATACTCTTCACCTATTTATTCAATGGCTACCCAATCCATGTTTGGGTGGTTAAATATCAGCCCAGTCTGTGTAACTAAGGGCTTGGCTAGATGGGGCGATATCCCAGGATCGCCCCAGGATCATCCCAAAGCATCCACATGACACACAGGGGATCCTGGGGTCAGGGAGAGATGATTCCTCCCTTTCCCCGGCATAACGGGCACCACTTCTATCCTGACTTTTCCCACGGTATTGGGATGATCCCGAGACCATGGGAGGTGTGGGCCGCCAGCCCGGTTTTGTCCCAGCTCCTTGTGAGTAACTGCGAGGAGCTGGGAACTGGAGATGGGGGAGCGGGAGGGTTGGTTTTTCTAAAAAAAACATCTTTCACTAGAGCGCTAGAGCGCTCATCTTTTTTTAAAAAAAAATCGAAATGGTGGGCGCAACATCCTCTTCCTCCCAGGACATCATAAGCCGTGTGTAGACTGAGGGGGAGGATCTCGTGATCACCATATCGCAAGATCCTCCTCCTCTGGTCCATAGGTCTAGATGTGCCCTAAGTAGCACTGAAAGCATTGGCCATTTCCACTGACTTCAATGGGACTTAATCATGACTCAATTTATATGCTGAAAAAAATGTGCAAGAACAGCAGGTCACTGAAGTCTATGTTCTGCGGATTCTATTATCACCAAAATAATAATAAAGCCATATTCTGTTCCACTTGCGGGGAGGGAATCAAAAGCTAGTGAAGGAATAAGGTCAGAAGGCCAATATATCACTTGAAAATGGTAAAGGTAAATTCCTTCATTACATCATCTTCACTGGCTGTCATTCAAAATGTTTATTACCTTTAAAGCCTTCAGTGGCTTGGGATGAGGTTACCTCACAGACACCTCTCTATCGCATGATAGAGAGGAGGCTGCATTTATGCACCCAGCCAGCATCTGGTGTTGGTGGGAATGCAGAGTAGGGTTCTTTCTCTTAGCATACTTCTGCTGTGGAATTCTATGCCCTGGGAAATCCATTTGGTTCCCTCCCTGATGTTATTTCATGCAAAGCTGAGGACTTTGGCCATCCAAAGAGTTTTTTGTTTTTTGTTTACTATTGACAGTACTGTAGCTGCTTCTCTGTTTGCCTGTTTTGTGCCCATCCTCCCTTTCCCCCAAATTGCATTACTGTGTTTATTGATGTTTGTTTGTAACAGTCAATAAACACAATACCAGCCATTGGTTGCTGGTTTATTGGTTTACTATTGGTTTAAGCAGCTTTGGGAGAAGCAAAATAGAAATATTTTTAATCAATCAATCAATCAATCAATCAATCCAATCAACCAAACAACTATATAATTAGAAATGTTCCTTTAAGTTATCTGGATTGACCCTTTCTTCATCAGCAAAGTAAAGGATAAAACCTCCCTCCATAAATGGGCAGGGGTGAATTAATGCAGAATCGGGGGTGGGGGAGGATTGAGGGGAAACATTGGAAAAAAATCTTAAAATCACAGGATCAAGTTAACTGCTTCAAACTTGACATGTGTAAAGCCCTAATTAAGAACTATCATCCTGCCAGGTTTGATCTCTTTATCTTTAAAAATGACAGAGCTGTAAGCATTTTGGTTAATTGCCATAGGCTAATGGAACAGCTGACTGCTAAACTTTTGACAGCTGAGCTGTCAAACTTCACAAAATTCCTAAAAAATCAAGGGATGAAGGGATCTGTTTCAAACTTAGCATGCCTAAAGTTCAACTTGAGCTATCATTGGAGCAGTTTTCTGATGAGTAATCTGGCAATGCACAGAGACGGACCCCCTCTGAAAATCGGGGTGGAGAAGACCTGCTATGCACACATCTACATGCACTCCTTTACTGGTCTGCAATTCCTGGTGTCTACATTTTCTAGGGCTAGGAGGCAGTTCAGTCTCTGATTTGGAAAGTGATTCTTCTGATACAGTTGAGTGAGGAACCTGGCTCAGAGATCCTTCCAGGGCATCCTCTGGATGTGATGAGTTCCCTTCATGGATACTGTGATCTTCCTGGTCATTGGCAGAATTGAGGGGCTCATTTGTCCCCCAGGATCCCCTCCCTCTAGAAGGTTGGGCCCTTTTCTGAGGATACCATGCCCTGGGTTGGGTCAGGAAAGACACAATGTAATATTGTGTCCTTTTTCCTCTCTGACAACTGTCCTACTCTTATCCTGGGTGATTTCAACATTCATGTGGATGACCCTCAAGATGCTGCAGCTCTACGATTTCGCTCATTATCTTCCTCTTATGATCTTAAGCTTTGGTCTGATGCACCCACACATTCCCTTGGACACTGTCTGGATCTTGTTCTCACTCGGAATTGCTCTGTGTTGGACTTTTCTACTGCTCACTTTCCGCTGTCAGATCATCACCTAGTTTCTTTCAGTATTACTCATAATCCTCCTCCTTCACGTCCCGCTTCTCGCTCTTGTCGTGACTTGCAATCTATCAATTACGAGGCTTTTTCCCAGTCCCTAGCCTCCTCCCTTCCTTCTGTCTGTTCGGCTGTCTCCTTGGACTCAGCTGTCTCCTTCTTTAATTCCTCCTTATCTTCAACTCTTGATAATCTTGCTCCATCTACAACTCGGATAGTTCGCCCTTCTCAACCCCAACCGTGGCTCACCTCTTCCCTCCGCTACCTTCGCTCTTGTTCCCGGGCAGCTGAACGCCTTTGGCGTAAGACCAGGGACCGGGCAGACTTTGTCCATTACAAATTTGTACTTTCCTCTTTCTCTTCTGCCATCTCACTGGCCAAACAGCAGTACTACTCAACGCTGATCCAGTCAAATGCTAGGCATCCTCAGCGGCTCTTTGCGTCCTTCAATTCTCTTCTGAAGCCTAATCCGCCATCTCTCCCCGCCTCTCTGTCTGCTAACAACTTTGCCTCTTTTTTCAATGCTAAAATCCAAACTATCCGCTCTGATCTGGCCAGCTCTGCTCCTCTTCCAGTTCCTGTTCCTCATCTGTCAGCTCCTCCTGCAAATTTCTCTGCGTTTTCTTCGGTCTCTGCGGATGAATTGTCTACAATACTGCGCTCTTCGAAGCCTTCCACTTGTTCTCGTGATCCGATTCCTTCTCGCGTCTTTAATAATCTTATTCCTGCTATCCTCCCTTCCTTGCTACATATTATTAATCTTTCTCTGTCATCTGGTTCATTTCCTTCTGCTTTTAAACATGCTACAGTCTCTCCCATTCTCAAGAAACCTACTCTTGATAGGCTATCTCTGTCTAACTACCGACCTGTCTCTTTGTTGCCATTTGTTTCAAAGATCCTGGAGCGTGCGGTCTACTCTCGCTGTCTTGACTTTCTTTCTAGTAACTCTGCTTTGGATCCATTTCAATCTGGATTCCGTCCTCTGCATTCCACCGAAACAGCCCTTACTAAGATCACCAATGATCTCCTTACTGCCAAGTCTAAAGGCCATTATTCCGTTCTTATTCTCCTTGATCTAACTGCAGCCTTTGACACGGTTGATCATGATCTTCTCTTAGATTCCCTTCATGACCTTGGATTTTGTGGCTCTGTCTATAACTGGTTTGCCTCCTATCTAGCGGGTCGCTCTTTCAGCGTGTTGACTAATGGCAGCTCGTCTTCCTCCTTTCCCCTTTCAGTAGGGGTTCCGCAAGGCTCGGTGCTTGGCCCGTTGTTGTTTTCCTTATACATGTTGCCCTTGGGCAAGCTTATTCAATCTCATGGTCTCCAATATCATCTGTACGCCGATGATACACAACTATATCTGTCATCTCCGGAACTTTCTCCTGATGTTCACGATCGTATCTCGGCATGTCTTTCAGATATCTCAGCTTGGCTGCTTCATCGTCGCTTGAAGCTTAACATGGCAAAGACTGAATTGCTTGTTTTTCCTCCTAAACCTTCTCCTCATCTCTCATTCTCTCTTACTGTCAATGATGTTACGCTTACTCCGGTCAAGGAAGCTCGTAGCCTTGGCTTTATCTTCGACTCCTCGCTCTCCTTTATTCCTCATATTGAGGCAGTAGCTAAATCTTGTCGATTTTTCCTGTATAATATTGCCAGGATTCGATCATTTTTGTCTGTCTCTTCTGCCAAGACGCTTGTTCATGCACTGGTTATTTCACGGTTGGACTACTGCAACCTTCTTCTCTCTGGCCTTCCTTCTTCTCACATCAGCCCGTTGGTTTCTGTTCACCACTCTGCCGCAAAGATCATCTTCTTAGCACGCCGCTCCGACCATGTTACTCCGCTTCTGAAATCTCTTCATTGGCTTCCAATTCACTTCAGAATCCAATATAAACTTCTCCTGTTAACCTTCAAAGCTTTTCACGGTCTAGCTCCTTCCTATCTCTCCTCTCTCATCTCACACTATTGCCCCGCTCGTGCTCTTCGCTCCTCTGATGCCATGTTTCTCGCCTGCCCAAGGGCCTCTACTTCCCTTGCTCGGCTTCGTCCATTTTCGTCTGCTGCCCCTTACGCCTGGAACGCTCTTCCAGAACATTTGAGAACTACAAGTTCAACCACAGCTTTTAAAGCTCAACTAAAAACTTTTCTTTTTCCTAAAGCTTTTAAAACTTGATGTTGTGCAGACTTCTACTGTTACTTTCTACTGTTAGTTTGTCCCTACCCTGTGCCTGCTTACCCTTCCCTGTACCTGTTGGCATTCTCTTCCCCTCCTTATTGTTTTACTATGATTTTATTAGATTGTAAGCCTATGCGGCAGAGTCTTGCTATTTACTGTTTTACTCTGTACAGCACCATGTACATTGATGGTGCTATATAAATAAATAATAATAATAATAATAATAATAATAATAATAATAATTGAGAATATTACAGTCAACTAAGTCAACTAAGGCTGAAATCCTGTACTCACTTTCCTGGGAATAAGTCCAACTGAACTCAGTTACATTTGAGTAGACACACATAGGATTGCATTGTAAAGAACCATTCTGTGGGCCCTGGGAGGGTGTCCCAGAGCCTTAGAAAATTGTGGACTTCCCTCTGCTCAAGGCCTCCTCATTGTGGCACCAGAAACCTCTGCTGCCATTGTTCCTCTGCTATTGGTGCTCTGATGGTGGTAGAGGAAAAAAGGGTTGCACTCAGGGCAAGTTGAGTGAGGCCTTGGAAGCACAAGATCCAAAGTTCTCCCATCCCTTAACACCCCAGTGCAGAAACTATGCCAGCCCAGGAGCTAGTGTCATCAATTTCTACCACCCACTGTTATCAATGATTTTTTAAAGGGTTGCAATGGTGAAAGCCCCCCCCCCCCAAGCCACCGCCACCACCACCTCTCGCCCTGGCTGCAATGAGCCAGAAGCGTCTAGGATTCTCCCCTGTACCCAGAACAGCTTTTAATGGAAGCTTGTCTCAAGCTATAGTGACAATTAAGGCTAGGTGTTGACTACAAGCATCTAATAAAAACACGGGCCTTACCTTTTGGCTGGATAAGCATCTCTGACTACAGTCCAACACCAAGTTAAGCATGCTTAAGCCCATTGAAATAGGCTTAAGTTCCCCTATTCCTGTTTGGGAATGTGTCCTCTATGTTTGGAACAGCTTCGATCATTTTGGGGGTATAGATACATAATATCTTTTCAGTGCAGCTTTATGCAAGTTAGTTTTCTGTTGCTGTTGATCCTTCTCCCTATTATTGTTTTTTTTCTCTCTTAGAAGAAAAAGGCTTTGAATCTTTATACTTTTTGTGTGTGTGGGGGATGGGGACTAAGTCTTCGTACACAAAACAATGTGTAAAGCACAAGGAGTCGCACCACTTTATTGGCCACTCTAATGCATTTTCTTCCTTTGTTGGGATAATGATGCTAAGAGAAAGCCTTAGAGAAGTAATTGACACACTTATCCCCCCCTTCTATTTCTAAGGTATTGACTGAAAGCGATCGCTCTCAAAGAGTATGAGAGAAAAGAACAGAGAATTGTAAAAGCAACAGGAAGGCAACAGCAATGCCTGAGGATAGCTTTGGCAGAGAATGGATTCACAAGTGTGTCGTGTTTCCTCTTTTTCTGTGCTGCTGAGTAATGTGGAGAAATTATATACATTCCCCTGTTGTGGAATATGTGGACTTTATACAGCTCACCACATAGGCTGTTCCTCTGCATATTACCCAAGAGTATAAGAAAAGGAGGCCTCTCGCACCTATGTTTCACTGCTTCTCATATAGCGAGAAACAGCTCCAAGTCTTTTAGTAGAGCGGCTTAATGACAATTTCTGGCCAAATAGTGCACATTGTGATACAAATGTGAAATTTGGTATTTCCCTTCTGAACTGCCCCAATTGATACCTCGGTACATATTCTTGTTGGGAAAAGGAGTAAAATGTGACCTCTGAAAGTTTCAGGCTTGCAACACAAAGTGCAAGATTAGAATGAGGGTGAAATAGTGCATCTTGTTGACTTCTCAGACAAATGGGTAGGAATAAAACCTTTATATCACGAAGAGGGTTGCTCCTATGAAAAGATTGTTAATGGCTTTTTTGTAGCAAATTTTATGCTCTTTAATTTTACTGAGACATCTTTTCTGTGAGATTGCAAATAATAGAGTTATTGTGCGAAAACTGGATTTTGGCCACCATTTTCCAAGATGGCAGCCATTAGAATGATTTCCTGAGGTACCCCTATATCTAATTGTAATCTACATGGTCATAAATGCCACCATACCAAATTTCAAACTTGTATCACAACGTGCACGATTTTTATGCTAAGCAGCTCTACTATTTTGGGAAGAAAGCCTTTGGAAATGGGATGTTGCCTTAGAAAACTGAGTCCATCATCCTTGTCCAACCAGGTGCCCTCCATATTTGTTTGTTTGTTTATTTATTTATTTACAGTATTTATATACTGCTCCCCATTCAAAATTTCGGAGCAGTGGACAAAATAAAAACAGAACAAACACATTAAAGTACATTTTTAAAAGAAACAAAATGCAAAATAAACCTCAGCTGGTCATTAAGAGAAAGCTTCCTGGAACAGCAGCATTTTCAGGAGGAGCTGGAAGGAATACAAAGTTGGTGCCTGCCTGACCTCCAGAGGCAGGGAATTCCATAGAAGGGGAGCTACCACACTGAAGGCTCTTCCCCTGGTGGACCCTAATCAGACGATAGGTTTATGTGGAACCACCAGGAGTATTGTAGTTCAACCATTTGTTGAACTACAATACTCAGTTTCTCCCCATCCAACAGGAGATGCTGGCCAGATGTGTTGTAATACAACTCCCAGCATCTGGAGACAGTCTGGCTGGTTTAAGATGGTAGGAGTTGTAGTCCAACTTATCCAGAAAGCACCAGGTTGGGGAAGGCTGGTTTACACTCTCTAGGGCAGGGATGGGAATGTGTGGCTCCCCAGATGTGTGGCTCCCCGATTCCCTGCTGCAGAAGTCCCTTTACAGGAAAACTCCGGAAAAACTCACATACTTATAGATTTCTCTTCACATATGAATCATTTTTCAACTTTTATTTAATATTTGAACTTGTTGGAATGAGCGTATTAGGCCAAACTACCCATTATGCCTAATGCATAATGCCGCTTTTCCCAACCTGATGCCCTCCAAATGTATTTGGACTGCAATTTTTCATAATTTCAGTCCAGCATGGGGTGCTGTCCAACATATCTGGAAGGCACCAGATTGGGGATGGCTGGCGTAGCACGTAGCTACACCTTCATTTTTATTTGATGTAACTACAGGTTCAGGAAGCAGCAATCCTCCTTACCAGGAATGAAGCAGACAGGAAAGGGTGGCTTCATCTTCCCTCCCAAGGATACTTAGATTACACCCACCCACCCTTATCTTGAAGACATTCCCACTGGTGCCAATTTTGAACATTTTTGTTCCAGCATTTTGCTCATCACCACATAGCATCACAGGTCTTTAAAGACTAGTTCTCACACACGCCTGTCTCACTGGTCAGAAGGAAGATCATTAACCATCAAAGGGTTGAACTATTGCAAACATGTTGGATATTGTGAGGATATAGAATACCCATTCATGTAAGCAAGACAAAAACTGGGCCTGTCTTGTCCAGGGTGAGCATGATGAAGATCCATCGAATCTCCCTCATTTACATTTCTGTATAGGAGATCAGGACAAGAGTAGAGCAAGGTTGAGCAGCACTAGCTCCATGACAGTCATGGAGGACATACTCTTCCAGTGGAATTTGCTGCCAGGTTAATGTTCAGCAGCAATGATTGAAAACATCATGGGGATGGGGCCAGGACTTCCTCATGCAGGCAGATTTATTTATTTATTTATTTATTTATTACACTTATATACTGCTCCCATAGCCAGGGCTCTCTGGATGGTTTACAGATCTGCTCGCATGCCATTTTGGCTGCCTTCATCCTAGAGCTGGTAACAGCAAGGTGTCCTGCTGCATAGTAATCCCCATTGTCTCAAGGAGGCAACGGCTCAAACAAGATGGTGGGAAGCAGGCACAGGATTTCCTGTTGGAGCAATGTCAGGACCCTGGACAGCACCATGGGTTGTGGGGCAGAGTTTCAGCACCCGAGACAGCAGCCCTGCAGTTTGAAAGCAAATTGCCTCTACAGTGGTTTGTTGCAACTGCCAGAGTTTTGTAATCTGGTCAGGATGATAAAAACTGAAGACCTGCCTTCAGAGAGTTATGGCTGTGCCATTTAAAGAGAGAGTGCCTGTTGATTGGCTCCTTCTAGTTGATAGGGTTTGGGACTGTGTAAACCCAGTCTGTGGGTGCTCTTTCTTGATCATTGGGGGGTGGGGTCAGTAGCCCATTTCTGTAACCAGAAATAAATGTGTAGGGCTACATACAGAATCTGGTGCTTGTGCATATAATCAGGATGGCCCAGAGATTAGGTCTGTCTCTTCATAGGAGGGACTACTGCTAATGTCCAAAAGTTCAGGATCCTGGCCAATGACACTATGAGGTTCTGGGAGGACAGTAATGACAGCTAAGGCACTCTCCCTGCTCCTCCTCTTTCTCTGACTACTGCTGCTGTTACTGCTGCTTTCAATAAAGGCCTTAGTAGCTGCCAAGTAAAACTGGGAACTAGAAGTCCATAGCCACAAGCCAGAAAAAATGAAACTAGACAGTTTATATTGTATCTGAATAAAATCTAAAAGCTGCTATTATAGCACAGATGCACACTGCAATTATCAAGCTCCTTTGTCTGTCTGAATCTCAGAATGGCATTAACTGAATGACATTAACAGGCCTATGGGCCCATTACAGTAGTTGCAACTAGGGGTTTGCTTTGGATTTGGCCACATGCCAAACTTAACTGGGCTGATTTGGACATATTCAGGAGGATGTCTGAACCAAATCAGGGATCCTCTGAAGCAGGACAAATCTGAGTCTGAATGCTCCTAAAGATTCAGGATTTAGGGGATCACAGAGACACAGGCAATATGTCTCCAAAATTTGTTACGTTTCTCCACAGGTTCTCCAGGGTGGGGAGGCAGGAGGAGGAAATTGAAGGGGTGTAAGTTTTGTGAATGGCAGTTCTAGCTTCTAATCAGAATGAATGATTTTACCAGGGATCTCCAATCTCAGTGCTTTTGGGGAGAGATAATGAGGTAATTTATCATTGGACTAATCTAGTGTTGAAAGTGCTTCTTAGTTCTCATCCAGGAACAGGTTTAATGGAAACTGTGGGATCTGGAAGGTTGTAGTACTGGATGCTTGCCTGGAAATTTCTGGATGTTCAAGTCCTTCTGCCTCTGCCACTGTATTCTCCACATCCTTCATCCATCCCTGTCCTTTTGCGCTGTTGGTGATGTTGGTGCCAACTGAACAGAAAGCAAATAAGATTTAAACTGTATTTCATTCATCATGACTCCCTAGTCCCTGCAACTATCTTTCTGAAAATTTGCAGGTGTTTTGTTTTGGAACACCTCTATGACAAAAGCCCTTTTTAGACAACCTGTGCCCCCCCCCCACAGAAAACCCACCCCAAACAAGCAAATCATGGAATGGGATAAAGGTAGTAAGTACATCACTTATTACCCCCTATTGATTATTTCCCTTCCACAAAATATGTTGCACCTATCCTTTTGAAATTGTGCAATTTTTTTTAAATAGGGTGACTTCTCTGCTGTATTTCATTTTTATAACAATTTCCTCTGAGAAAAATGTAGGGAGAGAAGCCCATCCTGTTTTGAAAACCCCCAAATTATAAAGGTTGCTCTTGCACAAAGCTCCCTGCACCTATTCAACTGAAATTTAGAAAGCTTGATCTCTTCTGAAGGGACAACTATCCCTGCAAATTGTCATCCAATTCTGCTAAGAAATAATAAAAGTTATCAGCTGTTCCCTTTCCAAAAGAAAAAGAAAAAAGGAAGGAAGGAAGAAAAAGAAGAGAATTTATAAATTTACAAATCTTCCTGCACCTTTTTGTCTCAGGTTTGGCAAGTATAGTCCCCTTATAAAGGACTACAAGGCCTGCAAATGCCATCCAATTCTATGTGTACCAGTGCTTGCTTCCACAAGCATAGCACTATTGCAATCCTACACTCTCCCAGCAGCAAAGTCAAGGACACAAAATGTCATTTAGAAATTATCATGGCAAGGACAACAACCTCTCCCATAGCATCCTTGTCAATTCTGTCTCCACCCATCCATCAATCCACAATCTCAGTGCCCCCATATTAGTCACCAACAAACACACAGCAGCAATTCGAATGCCATCTAATTCCAATTGGTAGTAGCTGCAAATATTTGTTACTGCCATTCTGCCTATTGAGGAGTGGGAAATTGAAGGAGAAACTACAGAATTTGTTTGTGTGTGTGTGTGTGTGTGTGTGTGTGTGTGTGTGTGTGTGTGAGAGAGAGAGAGAGAGAGAGAGAGAGAGAGAGAGAGAGAGAGGTGGTTATGGTGCAACTAAGTAATTTTAGAGCCTGGAATTAATGCTGTCATGGGGAAGGCCTTTAGATGGCTGTGTATGTTACTTCAGTTGTGAAGCACTAACTTTTCTTTTTTATCCAACCACTATTCCATGCTTTAAGACTGTTTCTGCATTCCAGATACATTAGAACAACTATGACAAAACTGTTCACCAAATCTGATTAAAAACTAATTAATACTCTGAGCACGTGCAATTATGCATTTTAGTCTCACTTAAATCATAACACCATCATGACCATGAACAATAAAGGGTGCAATCCTATGTATGTTTAGACGGGGGTGGGGGGAGGAAATCTTACAATTCCCAGCATACAGGGAGTTGTTGGAGTTCTTTTTCTGTCTAAACAGGCATAGGTTTGCACTCTTACTCACTAATTCTACTGCATGTGTATATTCTGCAGGAAGCACCCACTTGCATCGCAATAAGAACGTAACACTCTGCGCAGGTGTCATCTACTTAAAGTTTTCTATTACCATCGTAAGAGCTGCTCCACTATTATTGCTTATCGAGTTACCTTGGGATGGCTGTTATTTCTCAACCTAACCTACCTCACAGGGCTGGTTGATTAAGCCCACCTAGTCCAGGATTCTCTAGCCAACAGTGGCCAAACAAATTCTCTCCCCAACCTCCCCCAAGTTCAACTCCCATCATCCCTGACAGTTGGCCATGCTGGCTGGGGGTACGTGGGAAGCTGTAGGGTGTTTTTCTGCATAGGACTGCATCCAACATGGAGTTTGCTTCTACGGTCATGACACCCTCATCCCCTGCATATCAGTCTCAAGGTCCAGGCCTCACAGCTCCACCGCCTTTCAGCTGCAGTCCTGTGTGCAATCAGACTGCTTAAATCAATGAGATTTAAGCCATCTGACCATATCCAGGATTTCAGGCTATATTTTTATACCCCAAATAATTCCTTTCAACAGTTTGGTTTACTTGGCTTTTTGTGTGTGTCAACATTTTGCATAGATGTCTCACCATGTTATGATTTGTTTTGCTTTGGAAAACCTGCCAAGAGCAAGGAGGGCAAACTAGATGTGATGACACTAATTGAGTCCTGATCGAGCACTAAAGATGACTCCAGAATCTCTTGAAAAAGTCTCTTTTTTCCACATGAAGTGACTTCAGCACATTTTTTCTATAATGGCTGTGTGGCTCTATCTGTTAATTCTCCCCCACCTCCTTCTGAGAGCAAACCTCTCATTTATTGCAGTCATAAATATATCTGAATACATTTGTGCTGCAGTTCCTTGTTAGGACTTGGCCTTTTTTTAATGTAAATGCAGGCCTAACCATTACTTCCGAATGAGTAATGCTAATTTGGCACATTGTGTCCTCCCATAGAAATTTTTTTTTTTTTTTTTTTTAAAGGAGCTAATGCTGTGCTGATCTCAGCAGCCGAATAAATCCACCCTAGTTCCTATAAAAATTGTCTGAATAGCAGAGGTTATTAATTTTTGTATTATTAAATACAGCATGAACAATTTTACACAATGTGTGCATTTTGCATGCAATCCAGGAACAGGGCAGGTGGAACGAATCTAAAATGCTACCATTTATCATGAGTAGGAAGGGACCAGGTTTGGCTTTCTCCCCTCTCTGGATTGTTTTTAATCCTCAACTTCCTTCCATCCTGATTATGAAAAAATGTCCATATTGTGATAAGTTGTTTTTTTTAATAACATCAAAAAAAAAAATCAGGATTCTTGCTTGTATGAAGATCTTTCAGGGATACAAGAACTTCTCTTGTATGGGACAAGAGAAGCAACAAAGGAAGACTCCTTCTCCTCATGTGTTTGCCCTATTCAGGTTCAGAATGCCTGAATAGGGCTCCTGGCATTCCTTGTTCTGTTAGCCCATAGATGCTACCTTCAATCAGCAACCTCACACATCAACCTCCATTTCTTAACTGGCCCTGTCTCTTTCTTTGTGCAGATAGTTGACTTTAGTAGCACTCTAGACAGAGAATAAAGCTGGATAAGGGCACAATCCTATGCATTTATAGACAGAAAGCAATCATACAACTCCCAGCATTCCCCAGCAGTGCACCCTTAGTCACCACTTAAGACCAGTTGACATATTCCATAGAATTAATGTTTTTTCTGATCTATTCCTGCTTCAGGTGGGGTACCATATTTTAAAAATATTCCCCATGAAAAAGAACTCCCTACACACAGAAAACGAGCACTTCAAGATCAATGTTTCAGCATGACCTTCTGACAAGCTAGTTTTTATACATTCAAGAATGTCAATTTCCCCCAAACTAGCCCTAATCATAGCAGAGCATCTGCAGCCTGATGTGGTACAGTCCAGTAAACGCTTTAACACTTAATTTTGAATGTATAAACTGTCCAGAATTAGTCCCATATTGCAGGCTCATCCTGCCTTAAGGGGTTTGAGCACTAGGATCTCTCAACTAACTTCTAAATTAAAGAAATCATCCCTTGTAAGCCAACATTAAATGTGATGCTTCTATGTGAAAACTGCTTACCTGTGTATGTGTTGTGGGTGACCGCTGTCATGTTTTAAAGGTCCTTACCACATGCACCCGGTCTATGCACTAGAAGGCTCATCAGATGTTCTGCTGGAATTCAAAAGCTGAAAATGGATTGGCCAGTACATGAGGTTTGCAGTTCTGGCTCCAGGTTTCTGAGGGCTCTTGGACAAGACACCTTCAGTGGGTCCTCTCCCTCAATGAGTCTACCATCTCACTTCTGGTTCTCATTAGCTGCTATTACTCCTCATCCTCTTTCTCATCACTGGTACCATTTGCTTGCTTGACAGGCAGACAACCAATGAGCAAGCAGGCGGTGGTATCTACTGCTCCTCCTCATCACCACCACTGTTGCCTGGGCCAGAGGGAGAGGCAGGAGAACAAGCAGGGGGCAGTGGTGAAGAAGAGGAACAATTCCAGTCGATGTGCCTGTGCTGAGTGGACACCCTTGACAGGTGCCCAATCATACCTATCCTTGATGCTGGCCCTGTAGATTAGCCCTTTTAAAACATGGAGCTGGCTATGTAGGATACATAGACAGGTAAGCATTAAATTGGACCTAAATTATGCATAAATGTTCTTGCAATTCCACTTTTTGGTCTCCTCTTCTCATCTCTTTTGACTTCCCAGGCAACATCAACAAAAAGCATACCAAAATAAGCACTGGTCAAAATACGTAGAACTAACTCTTACTGTAGGAATACTGTTTCCATTTATATTTATTCATGACAAAAACATGCCGAACCTGCAAAGCAGCAACTAGGTAGATTCTAGTAATTTGGCACACAGTTTATTTAAAACCCTGTTTTGTTTATGCTGTAGCAAGTTTGTGACTGAGTCAATAGTCAAGGTTTTTCTCTCCCCCCACCCCTGAAAAAGAAAAGAAAAAGAAAATGCCTAGCTTATGCAATCCGGTGAAAATCAATCGGCTGTCAGAGTATTTATTTTGGAATTGCCAGATACATATTGTAAAATTAATGCTGGTATCTTGTTTGCAGTGGGCTTTGTACTGTGGTAGTGGCTGAACACTACTGCTGCCTTTAACTAACTGAAATGTTCTTGCTGATATTGTTTGTTAATTTCCAAGCAATTACTTGGCTTATACATAAAAAAAATATATCTACAAATATTTCAGTAAGTTGAATGTGTGTGTTCTCTCTCTCTCTCTCTCTCTCTCTCTCTCTCTCTCTCTCTGTGTGTGTGTGTGTGTGTGTGTGTGTAGTCTCCTGTTATCCGGTTTTATCATGACTGAATTTCATTTCAATCCTTTGCAAATCTACTAATAAAGCCATAAACATGCCAGCTTGTTTAACTATATTTTTTCCATTGCTAACCTTTGCAAAGGCTTCACAATACTGTGATGATGTATGTAAATATTTTTAAAGAGACTGGTTCATCTTTTATTCCATTAATTCACTTATCAAAGGGGGAATGAGAAATGTAGGCTTATTTACTTCAGCTCATAAAAGAATCTCTGTTTACAGCCCTCCTTAGCAGAAATCTGCCAGATATATTATGGTTAGTAGCAGCCATCCTGGAAAGCATTAGTGTGTAGAATAAGAGAGAGAGAGAGAGAGAGAGAGAGAATGAGAAAGGGGGAAAGAACTATCATACATTGTGAGAAGAAAGGAAGTATGAGCTGCACTTCTCTTTTCATGTGTCTAGTAGAATCTGTGAAGTATTTCTCCAGTACAGGGGTAGGCTACTTGTGGCCCTCCAGATGTTTTGGCCTACAACTCCCATCAGACTTAGCCAGTATAACCAATGGTGAGGGATCATGAAAGTTGTAAGGACAAAACATCTGGAAGTGCTGATTTCCTATGTGCACTAATTTGGGAGTAAGTCCCATTGAAATTATTGGAACTTGCTTCTAAGTACATGTTTGTGGGATCAGACTGTTGGTTCCTGGAATAACCATATTGCCAGCTTCTTCTAGTATAACCTGGTGCAATCACTTGCAGTGACAAGAGACTAAGCATTAGGATTGTCCCCTCCCGTGGCTGTATTGGCGGGCACGCTTAGAAAAAGGGATGGTGAGCATTCTGTGGCACCGTTCAGGTGACAGGTGATGCCTGAGGCCTTCCACTAAGGGCTGTGCGGCCCAGTGGGTAGATAGGACTTACCTGTGAGGCCAACTCAACTCACTCCACCCAGTGCTGGGTGTCCCGGGGGGTGAGGGTAGGGATTGACGAGAGAAGGTCTATCCTCCCCAAAAGGGGTATGGCCTGGGAGTGGTGATTGGATGACACTGCTCATCAGACATAGAATGTTTTCGCCCAATTGTATACCTAGCATAGTTGCTGGCGTAGAATAGGGACCACCCTCCCTTTGCAGATAATCAATAAATGTGGCCCAAATTTTTCACCATAGATACTTGTCTCATCTATTTATTTCCCCCTTTCCCCCTGAAATAGTTTGTATGAATCCAACAAAGGTTACTCCTTGCAATTTGCCAGAGAAGCAAAAATATGGCTACCTTACTTAGAAGGCGTAATCAGCCTTAGAAGTCATGAATCTTATAACCTCAAGTTTCTTGTAATGTATTTCTTTCTATTGTTGCATTGTTGTGACCCAATATTACCCTTTTGTTAATATTGGAATCCAGGAAGACTCAGCTTTATCAGAATGATGCTCTACTGCGGATATTGTCTTAACAAGGATATTGATCATGACAATAGCATCATAAAAGGAAAGGCGGGTAAGAAAAATCATCTTCATCATCATCATCATCATCTTTGAAGAAAATGATATGTAACTAAACACTTGTGATGGCCCAACCGACATGCAGGAGTACTAACAACTCTAACCCACAAACAAACTGTACCAGCTCAAGGCTGCCTAGAAATCTAACAAGCTTCCACCAACAGGGGGCAGCACCTTAATGCTATAAAAAAAGCATCCACAGCTATATACGGAGCACAAGAAGACATTCAGCTGGCTTTGAATTGCAATGCACTCAAAGATTTAAGTTGAGCTGGATGTACAATAATATATCTGCTAAAGTGCACATTTGCCACTTTTTCGCCACTTTACTGCTCAACCAGTGTTTCAAAAGACAAGAGAAGGGCATCAAACACTTCAAAATCATGTTGGAATGGATAATGCATGCATTCCCCCCTGCCAGTCACACTTGGAAATATCAACACTTCGGAAAGGGAACAGCAGTTCACAGGTCTAGCTTTGAGCACTATGTACACATTGCTCATTCTGACAAAACCTTTGCATGTCTTCTCACTTGGAATTGCCATCTCAACCCTTTAAATTGTAATGCAAGAAGCATCCCTTAAACCTGTGGTAGATCTGAAGTAGCTAAGGGATGACCGCTGATTTCTTTATCCTGAATGTTTCTGATCCGATCCTAAATACATCTGTTTGAAAATCAGTTCCACTGATTAAGAAAGCATGATTAACATTTCAGCCACCAAGATTCTGCTGGGAAGCACTGTTAGGATTTCTGGACTACAATGGGTGATATTAGACTCATTTATTTGTTATTACATTTTTGTACCTTCCAATAGCCAAAGCTCTCTGGGCAGGTCCTAAAAATTAAAACCCTAAAATGCAACATGAGAAAACATAATATAAAACCTTTACAAGTTTCAAACAGAAACTTGTGATACTGGAGATCTGCAGTTGGTTCTCCCTATGGGCCAGTTCGAATGACATGACAGCCCATCATGGGCTAATTTACCTGCAAGGAGCTGCGGCGTGGTGCCGTCTGCCATTCTGAATATGCAAGTCCCAGAAGGGGGTTGCCATGGGTTGCCATGTCCTCTAAACCCAGATGGGAGGGGTTATTTGATAGTTGCCCCTACCACCCAGGTTCAGCTCACACGACAATCCACAGCAATCCCTGGGCTGGGTTTGCAAATTCATAATGGTGGACAGCATGTGAGCTGGCTGTGCCTTGAGAGTGAATTAACCTACAGTGGGCTGTTATGTCATTCAAAGTAGGTCAATGGTCCAGTTTGCATGTAAGAAGAAGTCACCACAGGTGAATTTCCCCGTGGGGTGTCTTGTTGCAGTGGCTGCTGCCATGTTGAATATTTGAGCTGCTGCAGCAGCACACCATAACTTGTCATGTATGAACCTGGAAGGGGTAGGTTGTTGGGGTGGTTGACAAGCTACCCAGAAGCCATGGGCTCATTTTAGGGTTGCAGGCAGTTTTTAACCACCCTAGGAACCCACGCTCAACATGTATGTAATAGCAAGCTATGGCACACACCCCGCAGCAGCTCAAATATTCAAAATGGTGGCCGCCGCCATGACAAGAAACCTTGCAGGGAAATTCTTCTTACTTGCAAGCTAGGTCAGTGTATTTTTTAAGGCTTAAAAGCAGCTATGGGACAATGGGAGAGGATTAGGGTTTAACCATTTCTGTTTGTATTTTCCTGATCAAATAACACTGCCCACAAGCTGCTGTTAGCTCCATTTCAGTGGGACAGGAAGACAGTTACATCTACCACACCTTATGGGGCTTATATGGGCTTCGTCAAGGATAGATTCATATTGGAGAAATTGTTTATCCCTTTCATTTGAGAAAAAACTTGAACATGCCCTTTCTGCAGCACCTTTTCCTCAATCAAATTAGGAACCTACCTGCCTTTGGTGACTGCTTTAAATTAAAGAAAAAGGTTGCCAGGAGATCTGATCATGGATCACCTGAGGCTAGGTCTACACTATTGCTTTAAAGTGGTATTGAAGTGCACTGATAACCATTGGGGCACAATCCACATTCCATACACCGCTTTCATAAAGCATCAACAAACGGGGGGAAATCGTGTTTCCTTACCATCACTTCCTCCCGCTTCTGTCCCATGATACTTCTGTCCCATGGGGAAGAAAGAGGAAGTAAACAATGACCATGTGGCCGAAGCAGTGGGCATTTTTATTTCGCTGCTTGGCAGCATGTTTCGCTTCCCTCCGCAAAAAATTGGATTTACTGGGGTCTTTTTTGTTGCAGAAAGAAGACCTGAAGGAGGTCTGTATACCAGGAGGTATACAGCATTG
The DNA here is from genome assembly GCF_023053635.1 of Elgaria multicarinata webbii. Lineage (NCBI taxonomy): Eukaryota > Metazoa > Chordata > Lepidosauria > Squamata > Anguidae > Elgaria > Elgaria multicarinata. Next base: position 75,813,932 of record NC_086178.1, on the reverse strand, counting down.
TCGAAGGGACCCACAAAAAAAGTGAGTGGGGGGTAACGAGCATGTGATAAAACACTTGTCTGCTGATGCTCATAGTGTTATACTCTGCTTTTTATTCCACATTCATAATGATTTGACACAAGGTTTAGATAGGTGATTAAATCAGGAATGAACTACTCTTAAACAAACCGCTTGAATAATTGCATACCCAAAGCTTCAGCCTGGAGCAGCAATTAAACCTCAGAGTTGTAAGTATAGATTTTAATGCCAATGCCAAACAGCAAAACCCTACTGCAATATATAAGAACAGGAACATGTGAAGAGTTGGGAAGGTCAATAGATTAAAAAATGGTTTTAATTTTCTCTTGTTGTAAGCTCCAGTGTCCAATGTCATTTTATGAAACATCGGGGTCCAAAAAGCCTCTGTTCTGGGCAAAGTGATTTGGGGGGAAAACAGTGTTTTGCTTTTCCTTAATGAAGCAGGGGGATATTAGAGAATTGTTAGGATCTCAGGAAGAACATGAGCAATTAATTGCAACTCTGGCACTCTACAAATGATTTCTATAGAGCAATAGGAACAACTTTCCCTGTAGCGCTATTGAGCCACAAAGCCTGATCCAGCACTCATAGCTTAATAAAGATATAAATTAATGGAGAGAGGAGCCTGTCTGTGGAAATAAAGCTTGTTCACTCAATTCTCCTAAACTCTAACTGTAGTCACTTCCCTGGATCCCGTACCAGTAAATAGGAGGATGAAACTAACTAGACCCTCTGCTAAAGGCTGCAGGTGAAGAATAACACTTGTTTTTAATGATCTCCTAAGTGAAAAACTCCCCACAAGTAAGTAGCAAGTAGATAACTCCATACAAGTAGATAGCAACATAGAGGAAAAACTGATCTACAACCTTTCTCCCTTGTGTGCTACCTTATTTCTTCGATTCTAAGACACACTTCCCCCCCTCCCATATAAACATCTCTAAAAATGGGGTGCGTCTTAGAATCGCGGGTGTGTCTTGGGTTTTTTTTTCCTGTTGGTGGTACTGAAATTAGCGTGCGTCTTACAATCAATGGCGTCTTACAATCGAAGAAAAACGGTAGTTTCAATATGCAGTGATTTAAAGGCAAAAACATCCAGGTGTTGTACTCCTCTTTCAGCAGCCAGAAGTGGAACAGTCCACTCAACCATTTTAACATTCTTCTCCTTCATTCTGCTGCATGTGTAGCCCAGTTCTTAGAGTTCCACTACATATGTAGACAAGAGATTCCTTTCTCAGGGGAGGGACATGTGAAGTGGGCCTCTTAGGACTTCAGCATGGTGTTCTTTAACAAATGCAAATGAAAAAAGAGAAAGAGCTCCATGTTCCCACTTTCCACTGACCCCTGCACTTTCATTTTGAAAAGCAGCACGGCGTAATTCATATTTCATTAATTCCTACAAAAACTTTCTTATGGTTACGGGTTGCTGTTGGAGTTTTGGGGCATTTATAGCAGTGCTTGCCTGTGTGATAAGTCCACAAACCTGGGCTGGCATTAAGGGTAGGCATGGTTGGACACTTGCTAAGGGTCCACATCCCAGCAGGGGCACACTGATAAAAGCTCCCTGTCCTTCCTCCTCCTCCTCCTCCTCCTCCTCCTCCCCATTGCAACCTGCTTGTTCACTTGTCTCTTGTTCTGGCCAGACAATGGTGGTGATGAGAAGAAAGACCAGGAGATCCCATGGCCTACTTGCTCATTGGTTCTCTGCCTGTCAAGCAAACAAGTGGGAGCAATGAAAAGATAAAGGATGAGGAGCAGGTGCTGAGAATGGTGGTGAGAAGGAAGACTCTCTGGAGGAGGGGGCCAATAAGGGGGTCTTGCCAGAAGTCCAGGACTATCACCAACTCCGTCACTTCCGATGTCCTTGTTAAGGCCTCTGAAAACAAAAGTGACGAGAACGACTTGACAGACGTCTTCGGCACTTGGGAAAGGCTGTTAAATAGAAAGCACCTATCGGCTTTGTTTTTGCTTCTCTCCTTCGGTCCCCCCCCCCCCCCGTGTGTGTAGCATTGTGGAAGATCCCGTCGCATACCAGGCTGACTAGAAAAGACAGCAGGGGTAGGAAAGTTCATCTGAATTTATCAGTGACCGGGTTTCACACCTGCCTGATATAATCTTTCCTCAGGGATGCCTTGCCAAGGGTGATTTCTTGCATTTCAGTTAGAGCTGCTCAGAATGCCGGGGTTGACATTAGTTCTGTGTGTGCTTCCAGTCCAACTCCTGTGAAGCAAGTAAATGTCGATTATACAATTTGTGTCTATTATATAAGGGAAATGTATCACTTTATATATCTTTCCCCCAGAGTTCAGTATGAAAGAAACTGTATTCCTCTAACATTTAAAATTGGGCTTTTTGTGTGTGCAGGGCAGGGGAGGGCGATTCTTTTCTTTTCTTTCTTAGTAAGGGTGCAATCCTGTGCATGTTTACACAAGAAAAAAACCTCAATTCCCAGTCCTACAACCCCAAGAGCTGTAAGACCTTTTTCTGTCTAAACATACATAGGATTGTGTCCTAGGATGCTCAGCAGACTATACTGAAAATATTATAGGCAGAAAGATAAACTAAAAGCTGGAGCCAGCGCTGAGTGGCCATTTAAGTAATATGAAAGATTAAAGGTACCTGCGAGGAAATAAAACTTCAACGCAACTAAAGTAAATGGTGTTGTGCCAGTTTGCATCACTGTTGGCTGTCCCTGGAAGTTTGTCTATCACCAGAATTTCTTAGCTAATAAAACTGGCATGGCTTTTTTGTTCTTCCAGAAAAAAAAAGAGGGCTTGAGAGCTCATGATGAACTGGGTTTGGAGGGCAGCAATTATGACAAAAACTTAAATTTAGATTTTCCCCCATCACTTGAAGCATATTCTACTTTTGCTCATAATTGCCAGACCCAAACCATCTTAAGTCATTCATCTTAGCATGGTGAAAGAATGTGTGAGGAGAGGAGCACTCCTCTCCCTTATCACATCTGTTGCCCTATAAACATGGGCAGTGACTGTGGGCCTTGCTAGACGAGGCCTTAGCGCGCCTTCCGACCCGGTTTCCCTGCTGTGCGTCCAGATGACGCACAGGGGAATCCGGAGGCAGGCCGCGCTGAGGCCTCCTCCAACGTGCCATAAGCGAATTCGCTTATGGCGTGCCTTTTCCCCAGCTCCGGCCTCAGGCCGGAGCTGGGGAACGTCTAGGGACTTCCACGGCTTTTTGCGGCTACTCGCTTACTCACGAGTAGCCGTGAAAAGCCGTGGACGTGCCCATCGGCCCGGGGGGAGGGAAGAGAAGCCACGGCGAAGGATGGCAGGGTGGGCGTCACGGGGGCAGGGCGGGTGCGATCGCGCCGCGCGCCGCCCAAGCAAGCAGGCGAGCGGCGCTTGCCCAGGCAATGCCTGGCATGGGGCGGCATTGCCCAGGCAAGCACCGCTCGCCTGCTTGCTCGGGCGGCGCGCAGCGCGATCGCACCCACCCTGCCCCCGTGCCACCTACCCTGCCATCCTTCCCCCCCCCCGTAAAAATAACCCCCAAAAAACGGACTTACCAGTCCGCCGTCTTAGGGCCGCACCCGGCCCCTTTAACAAATAAAAAAAAAATGGCGGATGCTGCAGGGACTCGACGTCCCTGCGCGTTGTGTGTGTGGAAGCCTGGGGGAGGCACGCTAACGTTAGCGCGCCTCAGCCCCACCTCCCTGCCGGCATAAGCCGGCAGGTCTAGCAAAGCCCTGTATGAAAAAGAAAGCCTCCTCTATCCATGGGACTTTTCATGCAATTGAGAACTCTGATTTTCCCCTCCTGAGTGTTACATTGGGTACTTTCTCATCCTCCAGAAGGGAGGTTCATTTTAGGAACCCATTCTATATTTTTGTCAACAATATTACATCTGAGCTCTTTAAGCACTCTTGGGCAACTGATACAAGCTGGATAATGCTGGTCTCTGAGGTTTTGTTTTGTTAAAGTATGAAGCAGCTAAGTTCTTGTCACATTGCTCTGTGTCAATTTACTTAATTACCAATACTAAAGGTGCATTCATGTGTATGTTAGACAGAAAAAAAGGCCTACAAGTCCCAGCATGCCCCAGCCATGTCTAAACATGCACATGATTGCACCCAAAGTATCGGATATGAATTGTATGGATGACCATCTAGATATGGTCTCTGGACTGGAATCAGGAATGTTAGCAGACACTGTTACCAAGTGTGGTTCAATTTCAAAACTAATTTGATGGATTAAAAAAAAAAAGATGAAACACTGCATATCATGCTTTTATTAAGATTTCTGTCCATGTTGTAAATTTCCTCACTTTAGAGCAGTCATCTTAAGATCTACAAGTTTTTCTCCAGGCTTCCTGTCTCCTAAGTCACCTCAACAGAAAATACTAGGGATGTGCTCCGCTTCTAATTGGACCGGAGAAGCAGGAGCGGAGCGGGGGGGCTTCGCCTGCCCTTAAGGCGGAGGCGAAGAGGATTGGGGGGCCGGCGGAGCATGGTGAAGAGGATCGAGGTGAAGGCGGATCCTTCGCCTCGATCCGGAGCTCCGCCGGAAATATAAGTGGGGTTTACCGGGCCCTGCCGCTGTTGCTGTCGCCCATGCGGCGACGGCGGCAGGGCCCGGTAACCCCCCTCCCCGCCTTCCTCTCCCTTACCTGCCTCCGTCCGCGGTCCATCGGCATCTTCAATTGAGCCCGCGGTTCCACCAGGAAGCCTGGGCCGCTTGCGGCCCAGACTTCCTGGTGGAACCGCGGGCTCAATTGAAGACGGCGACGGACCACGGACGGAGGCAGGTAAGGCCCCCCTCTCCCTTGGTCCCTTACCGGGCTCTGCCGCTGGGACTGCCTTGAGTCTTGGCGTGCGTATGTATCCCTGGACAAGCTATCATGGTGGCGAGTTTGAGGTTTCTAAAGTGCAAATTGACGGAGCTATGGAAAAGGGTGTGAATGGGGTGCCCGGTTTTCATAAATTCCCCAAAAATCAGGGGATGATGGGACTGCCTTGAGTCTTGGCATGCATATGTATGCCTGGATAAGCTTTCATGGTGGCGAGTTTGAGATTTTTAACGTGCAAATTGACAGAGGTATGGAAAGGGGTGTGAATGGGGTGCCCGGTTTTCATAAATTCCCCAAAAATCAGGGGATGATGGGATTGCCTTGAGTCTTGGCGTGCATGTGTATACCTCCATGAGGTGTCATGGTGCCAAACTTGAGGTTTCTAACTTTAACAGAAAAAAAGTTGTATACTTTTTTAGCTTAATGCAAGCCTATGGGGGGGGGGAAACGGAGCTCCGATCCGGATCCGGAGCTCCGAGCGGAGCGGAGTGGACATAGGCGGAGCGGGGGCAGGGCGGAGCGGCCCGATCCGCAAATCGCAGATCTGGAAGTGAAGCAGAGCGGGGGGTCCGTGCACACCCCTAGAAAATACATGCATATGATAAAGACTTTTTAAAAGAGGGTTAGACAAATTCCTGGAGGAGAAGGCTACAAGTGCTGATTGCTATGTGCTTCCTCCAGGAGCAGAGGCAGTATGCCTATGTCCACCAGTTCCCAAACATGGCGGGAAAGTGCTGTTGCACTCATGTCCTGTGTGTGGGTCTCCTGTTGACAGCTGGTTGGCCACTGTGTGAACAGAATGTTAGACTAGATGGATCCTTGTCCTGATCCAGCATGGCTCTTCTTATGTTCTTAAGACTGCAGAACTCTGTTCACTTTCTTGAAAGTAACCCTCCACTGAATTCAGTAGGTCTTGCCTGTGAGTAAAAATGCAAAGGATTAGGCCCTGTGCCATTTTTGTCTGAAATCTTTCATACAAAAGACCATAAATAGCCAAGTCATATTTCCATGATGTGAGAAGGAATCTGCACTCACAAAAACATTCATTGAATAAGGAAGTTCCTTCCTATTATTTGTTTTGGTCTGACTCACTCTGGTGTTCTTTGGTGAAGGAATTCCAGTAGATGGAGATGGAATTAGCCAAAGATATTTTATGAACTTTGAAGTCCAGGCCTATAATCTAAACCAAGAAGAACAAATGCTGGATAGGCTTGAACACAAATGCTCCCAACATCTGTCAACCTATTAGTTTCCCCCATCGTTGCTAAGATCCCCTTAGATGGACTTCTAGATAGACGGCACCAAAAAATAAAATAAAAATGATGCCACTGTTCTGTGTTTTGCTCTTTAACAATTTTTGGTGGAAAGAAAAAAGATGGAAGAAGTAATATTAAAACAATAGAAGATGTCATCTGGAAACACACACACACACACACACACACACACACACACACAAAATTCCACCCAAGTGGCAGGGTGATTGCACCATAAAAACCTCAGGTTGGATTCAGATTTAGGTATGTGCAGCTGGGCTTGTGGAAGTGGACTTTCCCGCCTCCCCCTGCACATGGAAGTCAGGCCCGTGATAATGCAACACCGAGGGTCAGGGGATCCTGATGAATGGTGTGAGTTGTGGTCCCAAAAATCAGGCAGAGGCACCTCCCATGAGCAGAAACTTCCATCAATGGAGAGCTGAAGTGGCTCCAACCTTTATCTAGAAACAGAAAGATTGATGAGTTGGAGAAGGCCATCCTAGAGCTTCTCACCAGAAAGTAAGCTGGCACCAAACCGAGGAATGCTTCATAAAAGTGGTACCGGTAGCTGCTGAAGTGCCTAACAAATCTATCATGGATCCTTCTGGAAATTATAGTGAGCAGAAACTGTTCATCCCTGAGGCCTTAGCTAGACCAGGCTTTATCACGGGGTGAACCCCAGGATTGTCCCTGTGCATCCACATGACTCACAGGGGATCCCGGGATCAGGGAGGGATCATCCCTCCCTTGCCCTGGGATAGAGCCCTCCCCTTGGGCCTGGTTTTTCCATGGTCTCAGGCTCAGCCCAAGACTGCAAAACATGTGGCCCATTGCTGCAGTTTGGCCCGGCTCCACGCGACGATCACGCGGAGCCGGGAGCTGCACCCATTGGGGTTAGGGTAGGGGGAGCGGGGAAACTACATTAAATTAAAAAAACCACTTACCTTCCGCGCACAAGCATTCATGCGCTGCTTCTCCTTTAATTTTTTTTTTTTAATGGCAGGAGCAATGCCTCTCTTCCTGAGTTCGTCGCACCTCACGTGTAAACGGAAGAGGGATCTCGCATTAATCACAACGTGAGATCTTCCCTCCTCCATCGCGGACTATCAGATAGGTCTAGCTAAGGCCTTAGTCTGATGTAGTTAATGCCATATGAAACCCAACCTAGGCCCAGGCAAATATCTCCAGGGCTAGCCAAACATTTGTCTGCTTTGGAAGCTACTAGAAATTTGTTTTCTTCTTCCTACAAGAGCAGAGGATGTACACTTCCAGGTAGGTGGTGTTAGGTGTCAGGGGTTTCATCACAAGGCATTTTTTAAAAATGGATTTAACATAGAAAAGTGCAGTTTCAATCCTACATTCCTGATTCACATTCCTAGTTAATTATTTACACCTTCGGAGGCTGCTTTCCTATTCCAGAGACATGACATGAAGGGAAAGGAATCATTAGCTTTATGTAGTCTTACACATTTGATTGTTTACTTTCACACAAAGTTCAAAGTCCGAAGTGATTGGGAAACTGTTGTAATCACTTTTTCCTCAGCATATTTTGGTTGATAACATGACAAATACAAATGTTCATTGCAGTGTGCCATGTATTCATGAGGTAAATTCATATCCCCTAAAGAACAATAGTTCCCACAAGTAAGTAGCTATCATAAAAATAAAACTTTGGTTCTGCTGGTTTCTGTGTGAAGTTTCATTTGACGCCATTTATTAACCAGCTGGTGGCAGTGTTTTCTTTAGAAAACTTTTTTTAAAAATGCCTTCATTTTTCTCATAACCACTTCTGAACATTTTAAAGTGAAAGTCTCACAATTGCTTGATCTTGGCTCACAGAAATTCTATGCCAATTCTTACCAGAAGCAAAAACATATGCTCATTTCTATCACTGCTATTATTTTAAGGAATTATATAATGCCAGGAAAGAAACAGAAGAAAACAGGTTATTTCCTCTAAGCCAGGGTGTCATCGCTTTTTGTTGTTTGTACTGACAAGATACTGCTTGGTTGGAAAGATCCTTGCTCTGCCTGTGTAAGCTAGTTTAGATTTTGAACAGAGATGTTAAAAGCAAGATCTTAAAAGCATGACAGATTTAATACTGTTTTCCATCCACTATGGTGTGCTGAATTTTGAGGGGGGAAATTTGTTATTTAAAAAGAAGAAGAAGAAAAGTGCTGAAACACATGCTTCTCATTCCCACGCATTCACAATGGCATATTCCCATCACCTACATAGCTCAAATAACAAGCTGAACAATATCAAAACAAGGGAGAGAGGCATGGGGAAGAGAGAAAGGGATTTGCTTTATTTATGGCATTGAATAAGGAAGACTGACAGTTCTCAGCATTCATCACAAATTATTAAAAGAGCCAGTCTAAAATACATAAATAATACTGTCTCCTAATGTAATATTTACCCATTCCTCCACCCCCACCCCCACAACAACATCACACATATCCCCTAGCAGGTTGCAGAGGAAAGAGCACTAGAAACTATTTTGACCTCTTTATCTGAGCTCCTCCTGCTGATGCTATAAAGCAGCAAACACTCCCACCCATATGTCATAATCATACCATCTGTATCATCTCCATCTAGTAGCAGGCTCCTCTGCTTAGACAAGGATTCTGCATCAACATCCCGTTGCTTTGATATACCTACCTTGGTTGAGCAGCACAAAAAACTCACCATAGACCAAGAATTGCTAGGAAGGCATTAGTTCATTTCATGTGTCCACATGGGCTCCTCTGGGGTTCAGCAAAACACTCAGTCTATAGGATGTAATTTCTTTTGTCAGCAAGGACTGCATATTTTATTCTAGATCTTGCTATCACCCTACTATTATGCAGAGTGAAGCGGCCATGGGCTACCTCAGGCAGCTGATTTTTGGAGCATCATGAAAGGACATTGTGAGTTATTTAATTTATTATTATTGTACTTTTACTGCCAGGGAGGAGAAGAAGTACTTGTTGGCTTTTCTGCTTCAGTTGCCAAAATAACTTAGCTGGCCTTGGTAGTTCGTACTGTAATGTGTTTTATAGGGGCCCTTGCACATCTTTTCATGGGATTTCACACCTCCCTCTTGACAATGCATCTCAGAAGAGAGCCGTAGAACAGTTGAACAGTGGCTTTATTAAACAGATAGCAAACAGGACTGACCCTGAGGCTTACACACACAGAACTAGAAACAGAAAGCATAAGTCCCACCTATTGAACTCAAAACTACAGAAAGTCTCCGTTGGCACCATTGGAGGCGTTCTCTCTCTTTTTAACTTCCCATGTTGGGGTGGGGGGATTTTGGAGGGGGGAATGGTGGAGAGCAAGGTTTAATTCTTCCCTTCTGGTGCATGGTGGACCTGATCCAAATCAGGGTTGCACATGCGTACACAAAAGAAAGGAAAAAGTTAAGTTTCTGCTACAAGCTACGTAATTAAAGTAACATGTAATTTGGCTTTGAGTCATAGGAGGAATGGCATCTACAAACAACCTCCTTCCAACCCTTTACACACTATATACTGCTATGCACCTTGACCTTGGGGGAAGGGAGAGATTTGCCTCAGGCAGCAAAATGTCTTGGGTCCATCCTGCTTATTTTCAATAAATATCAGAGAACACAAAGAACCTGTGAATTTGGAAGCCATTTTGGGAAGCCATTTTGGGAAACCACTTTTATATGTAGTTCTTTTTAAACACATATTCCAATCTTTCTTTTTATATCCCCTCCTTCCCTTTTAGTACCTTGTAGATACTTTGATTACTGCCCTTGAGGTATAGGACTTATTTCCTTCTCTTTCTCTTAAGCAGGTGAAATGAATTAACTACTACACCAATGCATAAACCCAACAGCAATAAGAACCTCTTTTATGCAGACACTGATATTACATAGACATGATTACTACTCAAACAGTTCAAGGAAACAGTAAGAGGGGAACACACTTATGTGTGCCAAAACAGAAGATATTCTCACATGCCTGGGGGGAAAAACACTTTTTATTACACCCAACGTGTTTCGGAAAGCACTTTCTTTCCTCAGGGGTTGCATATCATTCTCCAAATATGTCACAGAAAATGTATCATCTGTTTTAAAATGCACATATATTATAATGCACTTGAGCTGGGGAGGGGGACTTGCTTTTCTTCAGTCAGCAAAATGTCTTCAGTCAGTCCTACTTAACTTCTGTTTTAAAATGCATTTTAAAACAGAGGAAGAATTGGAAAGGTTTTCTGCAACATATTTGGAGAAAGATAAGCAACTTCTGAGGATGTAAATGTGTTGGTAATAATAATAATAACAACAACAACAACAACAACAACAACAACAACAACAGGCACCTGAGAATATCGTCTCTTCTGTTTGGTACTCAAAGCATTCACCTTTAAAACCTTTTTTAAAAAAAATCCATTAAATCTACATAAGGGCAAGATATTTTGGCCCATCTCTTTCAGTTGCAAGGTCAGGATAACCATTAACTATGTTAGCTAGTGACGCCTAACATCTGGTTTGGGCAAAATGAATCCACCTATAGTTGGTTGAGGAAGAATATCTTTGTCTTGTGATGCGAGAACTGCTATCTTCCACCTCAGGGATATATCTCTGAACTTTCTTCAAAGCCATTTGATAGTTTAGTGCCCTCTTCTCCAATCATGATTTGTCTGTTTTCTGATTTGCTTCATAGAGGTATACTAAAGATGCACCACAAGATACACCACTGCTAGTGGTGATGGTCACCAGCTTTGCTGCTTTTAAAAAGAAAAAGAATTAGATTCTGCTGCAGGGGTTGGGAACCTCTTTCAGCCAGACAACCAAATTCAGTTCTGGAGAAGATCTTGGAGGCTGCATTCCAGTGGTGGGTGGGGCCAAAGACAAAAGGGGTGGGGCCATCTGGGACACCTCAGTGGACCAGATTTAGCCCCTGGGCCTGAGGTTCCCCACCCCTACCTTAGATATGTTCATGAAGCTCAAAGCTATCAGCTGAATTTCACCAGAGAAACGGACTACACATAATGTCCATGTTGAGGTCACAGAGTATTTGCCCCTCTAGCCCAGCATTGTTCACTCTGAGTTGCTGCAGCTCTCCAGATCCCAGGCCGAAGTCTTTCCCATCACCTGCACCCAGATTTTTTTAACTGAAAATGCTGGAAATTGAAGCTGGGACCTTCTGCATGTGGAGTATTTGCCCACCACTGAACTATGGTCTCTCCCCTCCATGGACATCATATACCAGACATTGGGGACCAACAGAGGGCTGTTGCCTTCACACCCTGTTTGCAGCTTCCCCAGTAGGATCTGGCTGGTCACCACTGAAAACAAAGATGGACTAGATGGTTATTAGGCTAGATCTAGAAGGGGGCTTTCCATGTTCTTAAAAATCCACCTTTGTATCTGGCTTCCCAGTCAGTGGTGCAGCTAGTTAATTTTAGATCCTAGACTTAATAGTCTTACAGGGGGTCCCGTTAGATAGCCATATGTATTACTTTATTGTGAAGTACACAACTGACATCACTCCACCCCCACTACTCCAACCACCATTCCATGCTTTACAACTGTTTCTATATTCCTGATATATCAGAGGAAGTAAACACAAAAAGAAGTCTGTTTGCTAATCCTGATTAATAAAAAACATACTCTGAGCATGTACAGTTTTGCCTTTTAAAGTGACTTACATTATGGCATTGCCATCACTACAGGAATAAAATGGTGATGGCTGTTGCTGCTCCGATGCTAAGCAAATTTATTTGAGAACAAACAGCATTTTAGAAGGAGGAAGAGGAGGAAATGAGCATCTATTTGGGCAGTGGGGTGGCATGTAGATGCCTGGCTAAATGCCCTCTGACCATAAAATGTTTTTTAAAAAAATAAAAATAAAAAACGATGCTTCAGTAAGCAGTCAACCCTGTTGGGCCCGGGCATGTGGCATGTTAATGCTGACCAAGATGTTGTTATCAGGCTTGGTTGCTGGTTTCTTCATCATCTACCACTCTCTGGTTGGTCATTTGGAAAGCCCCTGGACCTCGGCACCACTGTTCCTAGTTACTTACTCCTTCATTGCACCCTATTCCCTATTACACCTCTATTCCCATTCTTTGTCTGATTTGTATATGTAAATTGGAAGCTTTAGTCTTTCACTTTGGTATAACTCCCACTGCAATTTATTCTTGATCTCAGTCAGAACTTGCAGATTATTAGCCACCCTGAAGAAAATAAATACTCAGGGAAATGGAAAGTCAGTGCATTTCCCGGAGAATGTTTGGCAACAGTTTCTGAACATGATCATTATGTATTCAAGGCCCCGTATCACTCGCTTGATGGACTCAGCGTGTTCAATTTCTGCTGCTTCGAACAATCTGGAGAGAATACTGCCAACTTGTTGTGCTGGACCTGTCTCAGTCTCAGCCCAAGGAAAAGCTAGTTACTGGGCAGGCACTGTAATTATGAAACAATTCTTTTGTTTCTTTCTTTCAAGTCCTGCTTACTGAAGCATACTTACTTGGAGGTCAGAAACAGGTTAATAATTCTGGCATCCCACTGACCTCGCTCTTGTTGCTGAAATCTATCCACTGGATTCAAGAGAGTTTCATCCGTCAATGACCTTGAAACAGCAGCACATGCAATTATCATACCACGAAGCCTGATTACTGTAATTCCCCTTTCGCACTGGCTTCCCATCAAATGCCGTTTGTTCAGAGGGCTGCAAGAGCTGCAGCATCCACAAGGTTTTCCATTCAGGCTGCAGCTGTGTCATTATCACCTTGATCCTGCTCTGCAGTGGGCCCATAGACTAAATCTCCAGGGCTTGTAGCTTTAGGGTTAATTTCGTACAGAGCTGTTTATTATCACTTTTTCTGTCACCAGTTTCCCAGAGATATCTCAAGTCCCCCTGGAGAAAAATCACACTCCAAACCACCCCTTCAGAACCAGGAGCAAGAATAGCTACAGAAATTTCGAACTGGTGCTATGTTTCCTGAACAACAGCTCAGAAGATGAAATCAGGACCCAGGTAACCTAATTTGGAGTATCATGAAAGGACAGCACATTGTTACGTGTTTTATTGATTATTGTTGTATTCTTACTTCCAGGGAATGGGGGGAGAAGGCGATCGTCGGACTTCTTGTTCCAGTATCTGTGACAATAAGCCTATATACACCAGTTCCTGGGGAACATGGACGGTAGGGTGCTGTTGTATCTGTGTCCTGCTTGTGAGTCCCTGGTTGGAAGCTGGTTCTTAGGAGCAGAACAAGCCCTAGACACCCACAAGACCTTGAACATGGCATCGTGGCTAATTGGCAGCTGGTGCAGAGCTTTCAGCACAGGAGTAATATGTGTGTGATAAGAAGCTCCAGTGAGCTGCCATATTCTGCACTAGGAGAAGCTTCTGAACCAATCTCACGGGCAGGCCCATGTAAAGTCTGCAGGGGGTTGGACTCGATGGCCCTTTCAACTCTACTATTCTATGATATGGATCCACACTTTGAAAATATGTTTGCTATTACTATACAGTATTTTAAAGCTCAAACTTATTTTTGACAGCTTTTCAAAATGTATTTTGTCTTTATGTAGATGCAAAATAACTCAGGGGCCAAGACAGGTGGGATGTAAATTCCAAACAAATCCATGTAATTTTATTTAAAAGATATTATGCACTTATATATTCCACAAATGTCACCTGGACAATCCCCCCTCTCAACACCCCCCCCATAAAGGATTACTTGATTATTCCAACATGTGATGTGGTGAGTTAATTCAATGAGGATCTTCCATTCCACTGCAGAGTATTAAACTAACAGTGTCTCTAAAGGTGACTGGCTATCTTAGTTGTGTGATGAATTTTCCAGAACTTTAACTTCAAAAATGTTTTTGAATCAAGGAAGAGGGAGAGAAAGTGAAGTTCAAAATGGAAAATTGCCTTTAATATGTGCAGGGAAAAACGTGTTCCTGAGTCACAGACTCTGTCTCAGAGCCATAAAAGACATAAAACATCTATAACCCAATTCCAACATTCCAAAGGTGCATCTATTAAGATGCTGAAGTGCTTTTAGCATTCAAGGGGTTTGAGGGATTTGGTTTTTTTTTTTTTTTTAGGATGGCATTCATCTTTATGACAAAAAATAATAATTGTGGAATATTAAGCTGTAGTGACTTCAGCCTTGCTCAGAAAAAAAATGCACCAAAATATAAAGAGCTATGCTTTTGCTCCTGAAAATTGAGAAAGTAAAATACAGGGGAAATATTTTGGGTTAGATCCAGAGTCTGCCTTCCATTGACAGAAGGTGCCTCTGCCGGATTTTCAAGGAAGCCCTCTCTGGCCTTGGCTAGACCGGGCGAAATCCCAAGACGAACCCTGGGATCGTCCCTGTGCATCCACATGGTGCACAGGGGATCCCAGGATCAGGGAGGGATGATCCCTCCCTTGCCCCGGGATCTTGCCCTCCCCTTTGGGCCCACTTTTTCCGCTGTCCCGGGCTGAGCCTGAGACTGTGGAACGTATGGCCCATTGCCGCAGCTTGGCCCGGCTCCACGTGACTACTCACACGGAGCCTGGAGCCGTGCACGGGTTGCAGCACTCCTCAGGAGCACTGTGCCCATTGAGGGTAGGGTGGGGGGAGCGAGGAAATAAAATTATTTTTTAAAAAAGGACATACCTTTGCGCACGACCATTCATGCACTCCTGTTTCTTTAAAAATAAAAAATGGCGGGCGTGACGCCTCTTCCTAAGGTTGTCGCACCTCACATGTGAACGAAGGAGGGATCTCGCGTTAATCACAACACGAGATCTTCCCTCCTCCGTTGTGGACTATAAGGTAGGTCTAGCTAAGGCCTCTGCCTCACACCTCTGTATAGGGTCAGGAGATGCTGAGCCTGGAGAGGTTGCTGACTGTGGGGAAGGTAGTCAGGAAATCCAGTTCCACCAGTCCAGTTGTACGTGCCTAAATCTGGATCCAATTCATTGTAAGGTATACCTCTATCTGGAGAAGCCCTGAATATAAACACAACTGAAACAGCTCCTGTCATAATGGAAGCCTTCTTCCGTCCTCTGTTGTTTTCTGAATTTGAACATCTTCATAAATGCTAGCACTAACCTAAACTAGGCTCCCACACTGTGCAAGGCATTGCACAAACAGAGCAATCAATGGGACTTAAGCATCTTAATTGTGTCTAGGTTGGCAGGCATACAGCATAACAGTGACCCTAGGAATGGGTCCTTGTCCTTTGAAGCCACCTTGGCTTCAGGGGATCTGGGACTCACAATGAGATACTGTTGCTCTTTTACACCAGTCTTTTGTGCTCTGAAAGAAAGGAAACTCAGTATGAAACAGATAAACAACCCGAAGAAATTGTAGAGTTCCAACATACATGCCAAGAAGCATCTGCAGAGTCAAAACGTTCCAAGGAAACAAGTGAGGACACGTAAAAGGTAGAGCAGGACTGGATCAGAAACTGCCTTACTTGGCCTGACTGAACTGTGCCTTTAAAATATTCTCCCGGATGTCAATAGGACAGATTAATAGTGCTGCAGCAAAAGTGGGGAAACTATAATTCACCAGTGCGAGTGATGTGGCTTAAACATCTCTCTACATACTAAAGTTAATTCACTGCCTGGGTTGGTAGATCAGTGAAATTAATAGTTCCTCAGCAGTATCTAATCATGTCAAATGATGCATCTCTCCCAATCATAAAAGACTGTGAATGCTGCAGATTTTCTGTATCTTTGAATGCAGAAGCAGGTTCAAGCCAAAAAGGCAAGGATGAAAAAGGTAAGAAGGAAATCACAGGGAACATGCTAAAGTAAGGTTGGGGGGTGGGGGGAGGAGAGAGAGAAACCTTTCCTATTTCCTCCGCCCTTGTGGAGTTTAATCCCATAAGACCATTGTCCATTGATCGGTACTGTGCTCTGGAAAGCAATACAGTATTTGAAGACTGCTCTCTGAGGAATAGAGATAGCAACCTGTACTGTGTTATACACTTGCTTTCATTCTGACATCTTAGTGAAGATAAATGTAGTTCATTTCCCAAGTAAAGTGTATAAATAACACTGTAATTACTGATCATAAGGAGTGATTTGCAGGGCTGGAATGCCAAAATGTCTAAACTGCTACAATACATTGTAAGTAAAGAGAAGGGAACCATCTATTCTTAAGTGAAGCTGCACCGTCCTCAACCTGCAGTGAGCCTTAGCTTCCCATGCATCTCTCTTCTTGGCTTTGAATAATACATTTCATGATGATCTGACAATAGCGCATCACTCAGCATCTTGATGTGAAAATGGAAATGCTGTTTTTAAAAAAGTGGAAAAGAGGAAAAATCAAAATACAGTAAAAAAGGGGGGTTGGATTTAACTCATGTAGCTGTTCAAGGACAGAAAGTTGGATCGTTATCCCCATTTCAATTGTAGACCCATTGAAATCAATGGGGCAGGTTAGTTATGACTAACTTAAGGAGGGGCATACTGCAAACATTCTTCAGAATGGACATGAGACAGCTGGAAAAACCGTGACAAAAGCAGTCAGGAATATTCCAGGAAAACTGAGACATTTGATTTGATTTGATTTATTATATTTATATACCACCCCATAGCCGAAGCTCTCTGGGCAGTTTACAAAAGTTAAAAACAGTGAACATTAAAAAGTATACAAAATTTAAAACCATCAAAAACATAAACAGTATAAAAACAACAGTGGAGGTGGAAAGAGATCACCGCGGGAGCAGGTGAACGTGATGTGCCCCATTAGTGATCACTGCGGCGATACAATCCTGCAATAAATGGCTGGTGCAGACTCCCCCAGATTGTCAAGTAAAGGTATTGCCTTTGCTTAAAAACTGGTCCTAATGCAGGAACGAGCTTAGATTAAGCCCTTCTACTACTCAATAAGCACTAAGAAATGAAGTAAAGGAAAAAATAAAAACAGAGATGGAGAAGGAAGACAGTGGGAAGGAAGGGAGGAAGGTGGATAAAGCTGGGCTTCTGCTGCCAGAACCTGACTGCACCCCTGAGATACTGAGCATAGTCTTATGTTTTGGATTCTTTCTTAAATGTTCAGTTACAAAAGGGAGACATTTTCCTAGAATGAAAGGGAAGACAAAAAAGTATCTAAACTATTAGATTGTGCTGCAAAAATAGCTTCTGTGTGCGGAGTTTGAGTGGAGGACCCTATTTCTAATGGATGGAACGTGATGCTAATGCATTTATTGGCCCAATTTGCACAATCACCATGGCTTAAACAAGCCATGATGCTTGTTTAAGCTGCAGCAAGCACCATTTGCCTAATCATCCAAACCCGAGCAGCATGGCTTGTTGGAGGGGAAAGCAACCCACAAGGACAGTTATTGGGTTATTTGAGGGTTGTTTCCCCATCCAACAAACCATGTCTCCCAGGTTCGGCATGTGACACCCTATAACTATCCAACATGAGTGGGGTTAGGGTGAATTGTTCCATTCTTTCAGGACATATTTTTGTGAAGTGCAGATTTTTAAAGCAATTCAGAACACGGAACCAATGAGTGGAAGTTACTTTGGATTAATTAATGCAGAATAAAATGGAGTAATCCAATCTATGTCACGTGTGAGAGGTTAGAAATAGTATGCTTTTCAATAAAAGAAAGATATGTGAAAGAGGAGGAAGGGAAGAAGAAGAAAATGTATCCAACCAAGAAAGAAATCAAATATTCTCTTCTCTTCCAACTTTGGGTTTGTGTAGTCAATTCCCTGCCAATGCCTAATTATGTGATTGACTTAACATCCTTATTGACACGCCATGGTGTCTAGCAGAACACGAATATTGTCATATTCCTGAACATGAAAATGAATTTAAAACTGTGAAACATGAAGTGCCAGTTCACAGAATACACTTTTGAGGCATCACTGAACAATAGCAAAAGCCTAGGAAAGCACATCTCTTGTCATCACAATGGAGAGCTGTTCATGAAGGGAGATTCGGTAAAGGAGAAGCTCGCAGTCCAATGTCTGTGATGGAATCACTGTTTAGTATACAGACAACAGGGTATTTCTTTTTGGTCCCCAAAAGACATTTTAATGATCATAAAGGCCAGATCTACACCTTGTGTCAAATCGTTATGAAAGTGGAATAAAAAGCAGAATATAACACTATGGAAGTGGTATATGGAATGTATCAGTGCAGTTCCATACCGCTATAAAGCAGTAGTGTAGATCTAGCCCAATATTCTTAACTCTAAAAATACTGGCTGACCACATACTCAAATTTATATCCCACCATGGTGATCCTGAGCTTGCTTGACAAAGCTACTACCATTTTATGGCATCCAACCTCCCTTCTGAAATTCATCAAAGTAGCTTGAGCTAACTGGTGCATGCATCCATTAATTTCCTGTATCTGGATCGTGTCTCTCTCTAACACATACTGCGCACTTAGGCCATTTCTACACAAGGCATTTATCATGTGCTTGTGAGTGGTCACTCACAGAAGTTTGTGGGTCCTATACAAGACGTTGTCATCCTCCAGAGCACCTCCCGCTCTTTGCAAGCTTTATGGCAAACTTTATTGTGCTTTTTTTGTGATGACAAAAGTACAGCGTTTTTGCTCCTCCTACGAGGATCCACTACCTCTATAGTGTACTGACATCATGGTGGATTATCACAAATAACACAACATCATCATCTAGTGGCTTTATAATGAAACATATAGACATTGCTGAGCGGGGAAAAAGAAGGGGAAAAACTACATGGAAAAGACCTGATCTAATCCTGCAAGGAATCCGGAAGCACAAAGTTGAAGGATTTTTGCCTGGTGTAGAAATGTTCACAGTCTTTGTTTTTCTTGAATTCTCAGATTAAATGTTAATTCACTTTGTTGTCTAGTAGAGTTGTAGTGTAGGTAGCTATTCATGACCTGCCAAGCTCTAGTA